>NW_026652278.1:1842989-1843344 GCF_009828535.3 Hylobates moloch
ACTCATCCATTCACTCACCCATCCCATCACCCATCCATCCATCCATCCATCCATCATCCATCCATCCATCCTTCCATCCATCCATCATGCATCCATCCACTCATCCATTCACTCACCCATCTCATCACCTATTCATCCATCCATCCATCATCCATCCATCCATCCATCATCCATTCATCCACTCATCCATTCACTCACCCATCCCATCATCCATCCATCCATCCATCCATCCACTCATCCATTCACTCACCATCCTATCACCTATCCATCCATCCATCCATCCTTCCATCCGTCCATCATCCATCCATCCATCCATCCATCCATCCATCCACCCATCCATCCATCATGCATCCAT
>NW_026652278.1:1843744-1856387 GCF_009828535.3 Hylobates moloch
ATTCACTCACCCATCCCATCACCTATTCATCCATCCATCCATCATCCATCCATCCACTCATCCATTCACTCACCCATCCCGTTACCCATCCATCCATCCATCCATCCATCCATCCATCCATCCATCATGCATCCATCCACTCATCCATTCACTCACCCATCCCATCGCCCATCCATCCATCATGCATTCATCCACTCATCCATTCACTCACCCATCCCATCATTCATCCATCCATCCATCCATCCATCCATCCATCCATCCATCCATCCAATCATTCACTCCTTGATTTCCTTCACATACTTATCAAATACCTGCTATTGACCAGGTGCTATTCTAGGACCACATAGGTATCAAGCAAGAGGTAAACAAGACAGACAAGTTTCCTGCCTTCCCAAGTTTCTGCTGAATTTTATCTTCTCATAGGAAAAGCAAAACAAAACACCAATAGCCACCATCACTGTTATGGAATGAATGTGTCCCACAAAACACATATTGAATCCCTGATCCCCAGTGTGATGGTATTTGGAGATGGGGCCTTTGGGAGGTGATTGGGGTTAGATGAGCTCATGAGGGAGGGGCCCTAACCATGGGACTGGGCTTCTTATGAAAAGAGACACCAGAGCATTCTCTGTCTCTTTTTCTCTCCCCCCGCCCCTCTCTTTCCCCACCCCCTGCCTTGCTCTCCCTCTCTCTCCGTTTCCCCCCTCGTGCACACAGAGCAAGGTCTGGGAGCACATGGTGAGAAGGTGGCTGCCTGCAACCAAGAGTAGAACCTGCCTCTTCCAGAACTGTGAGAAATAAACTTCTGTCATTTAAGCCTCTAGTCTATAGTATTTTGGTGGTAGTCTGAGCTGACTAATGCAACCACCAACAGCAACCAGGACACAACATGAAGGATTTTTATTTCCTAGAGCAAAAAGCAGCCCAGGCGGGTAAACACGTTTGTTGACATGGATGAATGGGCATCTCAGTTTCAAATTCGGTTTCAAAGAGCATCAAAGAGATAAACCCATAGCTTCTATCTGATTAGCAAGCTTTTAAAGAAGCAATTTGCTTACATGGAAGCATGGCCTGTGTCTTTCACAGAATGGCATGAAGCTCCTGTGGTCCCCTGTGCTGTGGCCACTGGGTCTTCAGGGAAAGTCCCTGAGCCTCATCTCAGATCCTGTTCAACTTTCATTGATCTCTAAATGGTGGATGTTTTCTTGCTTAATGTCTTCATAGAGGAGTGATTTATCAATGAGGAGAAAGGGGTGATCTCCAAGTGCTCTTTGATCCAGTGAATTCTGGAAGCCAAACACGATGACCTGCCAGTGTCTTGATGCCATGAGCCGATGGCCAGCAAAGAGCTGTCAGGAGCCCCCTAGCTTCTCAGCAGATTGGGATTTCAGGTTTCGGTTCCAGGGCTAGGAAAGAGGTCCCAGGGCTCATCTGGCTCAACATCTCATTTTAGCCATGAGGAAATCATGGGAGAGGAAAAGCTTTCCCAAGGGTCCCTGCTGTGTTATTATTATTTTTTTTTGACAGAGTTTTGCTCTTGTTGCCCAGGCTGGAGTATAATGGCATGATCTCGACTCACTGCAACCTCTGCTTCCGGGGTTCAAATGATTCTCCTGCCTCCGCCTCCCAAGTAGCTGGGATTACAGGCATGCACCACCACACCCGGCTAATTTTGTATTTTTCATAGAGACAGGGTTTCTCCATATTGGTCAGGTTGGTCTCAAACTCTTGACCTGAGGTGATCCGCCCGCCTCAGCCTCCCAAAATGCTGGGATTATAGGTGTGAGCCACTGCGCCCGGACTCTTGCTGTGTCCTTCTAAGTGGGGAGTTCACTGCTTTGGGCTCAGATCATCAGTGGGGAAGTTGGATCCCTGGCCCATCTCTGTTCCTAGGAAGAAAAGGTCACATCCCTTTCCAGGGAACCAGGACCAGAAACTCCTGGCAGTGGCCTCTTGGCTGCAGTCTTTTCTGAAAAACACTTCCAGTGTTCTTGGCTTGAGGTCAGGCTGTGCAAGAGAGGCAGTGCCCTGTGGGTCCCCAGACGACGTGCAAACATCAGCCTTGAACCCTCCAAGAGGAAGCATTCCCAGGGGGCCAGTCGAGAGGAGCTTCTGGTCCTCAAGGGGCGAGGGTCTCTGTTTCCCCTCTTGCCAGAGACCATTTTGAAAAGTCTCACGAGACTCTGAGATCTGCCTTTCAAGCTCCAAAAGGTCTCTGTTAACAGTTTTCGTCAGTTTGGTGCTAATGAGGCTGAGTTTGGAGATCTCACTGCCCGTCTCTGCCACTGGGCATTGGCTTCCTGTGCTGCTGCACTCTGAGGGCTATAGGAGGCATGTTTCTCAGAGGAGAAAGATCATGTGAAAAGCGAAGTTGGAGGGAGAGCCTGGTGTGCATTCATACAGACACACATGCAGTGGTGGGGGCCCAAGGTGGCCCGGGGATTCTCCTCTGTTCCACCCCAGGGCGGATGCTTTGAAAACTCCTCCCCTTGAGAGTGGGAGACCCTGTGAATATGACCCAATGGCATTCTCATGATTAGGTGATGTTCAATGGAAAAGAAGATGGGATCTTGCAGACGTGATTAAGGTTTCTAATCCATTGGCTTTTAGTTAATCAAAAGGGAGATTATCCTTGTAGGACTCATCTAACCAAGTGAGCCCTTAAAGCTAAAGTTTTCCAGCTGGTCTTTTAAAAACCTGTCAGCCATATGTTGGGAACTGTCCCTGGTGGGGGGCACAGGGCAAAAACTCCAAGAGCTGAGCATGGCCCCAGAACACAACCACCAAGAGAGTGATGGTCGCTGGAAATGGAATTATGTCAACAACCTGAATTATCTTAGAAGAAGACCCTGAGCCTTAGATGAGAGGGCTGCCCAGCAGGCACATCTAACGCCCTGGTCAGTGGTGAAAGACCAAATGCGTCCCTCCTAAGAGCAGTAACACAGCAATCAGCCCCCTGCCCACAAGCCTCAGCCTGGTGAGGCCCTGAGAAGAGGACCCAGGTAGCTCAAACAGGGACTCCTGACCCACAGGGACTGTGTGATATTCAATGTGTGTGTTTTATTATTATGAATATTTTTGAATTGGCTTTTGTTGCTCAGCATAATTTCTGCAGATTCATCCAAATTTTGTATAGGAAGAGTTAGTTCGTTTTTATTGCTGAGTAGTTTGCAGGTGTGTGTGTACCGCAAGTTTCTTTAACCACTTGTCCATGAGTGAATGGTATCTGGGCAGATTCCAGGTTTTGCCTATTACCAATAAAGGTGCTGTGGAGGTTCATGTACAGGTTTTCGTGTGAGCATAACTTTTTATTTTTCTGGGACAAATGCCCAACAGTATAATTGTTAGGCCATGTGATAATTGGAGTTTAGTAAGAAACTCCAATTTCTTATTTGCCTGTTTTCTGAGTGGCTCTACCATTTTACATAACTACAAGCAATAGGCATCAGCCTCTCCACCTCCCTGCCAGCATTTGGTAGTGTCTTAGCCATTCCAATAGCTGGTACCGTATTGTGATTTTTGACTTTGCATGTCCCTGACAGCCACTGATATTGATCCTCTTTTCCTGTGCTTCTTTGCTACAGAGCTTCTTGCTCTGGGTTCCATCTTCCTTGGTAGACTGTTCATGTCTGGTGCCTATCTTCTCATTAAACAATTTGTTTTTACGTTGTTGAGTTTTGAGAGTTCTTTATCTATGTTGGATACTAGTCATTTGTTGTATATGTGGTTTGCAAATATTTTCTCCTAGTGTGTAGTGTGTCTTTTCATCCTCTTAATGGAGTCTTTCTCAGAGCAAAAGCTTTTAATTTTCCAGCAGCCAATTTCTTTTATGAATTGTGATTTCAATGTCAAGTCTAAGAACTCTTTGTCTAGCCCTGGATCTTGAAAGTTTTCTCTGAAGTTTCCTGGAAACTTTTGTGGTTTTACATTTTACATTTAAGTCCATGAGGTATTTTCAGTAAAGTTTTGTGTTAAGCACGGGACTTCAGTGGAGACTCTTCTGGTGTTGGCCTGTGGATGTTCAGTTGCTCCAGCATCATCGGTTGAGACCCTGTCTTTCCTCTGCTGTATTGCTTTGGCGCCTTTGACAAAAATCAGTTGGACATATACTAGTGGGTCCATTTCTGAGTTTTCCATTCTGTTCCATTAGTCTGTTCCTTTGACAACACTGCCAAGTCTTGATTGCTGTAGCTGTATAGTAAGTCTTGAAATTGGATAGACTGGTTCCTCCCAATTCATCCTGTATTCAAAATTGTTTTTTGCTATTTTCATTCCTTTTTAAAATATATATCTACTTAAATTAACATGTTTATATCTACAAAAAATCTTTCTGCGATTTTTATGAGGTTCGTGTTAAATTGGTTTATCAGTTTGGGGAGAGTTGACATATTTACTGTATGCAGTCTTTCAACCTCTAAACATAGCATGTCTCTCCACTTGTTTAGATCTACTCTGAATTCCTCCATACATATTTTGTGGTTTTCAGCTGTTAAAGTGAACTAAATATGGTCTGAAAAGGACTGTACTTTTATATTTGAGTCCTTGTGGACAAACTGCAACCTAGCTTAATAGGTAGACAAGACTGAAAACCTAACTTAGGAGTATGCACCTGTAATGCATGCTGAGTCTTGGCCAATCCCAGCGGGGGTATTTCAACTACTCATACACTGCTGAGTGTTCAGATTGTGTTCAAACAAGGCAAATGCTGAGCTGTAACCAATCCAGCTGTTCTGTACCTCACACTTCTGATATTTTACATAATTTCTTTTTTTTTTTTTGTCTATAAATCTTCCACCATGTGGCTGCATTGGAGTCTCTGTGAATCTGCTGGGATTCTGGGGGCTGCCCAACCCACAGACCATTCATAGTTCAATTAAACTCCTTTAAATTTAATTTGGCTGAGGTTTTTCTTTTATCACAGCAGACAAGTGTGTACATGAATTCACGGATTTACACCTAAGGATTTCAGGTTTAGAGCAATGGTCAATGGTACTGCTGTTAATCTCAATGTTTATGTATTTGTTGCTTATGTATAGAAATACAATTGATTTGTGTATGTTTATCTTGTATCCCGTGGCCTTACTGAACTCAGTTCAGTTCTAAGAGTTTTTGTTTGTTTGTTTTTGGTAGATTCCTTGAGGTTTTCCACATGGAAAACCACGTCATCTGCAAAGAGAGATAGCTACATTTCTTCCTTTCTCCTCTGTATTTAAAACATTCGTTTTCTTCCTCCCTCTCTGCCTGCCCTTCCCATTCTTGCCGCTGTGGCTCAAACCTCCAATGGGATACAGTATGAAAGCAGTGAGGGGACTCTTTGCTTTGTTATTGAGCTTAGGAGGATGGCTTTCAATCTTTCACCATTGAGTATGACATTAGATGTAGGTCTATTTTTACTCATATTCTTGGAGTTAATTCTGCCTTATCCATAACTTGGTGAACTTTATACAATCATGAATGAGTGTTAAATTTGCCAAATGTTTTTTGTGCATCAATTGATATGATCATACGATTTTTCTTCTTTGACTTGTTGCAGGGTGGATTACATTTCAAACATTGAACCAGCCTTGCATGCCTGAAATGATTCCCCCTTGGTCATGATGTGTAATCCTTTTCACACATTGTTGAATTTATTTTGATAACAATTTTTACGTTTAAGTTGATGAAGCTATTATCTGTAATTTTGGGGGTACTGTTTCATCTTTTTACAAATCAGGGTAGTGGTATTACAGAACATTTGGGAAGTGTTCCATCCTCCAATATTTTCTGGAAAAGATGGTGTGGAATTGATGTTAATTCTTCTTCAAACAATTGGTAGACTCATCCAGCAAAACCATCCGGATCTAGAGGGTTTTGTTTGTTTGTTTGAAGTTTTAAAAATTTCAGATTTTTAAAAGCTGAGCTCCTAGCATTTCTGGATTGTTGATCTCAACATGCTTGCTCAGGCCAGGCTTTGGACTTGGGGTGGGCATGGGTGAGGGCATGGGGGGGGTCTCATCCTTGAAGACAAGCTTGTCAAACCCATTGCCCTTGGGCTCCATGTGGCCCAGGATGGCTTTTAATGTGGCCCAAAACAAATTCATAAATTCCTTAAAATATTATGAGATTTTTTTGTGACTTACTTTCTTTCTTTCTTTCTTTCTTTCTTTCTTTCTTTCTTTCTTTCTTTCTTTCTTTCCTTTCTTTCTTCTTTCTTTCTTTTTTTTTTTTTCTAATCAGCTATTGTTAGTGTTAGTATATTGTATGTGTGGCCCAAGACAATTCTTCTTTTTCCAACATGGCCCAGGGAAGGCAAAAACTTGGACACCCCTGCTCTAAGAGTTCACCATCAGAATGGGGCAGCAGCCTGTAAGCAACTGTCTGTAGCAGCCAGAGGGAGAGAGAGGGTTTAGAAAGGGCTCAGGGAACTGGAATACATGGACACAGAGGGGGCCCCCTGAGACCACAGGGGCAGAGCCTAGAGTGATGCAACCACAAGCCAGGGAACACCAGGAGCCTCTGGAAGTGGGAAGGGGTAGGAAGGAAGGCTCTTTTCCTGGAGCTTCCAGGGCCTATCCCTGCTGCCAACTTGGCTTAGTGCTCCTGGCCTCTAGGGACATGCAGGAGTAAATGGGCACTGCTTTCTGCCACCTGGTTCCTGGTAATTCATTACAGCGGTGCAGGAAACTAGTGCATGCGCCTAGTACAGAACTCTTCCGGCCCCATCTGTTCCCTCCTGGTTGGTCTCCAAGGAGACAGTGGAGGGCAGGGGTGCCCATTTCCATGCACTCACACCTTTACTTGTTGGTGCATTTGATTTGAGCACAGGCTGTGGGGTGAGCAGTGGGCCACGGGCTGAGTGGGCAGGGTATCAGGGAGGGGAGAGACAAGGAAAGAGAGAGAGAGGGAAGAAGAAGCATCAAACCTGGCCCTAGCTTCCAGGAGTGGGTGTTTGCTAGCGAGAGAAGACAAAAGCAGAGGTAATTAGAAGACAGAGAGAGGAAGGGTGAATGCTGAGTATGTGCCTGGAACATAGTGGGTTGGTGCCCCAGGGCGCGCTGGGGGAGTGCAGCCCTGGGCTCTGCTCTGTGGGTCCGAGGGGGTCACCTGCATCCTGCTGGGTGTCCAGGCCCCGTGCCGGGAACCTTCTCCCGCTCCACCGGCTGCACCCACACACCATGCAAAGCTGATTCCTCCTCAGTTCCATTTTGTGCACTATGCACAGTGAATAGCGGCGCTGCTCCTTTCTGAAGAATATTCTTTTTTGTGTTTCTTTTAATCAAAAGGGATTGTGGAGGCCTTTTCATCTTTAGCAGGGAAAAAAAACCCCTGAGGACTCCCAACACCACAGCAGCAAGGGATGCCTTCCCTCGTTAGGGAGCTGGAGCCTGGCTCTTCAGCTCCTTAATGGCCAAGCTCCCTACTGCCCAGCATGAGACCACATCCCTGCATCTTACAATGCAAAAAGTACGTTTAACAGAAACTTAAACATACTTCACCATTTCTTAAGGAATCCTTAAAATGTTAGCTCTGGAACCTTCAAATTCAGCAAACATGAGGAGGTGCTGGCTCAGACTGCAGCTTCTCAGCCCCGGAGAGCAAGTGTTCCAGCCTGTAGCCCGCTAGGAGTGCGGCTCTGAGGAGCTCCAACTTAGGGAGCTGCATTTATTTATTTATTTTTAATTACACTTTACGTTCTAGGGTACATGTGCACAACGTGCAGGTTTGTTACATATGTATACATGTGCCATGTTGGTGTGCTGTACCCATTAACTCGTCATTTACATTAGGTATATCTCCTAATGCTTTCCCTCCCCCCTCCCCCCACCCCATGATGGGCCCCGGTGTGTGATGTTCCCCTTCCTGTGTCCAAGTGTTCTCATTGTTCAGTTCCCACCTATGAGTGAGAACATGTGGTGTTAGGTTTTTTGTTCTTGTGATAGTTTGCTGAGAATGATGGTTTCCAGCTTCATCCATGTCCCTACAAAGGACATGAACTCATCCTTTTTTATGGCTGCATAGTATTCCATGGCGTATATGTGCCACATTTGCTTAATCCAGTCTATCATTGTTTGGTTGGTTCCAAGTCTTTGCTATTGTGAATAGTGCCGCAATAAACATACTTGTGCATGTGCCTTTATAGCAGCATGATTTATAATCCTTTGGGTATATACCCAGTAATGGGATGGCTGGGTCAAATGGTATTTCTAGTTCTAGATCCTTGAGGTATCACCACACTGTCTTCCACAATGGTTGAACTAGTTTACAGTCCCACCAACAGTGTAAAAGCGTTCCTATTTCTCCACATCCTCTCCGTCACCTGTTGTTTCCTGACTTCTTAATGATTGCCATTCTAACTGGTGTGAGATGGTATCTCATTGTGGTTTTGATTTGTATTTCTCTGATGGCCAGTGATGATGAACATTTTTTCATGTGTCTGTTGGCTGCATAAATGTCTTCTTTTGAGAAGTGTCTGTTCATATGCTTTGCCCACTTGTTGATGGGGTTGTTTGTTTTTTTCTTGTAAATTTGTTTGAGATCTTTGTAGACTCTGGATATTAGCCCTTTGTCAGATGAGTAGATTGCAAAAATTTTCTCCCATTCTGTAGATTGCCTGTTCACTCTGGCGGTAGTTTCTTTTGCTGTGCAGAAGCTCTTTAGTTCAATTAGATCCCATTTGTCAATTTTGACTTGTGTTGCTATTGCTTTTGGTGTTTTAGACATGAAGTCCTTGCCCATGCCTATGTCCTGAATGGTATTGCCTAGGTTTTCTTCTAGGGTTTTTATGGTTTTAGGTCTAACATTTAAGTCTTTAATCCATCTTGAATTAATTTTTGTATAAGGTGTAAGGAAGGGGATCCAGTTTCAGCTTTCTACATATAGCTAGCCAATTTTCCCAGCACCATTTATTAAATAGGGAATCCTTTCCCCATTTCTTGTTTTTGTCAGGTTTGTCGAAGATCAGATGGTTGTAGATGTGTGGTATTATTTCTGAGGCCCCTGTTCTGTTCCATTGGTCTATATCTCTGTTTTGGTACCAGTACCATGCTGTTTTGGTTACTGCAGCCTTGTAGTATAGTTTGAAGTCAGGTAGCATGATGCCTCCAGCTTTGTTCTTTTTGCTTGGAATTGTCTTGGCAATGCGGGCTCGTTTTTGGTTCCATATGAACTTTAAAGTAGTTTTGGGAGCTGCATTTAAATGGCATGTGGGAAGGACCTGAGGTCCACTCTCCTTCTGAAAGTTCTCCCCAGCTTCTTGATTCTGTGTGGTTGGACGATGCTTTCCTTCTTCCTGGTCCACTAGCACCCCTTAGCTTCTTCTTCCACGTAAATGCTTTTCCTGCCTTTCTTCTGCCTTATTTCCCCCGGGGCCTCCCTCAGCCCTGGTCCTGAGGCTGCTGCTGGGTATGGCTTCTTCCTCTGGTCTCAGGGTCTTTGCATGCACCTTTACCTGGAAGGCTGCAGCTGCCCCCCCACCTGCACCAAGGCTGCTCCATCTGGTGTGGGCTGCACACTCTAGTTCTGCATGGGGGAGGGGGTCCTTGCCACTCAATGGCTTGACCCCTTCCCTGTGAGCTGTCTGAGGCCCCCTGTGAGGTAGGGGGCAGGACTCAACCCTAGAGCCTGGGCTCAGACACCAGACCAAATTGAGGACTAGCTAAAACAGGGATGAGCAGAAGCAGCTTTCTGTAAGACATGCCCACCAGGGTGCCATGTCACTTCACCATCGCCACGGCAAAACCTGGGGTTTCTGACCCTTTCCATGGCATCAACCTGATGGCCTAGAAGTCACCACCCTTTTTCAAGAAATTTCTGCATAAACCACCCCTCAATTCATGTATAATTAAAAGTGCCCTTAGCTGCTGCTCTGCACACCCTGCCTGTCAGGTAGCCCCACTCTTCATGGAGCAGCACCTTGGCTGCTGCTGTGCCCTGCTGTGTCGATAGAAGTCAGTGTCTAACACCACCACCTCCCCGCCAAACTCTTTCCTGGTTGAAGCCAAGAACCCTCCTGGGCTAAGCCCCAGTTTGGGGGCTCACCTGCCCTGCATCCTCTAGGTTCCCAGGACGGTCCCAGCATGGGGTGGATGGATGGATGTGGTTAATTGACAGGACAGGACATTTATAAGCCCACATGTGCATTCATGATACTGACACACACCTCATCCCCTATTTCAGGTTTATTTCATTTTTCCTCCTTCTGGTAACAAAAATTACAGTGTCATTTTGAAAAAATAATCAAGGGCAAAACATAATATGAGTTTCAGGAATACTTTAAAGAAAATTATGTATTTAAAAAAAGGGAAGTAACTTCTCTCAAGAAAAAAATAACCATTGGGGAAAAAGCAGTGTTCTTAAGAGGCTGAAAAGTAATTGAGCGAAAATTACACCTTCCATATGGCATTCTTACTTGGTGAATTCAGAATACCAGAAACAGCCCCAGAAAAGGGAGGTGTTTGCAGGAGAAAACTACAAAAGCTACAGAAACACAACTATCACTGTGATTATGGACAGGAGTGACCGTGGAAACACGCAGGTGTTCTGTTCTGAGAAATGTTCAAGATGACGATAGAAAACATCCTGTCTGTAGGCCAGGTTTGCTGTTTGCATAAGAGCTGAATATTCGTGGACAAATCTGTCTGCTTTTAAATTATGCCTTTTTTTGGGAGGAGGAGGGTGTCCTATAAGCTAATTCCAGAGAAACATCACTCTGATTGTTGCTAGAAGTGGAGCCTCTGTGCAGGCTAGGGTCTCTCTTTCCCCAGCCTGGCCCCTTCTCCAGACACAGAATAAACCAACTTGGGGTGCCCCACAAAGTGGCCCTTCCCGGGGGATGGATGATGGGGGCACATTCTGGCTCAAGAGACAGACCTGAGCGTGCCCCCATCCTCCATCCCTCTGGGAAGGGCCACTTTGAACCTCCTCAGTTTCCTCATCTGTAAAATAGGAATCATGAGCACCCACACCTGCACCTGCCAAGAAGAGCCATGAGCAGAAAGAAAAGGAACCCTTAAAAGAATGTGTGCTCAGAAACTGAGACCCCCGGACACACCCTGACCCACCCGACCTCCACTCCCCACCCCAGCCTCCACTCCCCACCCTGCTCCTCCACCTTACATAAAGCAAAAATGGGCAGAGGGCAAGAAAGTCCCTGCCTGGAGGCCTGGGCCTTGCTGCTGCCCTGCCGGAGAGCTGCACCTGCACCTGCCCGCTCCCTCGTGAGGGTCTGGGGGGTGGATGCCGCCTGAGCCCTGGCTCCCCCTGGGTGGATGTGCCAGTGTCCCTCCTGTCAGGTGGGGCCACTGCCTGGTCATCACAGGTGTGACTGCAGCCAGTGATTGGTCAGATTGGGGGTCCCAGGTCTCATCCACTTGCCCTGATTCAGGAAGACTCTGAAGGGCTGTCCAGCTCTGGGCTTCCCCAGGGGATTGGACCTTTGCTGAGGTTGCCTCTTCCTCCCCTGCCCCCAGGCCCTCCCTCTATCCCACGCTGCTGTGGAGCAAAGGCAGCTTCTCCATTAACTTCCACGGCAGACTCGGCTTCCGGGGAGCCTGGGTGGCAGCTGGTCCATGCACCACATTGGTCCTATCTCCACAGTGTCCCTTTCTCCTCACCCTGCTTGAGGATCTCCCTAGACTCATTGCCCCCCACCTCTGTACCCCCCAGGAGGGTGTAGACCCCACCCTGACGTCTGGTTTTATTTACTGGGGTCTCTCAGCCCCTGCAGCAGGGCCTGGCACATAGCAGTTTCCCAACAAATATTGATAGAAAAAATGACACTCTGGGTATTGTTTTACACATTTTTTAAGGTTTTGCTATGTTCAAAGTTGATGTCATGCTCAATGATTTATTATCATGTATAAAACTTGCCATTGGCCATTTTAACGGTGTTGGAGATTGTTGGGGGCAGTCTCACAAAGTCCCACGAGGCTGGGTGGCTTCCGAACCACAGACATCCCTTTCTCACAGTTCTGGAAGCTGGAGGTCTGAGGTCAGGGTGGCAGCAGGTTGGATTCTGGTGAGGGCCTCTTCTGGGTTGCGGAGGGCCACCTTCTCCCTGTGTCCTTGGGGGGGGCGGGGCGGGGGGAGAGGGCAAGACAGCTGCTTGCTGGGTGCCTTTTAGAAGAGTGCTGAGCCCATCCACGCGGCCCCATCCCCGTGGCCTAATCCCCTCCCCACATCCTCACTTCCTAACACCACCACCTTGGGGGTTGGGATTTTAATTTGTGGATTTTTGGGGGACACAGACATTTGGTCTATTGCAGTGGTCATTAATTTTAGCTGCAAAGTTATTTAAGGCTTGGGAAGGAGAAGAAGGCAGGTCAGGCCTGGCCCTAGGGTGCGGGAAGGCTGGATTGGGGGGGCTACCACGGTTGTTTTTTCCCCACACTTGGGGTTGACACATTGGATGCCTGATTGGAATCAGGTGAGAGGAGACAGAAAACTTTGTTCTGATCAAATAACAAATGGATCCCAGGGTCGGAAGGAATAAACCTCAAACCACAAGGGCCCAGTGAACCAGGGAATGCACAGCAGCCTCTGGAAGGGAAGGGGTTTCCTGGGGAGAAGGCAGTGGACGCTGATTGGTCAGTATTGCACGTCCAGCCCAAGCCAGGTGCGCCCGCAGATGACCTTCCGGAATATTCCCAGCCCATGGAGGCAGCTG
>NW_026652278.1:1856787-1893419 GCF_009828535.3 Hylobates moloch
GTGTCCCTCCTGTCAGGTGGGGCCACTGCCTGGTCATCACAGGTGTGACTGCAGCCAGTGATTGGTCAGATTGGGGGTCCCAGGTCTCATCCACTTGCCCTGATTCAGGAAGACTCTGAAGGGCTGTCCAGCTCTGGGCTTCCCCAGGGGATTGGACCTTTGCTGAGGTTGCCTCTTCCTCCTCTGCCCCCAGGCCCTCCCTCTATTCCATGCTGCTGTGGAGCAAAGGCAGCTTCTCCATTAACTTCCACGGCAGACTCGGCTTCCGGGGAGCCTGGGTGGCAGCTGGTCCATGCACCACATTGGTCCTATCTCCACAGTGTCCCTTTCTCCTCACCCTGCTTGAGGATCTCCCTAGACTCATTGCCCCCCACCTCTGTACCCCCCAGGAGGGTGTCGACCCCACCCTGACGTCTGGTTTTATTTACTGGGGTCTCTCAGCCCCTGCAGCAGGGCCTGGCACATAGCAGTTTCCCAACAAATATTGATAGAAAAAATGACACTCTGGGTATTGTTTTACACATTTTTTAAGGTTTTGCTATGTTCAAAGTTGATGTCATGCTCAATGATTTATTATCATGTATAAAACTTGCCATTGGCCATTTTAACGGTGTTGGAGATTGTTGGGGGCAGTCTCACAAAGTCCCACGAGGCTGGGTGGCTTCCGAACCACAGACATCCCTTTCTCACAGTTCTGGAAGCTGGAGGTCTGAGGTCAGGGTGGCAGCAGGTTGGATTCTGGTGAGGGCCTCTTCTGGGTTGTGGAGGGCCACCTTCTCCCTGTGTCCTTGTGGGGGGCGGGGCGGGGGGAGAGGGCAAGAGAGCTGCTTGCTGGGTGCCTTTTAGAAGAGTGCTGAGCCCATCCATGCGGCCCCATCCCCGTGGCCTAATCCCCTCCCCACATCCTCACTTCCCAACACCACCACCTTGGGGGTTGGGATTTTAATTTGTGGATTTTTGGGGGACACAGACATTTGGTCTATTGCAGTGGTCATTAATTTTAGCTGCAAAGTTATTTAAGGCTTGGGAAGGAGAAGAAGGCAGGTCAGGCCTGGCCCTAGGGTGCGGGAAGGCTGGATTGGGGGGGCTACCACGGTTGTTTTTTCCCCACACTTGGGGTTGACACATTGGATGCCTGATTGGAATCAGGTGAGAGGAGACAGAAAACTTTGTTCTGATCAAATAACAAATGGATCCCAGGGTGAGAAGGAATAAACCTCAAACCACAAGGGCCCAGTGAACCAGGGAATGCACAGCAGCCTCTGGAAGGGAAGGGGTTTCCTGGGGAGAAGGCAGTGGACGCTGATTGGTCAGTATTGCACGTCCAGCCCAAGCCAGGTGCGCCCGCAGATGACCTTCCGGAATATTCCCAGCCCATGGAGGCAGCTGAGTATTGCACGTCCAGCCCGTGCCGGGTGTACCCACAGATGACTTTCCGGAATGTTTGCAGGCCATGGAGGCAGCTGCCGTGGTGTTGGCTGCACGGTGTCCAGCAGGCGCCTCGTGTGCCCATCCCATCATTCCTTTAGACTTGTCTGCAAATTGTGCTCTCCTTTCTACTGTGCGCATGATGTCAGGCTCTGGCTAGCTCCACCCCTGCTACTGAAGAAATAGATGTGTTCGGCTGGGCATGGTGGCTCATGCCTGTAATCCCAGCACTTTAGGAGGCCGAGGTGGGCAGATCACCTGAGGTCAGGAGTTCGAGACCAGCCTGACCAACATGGAGAAACCCCATCTCTACTAAAAATACAAAATTAGCTGGGCGTGGTGGCACATATTTGTAGTCCCAGCTACTCAGGAGGCTGAGGCAGAATTGCCTGAATCTGGGAGGCAGAGGTTGCGGTGAGCTGAGATCGTGCCATTGCACTCCAGCCTGAGCAACAAGAATGAAACTCCATCTCAGAAAAGAAAAAAGAAAAAAAAGAAAAAAAAAAGAAATAGATGTGTGCTTTGCTTTTGTTTATAGCTTTAAAACTTTCAAAAATGTTTAAGCTTTATTGTTCTTTGTCATCTAAAAGGGACATCAGCCTTCAGGTAGGATGGCCCTGAGACTGCAGGGATCCATGTGCAGCCCTCGTCCTTGACCTCCACCTGATCTGGCCGGGCCCTCTGCCTTCCAAGGTAAGGCTCCCAAGGCCAATGTGTGGTGTGTGACTCCGCGTGGCACATGGCTCCTGTGTGGCACATGGCTCCCATGTGGCGTGTGGCTCCTGTGTGGCGTGTGGCTCCTGTGTGGCATGTGGCTCCCATGTGACACATGGCTCCTGTGTGGCGTGTGGCTCCCATGTGGCACTGGCTCCTGTGTGGCGTGTGGCTCCTGTGTGGCATGTGGCTTCTGCATGGCATGTGGGCCCCATGTAGTCCCATGTGGTGTGTGGCTCCCATGTGGCACGTGGCTCCCATGTGGCACTGGCTCCTGTGTGGCATGTGGCTCCCGTGTGGCACATGCTCTTGTGTGGCAGTCTGGCTGGGTTTGGCAGCTCTGGCCTTTTTTCCTGTTCTCCAGGCTCAGGGCTGGCTCAGGCTCAGGCAGGTGAGGGTGGGACCTGGGATCAGGGGTCCCGGGGGTTTGTGGGTGGCCTCTGGGGTCTGCCTCATTTCCATCATCTTCTCCTTTTGGTCACTGTTGTGTGTGTTATGGAGAACCACCCACAAGGACAAGAACAGATTCCAGAGAATGCCTCTTCCTGGAGCAGGGAAAGTGCGGGTTCCAGGAGGACTTCTGAGAAGTGTCGCATCCCCTGATGAGTCAGCCGGCCTGCAGGTTTCAGGGACCCATTTCCAGGATTTCCTGGGCTCGACAGTTCCCACGAGCCCCATTTCTACAATCGGGAGTCTGTGTCTGTTGAGGAGGGGTGGAGGGAGTTATATTCTATGGGTATATGAGGAAAGGCTAAACAGGATAGAACCTGGAACATAAAAATGGGCTTCTAGGAAATGGTGTAAGCTAAAGAGAAAAGTGAAAGAAAACTCTCCCCTGGAAAGCTACAAATAAACAGAATAAAATGAGTGGAGTAATATTCTCCCGGACCTGTTCTCAGAGAAATTCTCTGGAAATGTTTTAAAGCGAAATTAATACTTCATACTACCTTTAACGTAAGCATAATTTGTTTTTGATGTTAAATTAAATGTCAATTTGCAAAAAAGATTCCGTAGGTACCAAGGATCCTGCTTTTCCCAGGTAAAGGCAACCTGACCGTGTTGGCTGTGTTTTAATTAAACCCGGGTCCTGGCCAGAGGGGCTCCCTGTGCAGGGTTCTCATCGGCAGAGGCTCTGTGCTCACGGGTGAGTGGAAACACGTTCACGGGAAAAGATTGGAATTAAATTGTCTTCCTGGGCGGCCCTGCATTGGTCAGCAGAGGTGAATCCCTTGCTTCCCTCTTTGGAGGGCACTTGGCCACTCCTCCTCCGCTCTTGCTCTCGTTCCAGAATTTCTAGGCTCAGTGCTGCAGTGGGACCCTGAGCTGAACAACCTGACACCCAGGATCTGCTCCAGCGAGGACTTGCTGGTTCTGCTGGCTTCCTCCAGGACACCCGCACTCTGCGTCAGACTGTGCTCCCCAGAAACAGCCCCGGGACCCTGGGAAAAGGCACTCGCCAGGGAGGTCACGGCCTTGACCAGCTCACCAAGTACAGGGCACAGCTTGGCCGCCAGCCAGGGACTTTGCCTGGGGGTGTGTGCGGCTTCCGTGTTCAGGGAGGAATGAGTCTCATCTCAACCAGCTCAAAAGCCGGCACTGCTCCAGCTTTTATTGCAGGAGGATTCCAGAACCTTCCATGACCTAAGGAACGTGGGCAAATTCAACAGAAGAAACAGAAGCAAACCAGGACAGGCCGAGAAGCCAGGTGAGAGAGCTGTGGACCGTCCAGACTCGCCCTGACGCCGCATGAGGAAGTGCAGCAGGACTAGCGTAGCGAGAGCGCCCAGGCCTGCCCTGTGCCTGTGGGAGCCACCCGGGGCAGGCTCCTGTTTCGTGACAGCCCGTGGTCAGGGGCGGCCCCGCGTGGCCCACAGACATGGGTGGTGCTCCCTGAGGCACCCTTGCTGGGGACTCCGGCTGCAGAAGGAGGCGTTGGACGCTGCAAGGCCAGTGACCCCCAGGAGCGTGGCCAAGAGATGAGGCGCTGTCTGGGCCCTGCCATCGTTTTCAGAAAACCTGCAGAGGAAGAGCCCTGTCCTTCCCGCCCCAGCATCCTGTGTGAGGAGCAGAGACGGCTGTGCACTCGGGAGGCTGGTGACACTCCTAGATGCAGCACGGGGAGGCCGGATGCATGGGGTCCAGGGTGTATGCGTCCTGCTTCCGGCCCTGTTCCTAACCAGGCTGTCTGACCTTCACCAGCCACTCATCTTAGATGCTCTGGGGGCACCAGACCCAGTCTCTCAGAGGGGAGCAGGGCCAGGAAGAGGCAGGCACTGGCCAGGGGCTCTGGGAAAAGTGGCCCTGAGAGTAGGGGTCAGTCCTTGCCAGGCTGGGGCTGAGGGTGTTCAGCTTTGCCCTGGAGTCCTTGACCTTTGTGGGGCCAGCCCCCAGGCCCCAAATGTCCACAGCGTCTGCCCCTCACCAGGGTGCCAACGATGGCTCAACCCAAGGACAGCAACTGAGGACAGCAACTGACCTCAGGCTGTGAGTGCCCAGTGGACCCTGACGTGGGCTGTGTGCGTGAGTGAGTGTATGTGAGGGTGTGTGAGGGTGTGAGTGTGACTTCAGGCTGCGGGCACCCCAGGGACCCTGACGTGGGCTGCGTGCGTGAGTGTATGCGAGAGTGTGCGAGTGTGTGAGTGTGCAGGAGGGCAGTGTGTGTCTGCTGCCTCCTTGTGTGTGTGTGTATGTGAGGGGTGCCGTGAGTGTCTGCTGCGTCCATGTGATTGTGCATGTGCCTGTGAGTGCTGCCTCTGTGTGCATGTGCATGTTTGTGTGAGTGGTGCCATGTGTGTCTGGTGCCTTTGTGTGAGTGTGTCTGTATGTGGGGTACCATGTGTGTTGCATCTTTGCGTGTGCATGTGTGTGTGCGTGTGTGTGAGAGTGGTACTGTGTTGCCTCCGTGTGAATGGGGGTGTGCATGTGTGTGTGTGAGTGTTGCCATGTGTCTGCTGCCTCCCTGTGAGTGTGGGTGTGCATTGTGTGCGTGTGTGTGTGTGTGTGTGTGAGAATGGTAGTGTGTTGCCTCCGTGTGAATGGGGGTGTGCATGTGTGTGAGTGGTGCCATGTGTCTGCTGCCTCCGTGTGAGTGGCAGTGGGCACTGGACCGGTGGAACTCCTGGGCCCCCCAGCAGGGACTCTCCTGCCTCCTGTTGGAGGATGCCAGATGGGTGCTGCCCCCCGGAAGGGATGAGGCAGCCTGTCCCCCACCCTGCTTGCACCAGTGCGTGCACGTGGACCCCCCTCAACCTTCCCCGAAGTCCAGAACGGAGGCCTTGCTGGGGATCATGTGGTTCCCCTTCCACAGATCTCAGGGCTCCCGGAAAGCCCAGGAAATTCGAGCAAACCCAGGAACAGACTGTGCCCCTCTGCTTTCCAGGCCTCCCTGCAGTGTCCTCCTAGACTCGGGGCCAGCGGGGAGGGAAGCGTCCTCAGCCTCACTGGCAGATGTGGAAATGACTGATTTGCTGGAAAACACAGAGCTAGTGGGTGGTAGGGCTGGGGTCTGAACCTTCGTGGGGCTGAGTCCGCCATGTGTGACGTTTCGTTCTATGCCACTGCCGTCTGTGTATGGGCAATGCCAGTTGCCTCCCCAGGCCCCGGGTCGTGAGTGGATACAAGGATGAGCCCAGAGGACCTGTGCAAGGTCAACAGGTAGTGCCCAAGGTCAGCACTTAACGTCCCCCTGCCTGCTGGAGGGGGCGTGTCCATGGCCCACCCTCTGTGGCTCCCGTCCAGCCTCTGGGGTGTGGGGGGCCTCCGTGGTTTCTTTAGGTCTATAACAGTCTTTCAGGCAAGCGCACTCTGGAGGGACCGGATTCCTCTCACACAGATCATAATTTCAGTCCCAGACTCTCATTCCCAAGAAATATCGTTTAGGACCCCAAGGAACTTCTAACTAACTCAGCCTTTCTTGGAGCCAGTACATGCAAATAGCTAGCGATGAATTCCTCAAGTTGTCTGGGATAAATGATGGCTCTGGAAATCATCTCTCTCTTAAGAGCCGTGGGAATTCGTGCAGTTTGAAGGGAGTCTGAGTTTCTGAGTCTGCCTTGCAGCACATCCCCTGGAATGAGGTTTGTGCTCTGCGTGCCTTAAGTTTTTAGAGCAGAAGAGAAGCAACACCGAATTAAAATGTGTTATGTCCGTGCCTAATAGACGGATTACCAATAAATAATAGGCAGTTTATGTGCCCTGCGAGCAGGCATTTTAGAGGAGGAACTAGGTACCGCCTCGCGGTGGGGGACGACACCTGGGCAGGCGACAGGGGGCTGGTGCTAACCCCCTGACTTTCAGGCAGAGTCCGTCTCAACCGCGGCAGTGAGCTGACCCGCCCTCCACTCCGCTCCGCGTGTGGGCCGATTGCTGGGTGTTTCCACTCCAGGCCACCCTGCCGACCTGCCCTTCCGGAACCTGGTCCCCACCAAACCACCTTCCCAGCAAGGCTTTCTAAAGGGAGTTC
Source organism: Hylobates moloch (assembly GCF_009828535.3). Taxonomy (NCBI): domain Eukaryota; kingdom Metazoa; phylum Chordata; class Mammalia; order Primates; family Hylobatidae; genus Hylobates; species Hylobates moloch. Next base: position 1,863,392 of record NW_026652278.1, read on the forward strand.
TTAGAATTTGGGATCAAAAGCACAGAAATGAGAGCCCATATGACAATAGGGAAACAGCAAGACACAGACCTTGTTTTTGAAGCTGGAATGTGAACTAAGCTCAATTTGGACGGCCTCGCTCAAGATGCAGTAACTCTAAATTAGCTCTAAAGGAAGGACGGGCGGCTGAGATTGATGCTCGCATCTAAGAAGTAAACCGCCCTTATTGGACGGCCCGAGAAGAATAGATGTTTTATCTCCCCCTTACAGGAAACAGCCCATTAACAGAGGAGCGTTTACTGTCACTTCCTGAGGAATAAAGACATTAAAGATGTTTGATACTTAAAATTATGTTTATGTTGTCTGCGAAAATGTGATAAGTACCCCCCATAAAAACAGCAGAGAACGCGTCTTCTGCTAAGTTGCAGATTCAGAGTCTCATCTGGAAAGAGCTCCCGATGCGCTGAGACGCGTTGCCTGGGAGATAGCTCCAGCCAGCCGCAGGCAGGGGCGTCCTGGCGAGGGCCCAAGGGGCTTGTCTGCCCCGGCCCGCTGGGGTACATCTCCGAGGGCCCTTTCGCTGCCCTCCCCTCGCCAGCAGGGGCCCTGGCAATAGACGAGGAGTCTCCCTGGGTGGGACCCGCCCTGCTGCCGGCTCTCAGCTCAATTGCTGGGTCTAATTTGGTAACAGGCAAGTGCAAATCGCTCTCAGTGCAGCTGCAGTGATCAGCAAGGAGATTCGGAGGATGTGGGAGAAAGCCCTCGCCTTTGCCATTTATACGCAGATTTGCTAATGCAGATGAGGGGGGAGAGATGAAGGGGCCTCGGAGTGCTCTCCTTTCCAGTCTCCTGGAGGTCTTAAGCGATCAAAATGCAAATGTCTATAAACAAGGAGGCAAAAACAAGTATCTGAGCTTTGTTTTCGAAAGGAGCTAAGCACGATGCTGCTTCTGTCACTGCCAGGGCATAAGACCACGTGGGCCTGGAGAGAGCCACAGGAGCCTCCTTTACCGTGGGCTGGAAGGGACCAAGGCTCAGTGACACCAAGCCCATTGTCACAGGACCCAAAAGCCACTCTCACTTGTGTAGCTCTTCATTCATTCATTCCCTCAAGCACTGGGTGAGATTTCTCAGGAACCAGTCACTCTGCTGAGGGTCGAGACTGTGAAGATGATGTGTGCAGTTCCCTGCCTGGAGGGGTTTCACAATGTCCCGTGGAAGTGGTCACGCAATCAGGAAACAAAAGACCACATCACGTGGGGTTTGAGGGAGAAGCCAGGGCCCTGGCTGAGCACGGGAGAGGGAGCATTTGGGATTTCTGGCAGTGTCGGATTGAGGTTTACGGGATCCCTCAGCTTGTCAGTCAGCTGATGCCTTGCACACCTTGCACAGCTTTCCTGCAGCCTCCCCAAGCCCCCCTGGCTCAGAAGGAACCTGTGCTCCGTGGGGATGCTGGAAGCTGCCCATGGGCCCCGCTCCTGCCCTGTGCTTGGCAGTCAGGAGTTCCCAGGTCAGGGGGTGTGCACTGGTGCTGGCGGGGGCAGAAGTTGCTCAGGGCTTTGTCAGCCTGTGCGTGGTGGTCACCGCGGGTTTTGGGAGGGTGTTGGGCAGGGGTGGTCGAGGGCAGGTGAGGAGCCACTTGGCCCCTGGAGAAGGTGCTGAGGCAGCTAACCTGGATGGACCTAAGGACAAGGGCTGGCCATGCGGCTTGCTGGGGGACTGCCAGGCTCTAGGGTCTCAGGGCCCGGATCCCTGCCCCTTTGTTTCCTGTGGGCCTCTGTTTCCTGGCCTGTAAACAGGGACGTTGTTACTGCCTCCCTCACAAAGTGGGGATTACATTGCTGAGATACAGCATCCAGGCCCGAGCTGCTGCACCACACAGGGTCCCAGGCTTTGCTGTTGCTACTGGAAGCAGGAGCCCGGAATTTGGGAGCTGGTGCAGCTCCATTGGTGCCAGGATGGATGAGGCTCTGGGGTCAGGAGGTCCACGGAGGAAGCTGAGTTTTGCTTCCCATCTCCTTCTGAGCCCAGGGCACACTTAGAAGGTGAGGCCAGGAGAAGAAGGATCCCAGAGCAAACGCCTGGCGGCACATCCGCGGGAGCCCAGTCAGTTCCTGGCCCGGCCCGGCCTCTGCCTCAGGGGACAGCTGGGGTTCCGGGAGCAATCAGGGCCCAGCTGGAAGGACAGAACCACACGTGACTTGATTCCTTCTGACTCTCATTCTTCGTAGGGCCACCTGGGCATGATTTAGCAATCCTTTCCTTGAATTAATCCTTACATAAAACATTTAAATAATAATCTTAAATGTGCAATGACAAGTAATAAAGCTAATTAAGGGTAATCAGGGAGCCTTTATTAACCACAAAGACATCACGGGAAACTTCTAAGATAGGAAAATAATGAAAGATCAATATGGCAAGGGGACAGGACCCAATGTGACTCTGTAAATCAACAGGGGCTCACTCGAAAGTAGAATATTTCACACTCGTAAGGTGAATTAATCTAAGTGTCAATAAGGAAAAACAATTACAACGTGGAAAGTAGCCAAATGTCCCCGCAGGACATGTGAAAACATAGACCTTGAGGAAACGCTCTCCGGGCGAGGTGGTAAATGTTTGCCGGATTGGGGACCCACCCGGCTGCCCCAGGGTAAGTGGCCATGATAGAGTAATTATTGCAAAACAGGTTGGTAAACTCAGGGCCCATCCATCTTAGTCAGTATCACAGGTCTTAACAAATGCACCTGGGAAATTAAAATCCCCTCTGACTTCTAATATAAATGACTGATAATTAATGTTCACTTAGGAATTTCCAATATATTTTAGTGTTCTTTGCAACATAACATGAAGTGGCAATTATCAGATCTGGGCTAGTGACATATAGTAGTATGTTATTCTGTTGATTTATGGTTTACCATTTCTGAACATTATGTTAATATTCCAAATGCCAACAAGTATATGCAAATCCTATTTTGTAAGACGGAGAAAAAAAGGATGACCCAAAATATTCAGTAATGAACCAAGTGTAGTGCCTGAAGCTTAGTGGCAAACCGTGAGCAGAAAGGTTCACGCACACCGTGCCACGTTCCACAGAGTTAAGTCAGGCCTGTGACCTTTGACAGGAGGGGCCAGGCTTGGAAACTCAGACTGAAACTACCAGCAGGTAACAGGTAACGGGTGCAACCTGTCTCAGAGGGCTCAGATGTCACGCCTCACCTCCCAGGAAGGGGGATAACCAAGGAGATTTCAGAGGGGCCACAGCATCCTCTTTGATTTAGCTCGTCAGACAACACCAGACCAAGTGGTGGTCATCGGGGTGTTTCCAAAACACATTTCTCCTTTGTGAAAGTCAGGCTGTTGTAATAATATAATCCTGGGTTTTTGGCCTGTCTGGAATTTTTGCTACGGTTGCCTGGATGCACCTGCTGTGCTCAGCTCCTCTACAATTTCTCTTCTTACCTGTTTTCTCAAGGGCATTGGAGGCAGGAAGGCACGATCCGAAGAGAGGAAGTTGTTTCAACTCAACTCAAACAGCATCTCACTGCCCAGTGTGTGGCTGGCAGCGGTACGAGAAGACCAAGCTCTGGGCTGACCTGAGAGTCGGCAGCCGTGGAGGAAGCTGGGGCAGGGCCTCTGTCCAGCCAGCAGCAGGGGACTCAGAACCCCTACTGGGCCACCTAAACATGTGTGTGCACATGTATGTACACACGTGTGCACATGCAAACATATATCATCTGAACATGTGTGTGCACGTGTACATACACACGTGCACACAAAAACACACATATATATCATTTGAACATGTGAGCGCACATGTACGTATACATGTGTGCACACACAAACATCATCTGAACATGTGTGTGCACGTTATGTACACATGTGCACACGCAACATATAATCATCTGAAAATGTGTGTGCATGTGTATGCACACACATGTGCACATGCAAACATATATATGCATGTGCACACTTATATGTTCATATATGTATGAATAGATATATTTATATAGATCTATCTAACTTCTAATTATGGGTAAAAACTTATTATAAAAGCAAAACACAAGGTAAAGAAGCAAAATTCATAGCCACTGTGTGGTTCAAACAGACTGTCTCACTAAACCCTAATGGGGGTTCTCACCTTCATACCATCTTAAGAACAAAACAAACCAAGAATGCAGTCTGTGGTTCATGGAGGTGAATCATAAGTGTGTCCAGGTTGATGAGCTGTTGACATCAAGGGCAAGTCAGGCTGGAGTGCCAGGATTCGGTGTTGAGAACTCCTAGATACCCACGGCACATCTGGCCTGCCTTGTCTGGCCTGAGGATGCCCCTACAGGTGGGCCCGTTAGCCCTGGTCTCTGCTCATTATTCTAATGGCACTCCATCTGCCAGGATGACGATGTGGGCCCTGGAACGCTGGCGTCACAGGATGGGCCTGGAGGGAAATGAGAGGCGCTGGCTGGGGGCAGGGTTGGCACCTGCTTTTCAGGGCCTTCCGAGGAGCAGGGGGGCAGAGAGCAGCAGGTGATCATGGAGGCGCTGGAACACACAGGGACAGCTGGCCTGGGCTTGGGGTCTGGGAGGGAAGGCTTCCTGGAAGAAGTGGCACCTAGGATGAGACCTGCCGGGGACTCGACAGCATTGAGGCAGAGGAAGGGAGAGGGAGGAGAGGAGGGAGCCTGCTGGGGGGTCTGCAAAGGCCTGCGGCAAAGGGCAGGATGGGGAAGCCCAGCCACGAGAGTCGGCTCGTGTCAGGAGAGGAGGAGGAGGCTTGGACTGAGAAGGAGGGGAAAGTCTTGAACCTAGACGCCTTGGAGTTTTTAAAATTTCAGAACGGAGGAAATACCAGCCAGCCCGTGGATCTGCTAGGGGAGGTTTGCCAGAATCACGCTGACCTTCAGCAGATGGCAGATCACACTGTGACCGTCAGCAGAAGGCGGGACAGTAATTGTTTCCCGAGCTCAGCCAAAAAGAAGAAAACAGCTCTTTCTGATAAAGGGTCGTTACGTCTCCACAAAATCTGGGGGCTCCTGCTGGAAGAAGCACAGAGGTGGGAGGCACCCTCAGGCGTTCTGTGAGGTGCTCTGTCCCCTTCCCAGCCTGGGGTGCTTCACCGTGGGTGCAAAGGACCCGCTCACACCGCTTCGCCCTGGCCTGGGCGCTAAGACGAGTCCAGAGGACCCAACTCCTAGTGGCCTGGGTGTAGCTCTGTGTTCTGTGAACACAGCAACCCCGCAGGTTAACTTGTTAACCGCTCTAATCAGGAGAGGTGACGTGCCCACCTCTTTCTCTCGGCACTCAGGAGGCAAATGCCACGAGGCAGGCACGAAGTAACCTGGGGCAGCAGCCGGCTCTCTGCTGGAGTGGGAATGCCTGCAAACAGTGGCCCAGCCGGGGATCTTGGGAACCTGAGCAGCACCGGGTTCAGAGGTCAGAAGAGTGGGCTTCCTCCAGGTGGCAAGGAAGGGGTAGCTGGTGAGTCCAGGTCAAAAAAGCAAGCTCCTTGCTCTCGTAAGTCTGGTGCCTGGGGAGGGGGAAGGACAGGGAAGCCCTGGAGAGGAGAGGGACAAGGCTGCGAGGCCAGTGTGGATTGGATGCCATCAGTATGACCCATGCTACCCTAAGCAGGGTGTCTCAACCCTGAGAACCACACCACAAGGACGGTACTCAGGTCTGTATTTTACAGGCACATCTTAGAGGGGACAAGCAAATTTCCTAGGCTCCCCTCAAGGAAGCACTGTATCCAGACATGGAATTCCACCCTGCCCAGGGCCTTCTCCACACCAAGTGATTCCAGGATGCCTGAAAGGTAAACACCACCTTGATGAACAGATGGTTTGTGGGAAGAGGTGGGTAAGTGCCTCTCACTGGGACGGCACTGCTGGCAGAGGCTCTGTGAGACCCCAAAGCTGAACAGGACCAACGTGGGTGCACGTGGGTTGGCTGAGAACCCCTCAAGTTCTCAGGAGAGAAGGTCATTTTCCGAGAGCTTTTTATGACACCTACCATGCAGCCAGTTTGCACAGTCACTTAACTTCACACCACAGGAGAAGATAAGTTAGTTAAGTTATCATAGTATAAGACAATAATTTCAATTTCTAAGGTAGAAGGGGTTGAAGGCAGAGCCTCAGAAATGAAGGGCAGTGAGTTCTGAGATGTTGGTGCCCGGTCAGGACCGAGGGCACCATGAGAGTGTGTTCACCGAGTCCCAGCCCGAGGGCAGGAAGCCTGACTGTGCCTGGAAGTGGAGGTCCTCCCTGGGGCTGGGTCATGGAGACCTGGGTGCAGAGCCAGGCCAAGAGGCATCCCCGCCATGTTCTCAACAGAGCACGACAGCGGGTCCTGAGGAAGGTGTTAACATCACTGCTGTTGCCTTTTGCCACAGGTCTCAGCCAGCCAGGTGAGGAAAAGGAGCAGGTGGGAAGGGCAGCTTGTGCTCCTGCCAAGCTGGCCCTGCTGATGGCCAACGGCTCAAGTGGGCTGGCTCAGTCCCTCCTCTCTCCCCTCAAGGCACACGCCCTGGCAGATATCCCAGAGGCTCCATGTGGAAGAAGAAGGAACCTCGGGCTGGTCCTGTCTGTGGCCAAAGCCCCTGCAAACCCCAGCTGCTGTTAGCCTCTCGTGTCAGCGGGACAAGGGTCTTCTTAGTAGGGGGTGCCTCCTGCTCGGGCTGGGGGGAAGGACTCTGAGCTCTGCAGAGCCAGCAGCCCAGGGATGACACCACAATATGTGGTTAAAAAGAAGAGGGTGGGCTTGTTCCCCAGTTTAAGGAAAAAGGAAGAAGAGAAGGAGACCAAGAAGTGGGTGTCAGCACAGCCAGTCTGGGACCTGAGACCACCCTGGGACTTTTCATCAGCAACAGTCCACAAAATCTGGGGGCTCCTGCTGGAAGAAGCACAGAGGTGGGAGGCACAGTGGCATCTTCTCTGGCCGACCCCTGGAAGCCCTCCAGGGACCCCAGCCCACCTGCCAGGAGGGTTGAGGAAAGTGTTCCTCTGAGAGCTGGGTGTGTTACAGACGTCCTCACGCACTCACCTCTGCGGTCTCAATCACATCAGTGTTGTGGTAAAATGGTTTTGAGCACTGGACAACTGAATGACAGATGCTGGGAGCACAGTTCATTATTTTATCTCATTAGCAACAAGGAAATACCAAATGGCTCAAGGGGAAACCCACCCGGAAGTAGTGTCCTGAAGGCAGGGCTGTGCTGGCGGGTAGGAAGGGGCGGAATGTAAAATGAGCTGAGCTGCAGTGAACAGTTCTCTTTTCACGGGGTAGGGAGATATGGGAGAAGAGCTTCCTGACCATCCTTGCTGTTTGCCTCAGCAAAGTCCTGCCAAAGGCAGCCCGGGGCCACTGTGTGAATCCACCATTTGTAGCATCCTGGCTGCTACCAGGCCACAGAGGCACCAGCCAGCTTTAGACTCCTGGAAAAGCAAGGAATTCAATCCCTCTTCCGCTCAAATGTGGGCTCCCGATGTTCTCTGCAAAGATTGAAGTGCTGCCATAATTTATAAGCTGGAAAGAAGAGGTGCATTTTATTGATTTTAGGAGTGTACTGAATCTTTCTAATCTCATGCATAATGAATGTTCTTTGATTTTTTTTTCAAACAAACTTACAAGTGGAGTTGTTGTGATGATAGCTAAATATAGTATGAAATGCCTGCCATGAAAAGGAACAGAGACGATGGTTGATGTGAAGAGGGAGTGAGATTCCTGCCCTATTACAAACTGGAGGGGCTTCCCACCACAGTCCAGGGGAAAGCCGTTGGCTGGCTAAAGACCACAGCATGGATCGGACCTCCTCCCATGGGCCCAGGGCCCGTCTTCCTTTGTCCAGGCAAGGAAGCCTGATACAGGTACACCCCTAACTGGGGCTGAGCCCAGGAGGGTTCTTGACTTCCTGCAGGAAAGAACTCAAGAGCAAGTCAACAGAGTAAAGTGAAAGCAAAGCAAGTTTATTAGAGCAAAAGAGAACAAGAAAATGGCTGCTGCACAGACACATCAGGGTTACCCGCAGGCAGGGTGGCACGCATGGGTTCCCGGCTGGCTACGGTTATACCTACTCCTAATTATATGCTAAATAAGGGGTGGGTTATTCATGAACTTTCTAGAAAAGGGGTGGGGAGTTCCTAGAACCACGTGAGGTAGGTTGCAGGGCATTGGCATGGCATTTGCAAACTGTCATGGCACTGGGGGGAGTGTCTTAGGCAAATGTATTATAATTCCTGGTCCCGGCTGGTGTTGGCTGGTCTCTTTGCTATATCCCGTTTTGATCAGCAGGGTCCTGAAAATGAGTCCTGCTGATCTCCAGCCTGAAGCCTGCACCTAAACACCAGGGGTGAGGTGTAGACCTTCAGCGTACACACAAAACTCCACTCACGGGAGATGTTGGGCTGTATGGCTATGCTCAGCTTAAAATGTTTGAAAACATTTTTATATTTTGCATTTCTTTCTATTTTGTAAAAATTAATGCATCTTCTACATTTCATGTAGTTTCACTTAAGAACAAGATACAGTTCCTAAACAAATTTCATTCATCCTAAAAGCGCCTGAGTGGAGACGGGGCACAGGTGTCACCAGCCCCTCCCGGTTTTTTATAAGCAGACTTGGACATTGAAAGGTATTTAGTTTGAGGTTGGGAAATAGAAAGTCAATACTGACTGTGGGGTTGGAGCAAAGCATTCAGGCTCAGTTCAGGTCACTTTTAGATTCTTCTCCTCACCCTTGCTCTTCATGTCCTGGAGCTGAACTCACATGGATGGTAATGAATAACGCTCAGGACTGCAGGTGACTGAGGCAGGCTGGATAATCGTCTAACCCAGGTTCTCCTTGTAGCAGTTCCCGTCTTCAAAGAATTTCACAGCCTCTGCTCCCTTTGATCTTTATAGAAATCCTCCAAGTGAGGGGGAGTGGAGGTGGTTTTCTTCCATTAAGGAAGCAGGGTTGCTCATCTGGGGAGTGGCAGAGAATTACCAACCAATGTGAAGATCAGCACTGTCCAACTGGGCAGACCTCAGATGGCTCAGGGGACTGGGCAGTGGGTGTTCACAGCATGCCCTGCCAGAGGAAGCTGCTGAAGGACCTTCTGCCATGTCACATGGATGCACCTTGTACAAGAACATTCAACCCAGTATAGTTTACCGTGTTTTCAAAGCCTGAAAAGTAATTAAATATCAGTAACACGGGATACTTTGCAGCCACTATGAAAGACAACTAGCTACATTTTCATTGGCAGTAAAAGATAGTGTCCACGTTGTCAAATCTGAAGAGGAGGCATGTGGCCTTGCAGTGTGCTGGAGCCAGTGAGCTCATGTCCCCACTCTCGGGTGTATAGAGTGGACGATCATTCCATTCCCTCCTTCTGCCATGCAGCCTCACAGTGTGTTGGAACCAGTGAGCTCATGTCCCCACCCAACGTGCTGGTGTGGCATGGCCTGGCTCTTGTGCTGGTGGCCTTCCAGGAGATGAGAATACCCAGCTAATGTGGGCCCCAGAAACCTGCAGAACAAATGCAAACTTGGCTGTGAGTAGAGCTGCCCAGCAGGGCCCAACCTGGGTCAGGCTGAAGCACATGGGCCTGCGGAGCCACGCACACTAGAATGAAACCATCATTGGAAGCCAGTGATGTTTTGAGACTGTTCACTGTGCAGCATTATTGTAGCAGTGGCCGGCCAATCCAGGAAATTACAAAACAGTTTACATGTGTGGTCCTGTATTTGTAAGAAGAGTTGCTATGTGTGGATTGAAATGGTTCTCTTCATGTTTGTGCCTGCATATAATTATAGAATGACAAACAATAGAAAAAGAGTGTTTCTATTTCTAAAGTGGCAGTAGAATTATGTAATATTTTTGTTTGCTCTGTTATGCTTTCTTATAAATGTGTAATTTGTGTACACTTATTTTTTTTAAAAAAACCACATTCTTTGGGGAGAAATCATGAACTATCCTTTAGCTATGCAAATATCTCTGAAATCATAATATTAAAACTTAAACCTCCATCAGGGAGGCACTATCTAGAATACTCTCTAGATAGGGTAGTGGCCTTGCCTATTTTACTTCCCCATAACATAGCACATGGAAGTATCTGATAAATGTTCATCGAATTAAATCAAAGGCTATTCACATATTGCCACCCAACCTCTACTCCCTGAATACAGTTCTCAAAAATTATCCAGTTACCACGGTGAAACCCCATCTTTACTAAAAATACAAAAAAATTAGCCGGGCGTGGTGGTGGGTGCCTGTAGTCCCAGCTACTCAGAGAGGCTGAGGCAGGAGAATGGTGTGAACCCGGGAGGCGGAGCTTGCAGTGAGCCGAGATTGCGCCACTGCACTCCAGCCTGGGTGACAGAGCAAGACTCCGTCTCAAAAAAAAAAAAAAAAAAAAAAATTATCCAGTTGACAGATTTTTATGTGAAATTCACCTATGATATTAGCCCTTTCCAATTCCAAAATGGCTCAGTCAGCAAACATTGACTGAATCTATAAAATGCAAGAGTTAAGGTGAATTTCTTCCACTGGGGGATGGTGGCAACTCTTCTTTCTTTGCTTGTTGGTTTCCTCTCAGTGACTTTTGATCTTAAGATGAGAGGCTGTGTTCCTGGCCACTGGTACTACAGGGGGAGAAGCAGCAGGGTCTTGGCATTGGTAGTACAGCTCTGGTATAGTCTAGAAACAGGTGTCTTGCTCCCCTTGTCCAGTGAGACTGTGAGTGTGGGGGGGAAGGAGCTGAGACTTGTGGCCAAACAGCAGCACACTTCCGGTCACGTCTGCAAACATCTCGCATGTGCTGGTCCACGTGGCAGGTCTGTGGCTGCTGCTTTCTTAAATATCGTACACCATACACAATTTTTGTTATTAACACATGATAGTGAGAAAAATAAAAGTGCACATTTCCATTATTTTTGCAAATTCCATGCTTTTGTTTATACTATTTTTGAGGGCACATTTCTTTCCTCCTTGGGGACATTTCTAGAAATTTACCACTCTAGTCTGTATAAGGATATAAGCCTTTGTGGCCCATGTATACAGATACAGGCCTTTCGAAGAAATTTATAAAAATATGCAGATTCACCATATCCAGAAGTAGATTTGGATGATTTCAGCAGCAGCGAACATGAACAGGGCTGCGTTCCCACAAGGAAGTGGCTCCTGAGGGTCTTGTGGGAGCCCCTGGGGACTTCTGGCACCTTTCTTTTTACTGCACTCAAGGCAGGAAGCTTTATGCTTGAACTGCTAATAGTTTTCTTTGAAAACCAACATTTCTGCATGTTCTGATTTGACCTGAGCACATCCTGAGCAGTGGTGTGGGGCGAAGTGGTGCAGGTCTGGCTTTAGGTAAATATGGAACTCTGGGGTGTGTGTTTGCTCAGGCTTACCACATAGAGAGTGAGGCTCTCCACCTGCCATGAACAGGAAATGCTGGGATGCTCACAGAAAGTGACAAGCTTTCTAGAAATGAGCCTAGGGAACTCTGCTCCTGGGATGACTTCAGCATATATTGGTATTTGACTCCTGACAGAGCTTATGCTTTTGCTGTATCCCAGAGCTTTTTGCATGTTGTGTCTTTATTTTCGTTTGTTTCACAGTTATTTATTTATTTATTTATTTCTTAATTTCATTGTGTACCCAAAAGTCATTCAGGAGCAAGTTGTTTAGTTTCCATGTGCTTGTGTGGTTTTGAGAATTCCTCTTGGTATTGATTTCTAATTTTGTTCCACTGTGGTCTGAGAAAATGCTTTATGTGATTTCAATTTTTTGGAGTTCATTTAGACTTGCTTTATGACCGAGCATGTGGTCAACTGTAGAGAATGTTCCATGCAAAGAAGGGAAAAATGTATATTCTGTGGTTGTTGGATAGAGTATTCTATAGATGTCTATTAGGTGCAATTGGTCATACATCTAGTTTAAGCCCAGAGTTTCTTTGCTAGTTTTCTGCCTTGATGATGTGTGTATTGCTGTCAGCAGGGTGTTGAAGTCCTCCACTATCATTGTAATACTGTCTATGTCTGTTCTTAGTTCTAGTAGTATTTGTTTTATAAAACTGGCCACTCTGATGTTGGGTGACTAGACAAGTAGGATAACCCTTTATCCCTTTATTATCTTCTTTGTCTTTTTTTTTTTTTTTACTGTTATTGTTTTAAAGTCTGTTTTATCTGATATAAGAATAGCAACCTCTGCTCTTTCTGTTTTCCATTCGCATGGTAGATTTTTCTCCATACCCTTACTTCAATCCCCTGGGTATCATTACATGTGACATGGGTCTCTTGAGGGCACCAGGAAGTTGGTCTTATTTTTTAAAATCCAATTTGCCACTCATTTAGGCCCTTTACATTCAAGGTTAGTATTGATGTGTAAAGTTTTATTCCTGTCACAGTGTTGTTAGCTAGTTGCTTTGTAGTTTCAATTGGGTCATTGCTTTATGGAGTCTGTGAGCTTTGTACTTATATGCGCTTTTATGGTAGCAGTATTGCTCTTTTGTTTTGTTTGCGTGTTTAATACTTTTTTGAACATTTCTTGTAGATACAGCATGGTGGTGACAAATTCCCTTAGTGTTTGCTTGTCTGGGAAGTATTTCGTTTCTCTTTTGTTTATGAAGCTTGGTTTGCCAGGATACAAAACTCTTGGCTGGATTTTTTTTTTTTCTTTAAGAAGGCTAAAAATGGGACCCTAATCTCTTCTGGCTTGTAAGGTTTCTGCTGAGAAGTCCACTATTAGTCTGGTAGATTTTCCTCTATGTGTAATTTGTCCCTTTTCTCCAGCTGCCTTTAAGATTTTTTCTTTTGCATTGACCTTGGATGGTCTGAGGACTAAATGCCTTGGGGACGGTCTTGTACAGTATCTTTCAGGAATTCGCTGAGTTTCTTGAATCTGGATGCCTACCTCTTGTGCAGGTTCCTTCTCATCAGTGGAAGCTGTTACCTCTTATTGTTGAACTTACTTTTGTTTGAATGGTATCCCCCCTCCAAGGGTGTGACTGTTGTCCCTGTTGGGTAGGGCCCTTTAGTTTTGGTTCTATATGCTTTTAGGGTGCTTAGGCTCTGAATGGATTCCTTGGTTATAGACAGCCTTTGTGCAGTGGGTTTCTAAATGTTAGTTGTAGGTTGTAGTGGCAGTGTGCTGTGTGTGTGGTCAGGCCACATTCCTTTTCCCCTGTCATCCTCCATAGTCAGCCATGTTCCCTTCTCCCTCTGTCACCCTCCAGCTTCTACCCAGCAATGCTAAAGTTGGGCTCCATGGTCTGAGGGCACAGAAATGTAGAATTATGCTTCCTGGCTTTCCTCTGAGGCCAAGTTCCACAGGGACCTTTGGTTGAAACTTCGGTTGACTTTATTTTCTTAGCATGAAGCATAAGCTGAGAGCTCAGGGTCTGCTGGACCTTGGGCCACCATCCTGTCCTTTTGCAAATTCTACCCTACGCTGACCCTGGAGGAACCCACAAAATGTGGGTTTGAAGGTATTTCTCACTGCCGATTCGACTGCCACTGCTGGGCTGACAATGTGCTACTGCTGTAAGAGGATTTACCAAGCAGAAGGTCCACAATCTTTTCATTTTGGCAGCTGGGCATTGGCCCTGGGCTGTTGGCCTGGCCGGTGGTGGAGGTGCTGGGCGTGTGGAACTTGACTGTGATCATCTGGCATTCTGAGGACAAAGGGACAGGATCTGCCTGCGAGCCCCAGCTTTGTGTGGTCATGGCCACCGTGTTAGAAGAATGGAGGTTTCTCCAAACCACTTGCTTGGTGGCTCCTGCTGCTCACTCAGGCCTGGCAGAGCTGGGTGGATAGGCTGGTGTTTGTTTTGCTTGCATGTTTAATACTTTTTTGAACATTTCTTGTAGATCCAGTGTGGTGGTGACAAATTCCCAAAATTTGCCAAAAGCCTGTGCCACCGAACGGAGCATTGCACATTCTGGGAGGGTCACAGCAAACACATTCAGGTCACCCCATCACAGCCACACTCTCCCCTTGGGAGGGCGACTTACATTCTGCTCGGGCCCTGAAACCATGAGGTTCTGTGTGCTGGGATGAGGTTCCAAGAGAACCATAGGCCCTCAATCCTTAGGAGGGGCTCCTCTCCTCCACATCCCAGCCTCTGTCCTCACCGGCCACTGCCCGCTCTGGAGGTGTCTGCCTACCGGTACACCTGCAACATGCCCACCACTTGGTCTTGTCCATAGGACACTCATTTATCCCCAGCTCATGGAGCCAGAAAAAGTCAATCCAGGGGCCAGCTCTGCAAACACTTCTGAGGAAGCATCTCTGTATGCCTGGGCAGCATGTTACAGGTTTCCAGCATGGTTGGGTAGATAGGGTGATAGGGGGAGAGGCGGGACCAGCTTACAGCAAACTGCAGGGCGGTGACACAGAACTGACAGTCGGCTTTCAGATGATATCACAGTCTCCGTCAGTGTCCAGAAAGAACAATGCAGTGAACATCCCTCTCACTCCAAAGAAATGCCTGAGGCTGGTGACCAAACCCAAGGAGGACACCACACCCACCGGATTCAAGCAGAATGACCCAATTCAGACGCGTTTCCCCAGTGATGACCACGCTGTGCAACCCTTTCGGTGCTCCACTGACTGGAGACCAGGACAGGGGCACTGTGGTGGGTGAGCGGGGCTGGGGTAGGGGTGTCCTGTGGGGTGAGTGAGGCTGGGATGTGGGTGTCCTGTGGGGTGAGTGAGGCTAGAATGGGAGTTTCCTGTGGCTGGGTTGGGTTCACTCCACAGCACTGAGCTGTAGAGGAGGGGAGGCCTGAGGGATGCTGTACCCTGCAGAGCAGCTCATGCCTGTGAGACTCAGATTTCCAAAAGTCCCTTTGGGTCTGACTTGAGGAAGGGCAGAGATTCCAGATGGGCCCGTGGTCAGTGCCTTTTCACCCCATTTATAGTTTTTGTCCTTGTTAGGGCAGAATCTGCATATGTAATGTAGGCTCTTTACCATATTTAGGTGACAGTTCAGCGGTAACAACTACATGCATGTTCCTTTTTCTCCTTCCTAGCCCCTGCCCTCCCTATCCCGGCCTCTGGCTGCCACTGGATCTGCTATCCCTCCAAGCAATCCACTGTCTCAGCTCCCACAGAGGCAAGAGATCCTGCGGTGTTCTCTTCCTATGCCTGGCTTATTTCCCTGAGCATAAGGACCTCCAGCTGCTTCTGTGTGGTTTCTGGAGATGGCTCAGGAGAGAGGCTGTGGATGGCCGCTGAGGATGTGGCCTTTCCCAAGCTGGCCCTGGCGGGGATCACGGCAGGTAGGCCTCGAGAGAGCAGGTGGTGGGAGACCTAAACCCATATCTGTTCACAGGGGAGAGGAGGGAGGACAATGGCGCGGCAGCAGTGCCACCGTTTCCTCCTCTGTGACCACCAGACGTGTGTTCCAGGCTCAGCAGCTGCTGCCCTGCCGGCAGATGGCTGGCTGTGAAAAGCAGGACACCACCAACCCAGCCTAGAAAAGGAGAAGGCTGCCAAGAGAGTTCCCAGCAGATGTTTGTCAGGAATTATGGAACACGAACCTCACCACAGGGGCATCGGTGCTGATAAATGCAAATTTTCCCATCATTTTCACTAGCACACTGCTCCATGGCATGGCCTTCTTGACCTTTGACTCTGTTTCTCCCTCCATAAGTGCCATGGTCAGCGGCTGAGCCCACAGCTTCTTCCTACCCTGCCCCCTTGACCGACCTTTCTGGAGTGTGGCCATGACCCCTCCATCATTTTCCTAAATGACCAATTAAAAATGCTTTTTTTTTCACTCCTTTCTTCACTAATGAAGGACTCATCGATTATATTAAACTTAGAAATTAGCTAAGCCACATTAATGAGACAACGCCCCTGTGATGTGGGGATCCAGGTCCACCTGCTGTGTGCCTTTCTGTGACTTGTGTACATGCATCAGAAGAGGCTCTCATTGTACGTATTTTTTTAACCCTTTCCTCTCTATAATACATTGCAAACACTGCACAGACATCAAATATTCTCCCACAACCTAGTGTTTAGTGACTGCTTGGAGTCCCCTGCCCCGGGTCTATTAGTTAATCAATTAGTTCATTGGCCGCTGTTGGACACCTGGGGTATTTCCAGTGTTTTGATTCGAGGTTGCAGATGACACCGTGGTGAGCGTCCTCACAGCGAACTCTTGGAAGACATCCACAAACGTCTGTTGAGGATGAGCTCTTGGGAGCTGACCCCCAGGACGCTGTCCTGACCATTTCTTCTCTGGTGCATCAGGCCCTTCCGGAGTGAGGGCACATGCACCTGGGGGAACTGGGGAGTGGAAAGCTTCAGGAACCACCCTGGTCGGGGAGAACTGCCCCCAAGCCGTGAGAGATTTCACCCCTTGAACAGCTCACGGAAGGGGAGTGCTGGCTCCAGGCAGACCCCTGACTTCTGGGGCCACGTTTCCAGCTGCCCACTCCGAGGTCACATCCTCAACATAAATTCACTCTGTTGGACATAGACTTTTCATTTCCCTCAGACAAATTGGACTAATCTCATTTCCCTTCCAGTACTCTTCACCGTAGATCTTATATCCCTGTTGATCCAGTCGTTGGGTAGGAAGTCCTGGGTTGGCCACCAACTCCTGCCTCTCCTTCATCTTCCTCTCCAATCCGTTTCCAGCTCCCTCTGCAGTGCCTCTCAAACCAGCTTCCTGTCTTCAGCCACAATCACCACTTCAGTTCAGGTCTTTTTCCTGCTGCTTAAAACCTTGGCATTGTCTCCATGCCCCAGCCCTCCAGAAAGGATTGGGACAATTATTCCATGAACAGCAGCAGCTCCCACCCTCGGAGCAGTGACGACGGGCCAGTCAGTGAGTCAGAGGCACTGTTCTCATTCTGTGGCCAGTCAGTGAGTCAGAGGCATTGCTCTCATTCTGTGGCCAGTCAGTGAGTCAGAGGCATTGCTCTCATTCTGTGGCCAGTCAGTGAGTCAGAGGCACTGCTCTCATTCTGTGGCCAGTCAGTGAGTCAGAGGCACTGTTCTCATTCTGTGGCCAGTCAGTGAGTCAGAGGCACCTGCTCTCATTCTGTGGCCAGTCAGTGAGTCAGAGGCATTGCTCTCATTCTGTGGCCAGTCAGTGAGTCAGAGGCACTGTTCTCATTCTGTGGCCAGTCAGTGAGTCAGAGGCACTGTTCTCATTCTGTGGCCAGTCAGTGAGTCAGAGGCACCTGCTCTCATTCTGTCACTCAGTGCTCATTAGGACAGCCCTAAGGTTGGTATCTTATGACCACTTCACAAACAAGGGCACTGAGGCTGAGCGTTCACACTAGTAATCATGGCAGAAAAGGGGCACAGAATGGTGGATCCTGGAGCTAGACTTTCTAGCTCCGGAATTCTGGGTCCATCACTTACTAGCTCTCTGCCTCCAGCTGGGTGTTGGGACCATCCCTATCCAAAACCTCAGCATTATACAACATGCCATGTAACAACCCAGCACATGTACCCCAGAATCCAAAATTAAAAAATTAAATTAAATTAAAATTAAATTATATATGTGTGTATGTGTGTATAAATTATTTTGCAATTAAAAAATTACAATATACAGGCAAGAGATATTCAGGATTAACATTTTGTGATACTTAAATAAAAAATACATAACTGATTCATGCTTTGTGTAATTCTAACTTGTCATGGATTCATTATAAAAATGTGCCTTCCATTAATTATTTCAAAAGTAGGAAGTCCAGCTCATGATACAAATGTATAGAATGGAATATTCAAATAAGGCTGAGCTGTCTTCTCACGAGGTTAATTTATAAATTCCACATTTAGAGCCCATAAAATCCTAAGAAAATACATTAAGAATAGATGTAGACACATACCTAGGTGGTGAGCACGGCATGCAGCAGGTAGATTTTCAGCCCATGCCTCGCTCCCTCCCTCTGCTGTCTGGTAGCCCCAGTGTCTGCTGTTCCCATCTTCACATCTATGTGTATTCAATGTTTAGCTCCCACGTATAAGTAAGAACATGTGGTATTTGGTTTTCTGTTCTGATATTAGTTCGCTTAAGATAATGGCCTCCAGCTCCACTCATGTTGCTGCAAAGGACATAATTTTGTTATTTTTGATAGGTGCATAGTATTCCATGGTGTATATGTACATGGCTTTGATAGTGGTGATGATCCTGCAGCTTTTGTATACCTGACAAAGTCTTTGAATGACATTTTTGTTAGTAAAGAATTCTGGGTTGATGAGTTTTTCTTTTTTTTCAGTGCTTTAACAATCTTGCTCCATGGTCTTAGCATGCCCTGTGTCCAGTGAGAAATCTGCTGTGATTCTTCCATTTGTTCCCTGGTGTTTATGTATCTTCTTTTTCTCTGGCTGCACTTAGCCACTTCAGAGATATTCCAGGAAATAGATGGTAAATCTTAAATTCAAGGGGGTAGCATGAGATTTCATCATGTTACTTGGAATGACATAAAATTTAAAACTTACGGGTTATTTATTTCTGGAATTTTCCATTTAATACTTTCGGATGGCAGTAGAATGTGGGTAACTAACACCATAGAAAGTAAAACTGTGGATGGGGGAAACTATGGTATATGCTGCCTATAAGAAACACACTTTAAATATAAAGACACAGATAGGTTAAAAGTAAAAAGTGGAAACAGATATACTATACTAACACTAATAAAAATAGAGTTGGAGTAATTCTGATTGTAGTAATATCAGAGTAAATTTCAGAGCAAAGAATATTACCATGCATAAAGGAATTTATTTCATAATGATAAAGGACTAATTCCTCCAGGGGACATAACAATTCTAAATGCATATGCACTTAATAACAGAGTTCCAAAATGCGTAGAGCAAAAATGGGTACAACTACAAAGAAAAACTTAATATGCACAAAATTTAACTTCAAATAAGTCATAGACCTAAAGGGAAAACTGAAAAGGAAGAAAATATAAGAGATAATTTTTGTGTCCTTGGGCTGGGCAAATATTTCTTACATATGCCATCAAAAATATGATCCGTAAAAGAAGAAAAATGATACATTGGGCTTTACCAAAAGTAAGAATATCTACTTTTTGAAGGACACCATTAAGACAACAAAACAATAAGCCATAGACTGGGAGGAAGTATTTGCAAGTTATATTTCTGACATAGGACTTGTATTCAGGACTTAGAAAAAACTCTGAAAACCCCAAAATAAGAAAATAAACAGTCCAATAAAACAATGGGTAAGAGATTTGGATGCTTCACTAAAGAAGACAAGCAGATGGCAAATAGGCACTGAGAAGATGCTTAACATCATTACTCATGGAGAAATGCAAATTAGAATCACCATGATATCCCACCATAAACCCACTGGAATGTCTAAAAGCAAAAGACTGACCATACCAGCTCTCGGTGGGAATGGAGAGGAACTGAAACTCCCATACATGATTAACATGCTAGTAGGAATTATATAAACTAATATAACTTTGGAAAACATTCTGGCAGTTTCTTAAAAAGTTAAAGATAAACCTACTATATGATCCAGCCACTCAACTGCTAGGTATTTTACTCGAGAGAAAAGAAAGCATGTGTCCATATAAAAACTTGCATATGAACTTACTTTCACATAAGTTTTATTAGGAATATCCCCCAAATGGAAGCAACTCCAAGTTCAGCAGCAGGTGAAAGAAAAACAACGAGCATATGCATTCAAGGGAATATTACCCAGAGATAGGTAAAGAATGATGTATTATTGGTAACGTGACAACATGGAGGAAACTCTAAAATAGTTTGGGTAGAAGAAGCCAGTCGAAAAACAGTGCATACTGTATGGTTCAATTTGTAAAAACTTTTATCAAATGCAAATTGGTTTATAGTGACAGAAAGCAGAAGGGGGATTTCCTGGGATGGAGGGAGAGGCCTTGGGGAAGGCAGGAGGGACTTAAAAAGAAACTTCTTTTGAGGAAGGACTGGATCTGTTCCTTACCTTGACTGTGGTAATGGTGCCATGATGTACGCAGATTTCAAAACGTATCAAATTGTGCAGTGTGTGCAGTACGGGCAATTTATCAAGTGCCCATTGTACCCCGATGAGATATTTGCAAGAGCCACTTGTTAATTTTTGAAAATATCAATATATGGCCAATTCTTTTTTTATTTTTTTTAACTTTTATACTTTTATTTTAGGTTCAGGGTACATGCTCAGGTTTGTTATGTAGATAAACTCGGGTCCCGGGGGTTTGATGTACAGATTATTTCATTGCCTGGGTACTAAACTTAGTACGCAATGGTTATTTTTTTCTGATCCCCTTCCTCCTTCCACCCTCCACCCTCAAGTAGGCCCCAGTGTGTGTCATTCCCCTTCCTGTGTCCATGTGTTCTCATCATTTAGCCCCCACTTCTAAGTGAGAACATGCAGTATTTGGTTTTCTGTTGCGGCATTAGTTTGCTAAGGATAATGGCATAGAATGGGAGAAAATATCTGCAAACTATATGCATCCGATAAAGGTCTAATATCTAGCACTATAAAGAGCTTAAACAAATTTATAAGCAAACACCAAACAGCCCCACTGAGAAATGGGCAAAGGACATGAACAGACCTTTTCAAAAGAAGACATGGCCAATTCTTGGCACACAAAAGCTTCTGGAAAGCTGCCCGCCATCCTGGAAATGAGTGCACAGGTGAGCCTTGTCCTCATCACCACAGTAGAGGAAGGCAGGAGAGGCATGAGACGGTACGAGGGTCTGTGAATAATGCTCCCATGAAGACCGCCTGGCCCTGCTGGCCACCATGGGTACCCGGCTGGTGACGGAGATGCCACGATAGGATCGCCCACCAGCTCATGAAGACCGCCTGGCCCTCCTGGCCACCACAGCCACCTGGCTGGTGACAGAGATGCCACAATAGGACCACCTGCCCGCTCACAAAGACCTCCTGGCCCTGCTGGCCACCACAGGCACCTGGCTGGTGACAGAGATGCCATGATAGGACCGCCCGCCCGCTCCCCCACGCCCAAGCTGCTTACCACAGATTAAGTCTGAAAGTCATCCTCACCCCGCAGCTGCCTCGCAGGTCACCATGTAGCAGAAGGAAAACCAGGAAGGCTTGCAAGACAATTTAGGTAGAAATTGCTGCCCGTGACTTATGACTTTAATTAAGAGCTTTTTAAGCTTTAATTAAAAAGGTACATGAGCATTCAGTATTCAAGAAAAATGATTTTGTGTTTGGGTCAATGGAATAACATAAAATAAAATGAGATACATATTTCTAGTCAGAAGCTTCACATAAGAAAGCTATGTACATAATTAAAAAGTAAATTTAAACTGATTTGGGCATAAAGTCTTTATAATGGGGAAGGGGGCTGAAGGGAATATTTTTTTCCTCTATTGCAATATAGTGGGATATCAGATTTCACATATTACTGAAGTTACTTTCTGGGATGAGACCAAGGTGAGAGCACGGACAGCACGCGAAGTTATTATTGATGGCAACCGACGCCCCTCAGTGGGCTTGGGCAGCCCCTCCACGCTGCTGGGTGTGGAGGGTGTGTCCTTGGTCTCTACCTCATGGCTTTATCTGCTTTGTATTTTCCTTTGCATTTGTTTGCTCCTCAGACCTGGGCAACTTCAGGGAACAGCGCTAGGTCAAAGTCTGATTTAGCAATGTCTGAATCTCCCGTGTGAATCAGCTCAGGGACATGGCGTCCAGAAGGAGGAAGAAGCCCCAAAGAAAGTCTCTCACCATGCCCTTGGCCACAGGTGACCTTGGCAGAGGTCAGAGCTCTGGGCCTCGGGGATGCCAAGGCTTTGCTGTGAGCTGAGGTTAAGAGTGCCCACGTGTTTGCTGTAGGCCCACAGGAGTGTGAGTGAGTGGTAGCAGGGAGGGTAACTCCAAGGCACAGGCTTGCTCTTTGAACATCTGCCCTCTGGACCTGCTGGCCAGTGGCAGCAGGAGGAGGGGGCAGTGATGGTGCCAGTTAGCTCAGAATGGTGACTGCCAGGCACTGGCCACCCTGTGGGCTGCAGAGCCTGCAGGTGCCAGTGTCTGAAGGGTTGTATGACCCACCAGTGCCTGATCCACAGCACTCCTGTGATGCTCCACTCACTGGCCTTCTGCATTCACAGTGACCTCCCCACCACATCCCTGGGAGGTTACTGGAAGGCGTCACTCCCCTGAGCATCTCTGGAATCTCATATGGTGGCCTCGGGCGTGTTGCAATTCTGGCCAGGGGATCAAAGCTGTGCAAGATTTCTACACTTGTGCTGTGTCCTCTGATTCCTCAAACTATCCCTAAAGTGTCTTCGCTAAACCTCTTGGACACTGCCCTGTGGGGCTGATGTCTTCCCCTAAACTCCCTTTTTTCTTACTTCTTGATTTATTTTAAGGAATTATGTCCCCTCCTGCCTTTGTGGTCTGGCCATTGGCTGGAATGGAACTCCAGAGTCGGGGCCCTGAAGCAGACGGTCAGCTCCCAGTGACCGCCCAGCGTCGCTAAGCCTAGTGGCAAGGCCACTTGGTTGCTCCCATCGGAAGGAACTATGCATTTAGAAATAGGGCTTTTACTAATTAGGTGAACTGTTTGTTCCATAAATGAGCAATAAAAGGACTTAATCAGACATTGCCTTCAAACAACAAGCTTGAATACTGCAGTTAAGGGCTATTCATCTTACAGAAGGATTCCTCCCTGCCCATTTTCAGGGACCTGTTTCTGCACCATGTGCTGCCTACCTGCAGTTAGTTAGGTGAGAAGGGCTTAAAGCATCAGCTTACCCTCCCACCCATCAATCACATTTTCTCTTACTTTATGATGTGCTGTGATTCTGAAACAACACAAATATCAAAGAGAAAAAGAATCAGAACCATGAAGGGCTTCCACATATCCTCCAGGTCTATCCAAATGCTTCCTTTCCACACTACAATTTCTGATTGCTCATCATATGCAAATCATGCCTTGGGACCTCAATAAGGAACTATTTTGGAACAGAACACAACTCATTCTAGAAATGTTTCCTTCCTAATTTGGTACTACTGTTTAAGTGGCTTCAGAAGTGCTGCAACTCAACTCAATTAAAGGGCCATTTTTCAACTCCATCTTAAATTACTCCAAGAGGCATTTTTTACAAAGGACTTTCAGAGTATGCTGAGGATGTGGAGGATGCCAGCTCATCTCAGGGACATGGAAGGACATATTTATTGTACTTCTCACCTTCTGGGCCACAAATCAAACATGAAGACATAAATTGTCAAACATTTTAATCACTGAGCAGCTGGAAAATCGGTTTGTTTTTCAAATCACACTTGTGGTAAGTGATAGAAGATAAACACCAACTGTTTGCTTCCTTAAGAGAAACAGAATGTTTTCATAACAAATGAAAGAAAAATTGCACAGAATTGACATGTCAACTTTTAGAAATGTTCCATGTTTGGAGCAACAGCACACCAACTCCCTGTGTCCCCATGTTCTTGTACTAGGGCAGAAGACCTTGTCCACTGTGACCCGATCAAAATTGCAGAGGCTTCCCTCAGCCCCACCCCCAGGGTGGGCTTGTGTGTTTAGCCTTCAAAAGGGGGGACCTCAGAGTGAAAGAAGGAAGAAGGTGGGGGAGAATATAATCCCACAGCAGCTCCTAGACTTTGGCCTTGTAGAACTGTGGTGCATTGGTTTGAGCAATAGGATCTAGGGCCAGATGGCTGGCTGGACTTTAAATCCTCTCTCTGCTGCTCTGCAGCTTTGAGCCACAATGACCCTGGTGAGCCTCAAACTCATGGTCTGCAAAATGGGAGAAATGAGAGCCCTTGCCCATCAAGCTGGGTGAGGAGAGAATGAGTTAACGTACTCCTGCATAGAGATGGTAACAGAAAGGACAACTTTACCTGCTTCCTTCAGTATCACTAGTACAGAAGTTTTGAAAAGCAGCTTGTGGTTGAGGTGAAAGATGAGGGTAAGGGTCAGCAAAAGTCAGGGAGCAGGGAGCCCCAAGGGCTGTCCCTCTACAAAAACATCAAAAACAGAGAGAGAGAGAGAGAATTATTGAGATAACCTTGTCAGAACTCTGGAAAGTAGTCAAAGGTTTACAGCAACCAAACAAATGTTTTATCAAGAAAAAGGTGACTTAAAGATGGTGGGAGAGCCTTGTGGCATTTGAACTTAGCACTGCCTCATCCTCACCCTGTGTGGTGCTGGTCTTGAATATGGTGGTCCAGGCGTCAGTGTGGATCCCAGGCTCTGGGGGAGGGTGGATATGATTCCCAAGGAATAATGTTTGTCTCTTTTGACTTGCTTGGGGTGTCCCTTAAGGAGTAACACTGGGCCATTGTTTTGCCTAACTTGGAACTCCCTCAGCACAGAAAAGTGGACAGCAGAGAGTGTTTCTTACCAACATTGAAAAGTCAATGAACAAACTGCTGACACCTGGGTCTAACAATAGATAAGCCAAAAGCCTGGGGGATGAACTGAGAGTTACTTTGGGGATTAAGGGGTTTGAAAATCTCCTGCATATAATATAGAATGCCATGTGTATGACCAGTACAGCATGTAGACTCAGAAAGGACCCGAGAAGACTTAATGTTTCACCTCCAGCTTATCTTTGGGTTCATTGCAAGCAGGAAGCGAAGGCTAAGACAGAGTTGAACGGACTGGCTAAGTGGAGGAGTGCTGCAATACAGAACTGATTTGCAAAGACCAGGGGAGTATTTCCTTTATTTTTTTTCTGCAGCCAAGGGAGGTGTTCCAGGCATTCAAGGAAATCTCTGTCAAAACATTGCTGACCATATCATACACAATAAAGAAGGTAGTCTTTAAAAATAGTTCAGAAAAGTCACTAAACAAGCAACTGCAATCTACAGCAAGGGACAGCAAAAAACCTCGAGGAGAAGAACTGTCCGATTTTCAGATTTACCCCATTATAATATTCAAGATGTCTAATTTTCAACAAAAATATAACAAGATATGCAAAAACAAAAAAGAATGGCTTGCTTGTAAGAAAAAGTAAGCAGAAATTAAGCAAACATTAAACTTACTAGAAGAAGACTTCAAATGAATTTAAGCACATTTCAATTATTGAGAATATTATTAAATATGTTTAAAAAGCTATAGAAAACCATTGGCAATAAAATAAAGGAAAATAGGAGAACGATATCCCCCAAAATAGAGAATATCAGTAAAGAGATAGAAATTATAAAGATGAACCAAATTGAAATTCTAGAATTAAAAAGTAGAAGGCCTTAAACAAAAAAATAACTAGAGGAGTTCAACAGTAGATTTAAACAGGAAGAAGAAATAATCAGAGAATTTAAAGACAGGACATTGAAATTATTGATTCTGAGGGGGGAAGAGTGATATAAAGGGGCAGAGAGACTATATGAAGAAATATGGCCAAAACTTTTCTAAATTTTATGAAATATGTGAATATACAAATCCAAGGAGCTCAACAAACTAAGTAGGATAAGCTCAAAGAGATCTACACTGAGATGTAATAATGAAATTAAGGTAAAATAAAATAAATAATTCCATTTACAATATCAAAAATTATGAAATACTTAGGAATAAACTTAACCAAGGAGGAGAAAGCATGGTATACTGAAAACTATAAA
Source organism: Hylobates moloch (assembly GCF_009828535.3). Classification (NCBI taxonomy): domain Eukaryota; kingdom Metazoa; phylum Chordata; class Mammalia; order Primates; family Hylobatidae; genus Hylobates; species Hylobates moloch. The sequence continues at coordinate 1,888,902 of NW_026652278.1, forward strand.
ACATTGCTGAAATGAATTAAAGATTACATAAATAAGTGAAAAGCATCTTGTGTTCAGGGATTAGAAGACTTAACATTGTTAAGATGGCAACAGTACCCAGAGCTACTTATGAATTCAGTGCAGTCCCTGTCAATCTTACAATAACGCTTTTTGCAAAAATGAAAGAGCTAATTCTAAAATTCATATGGAATTGCAAAAAAACCTTGAATAGTTCTTGCAGAAGAAAAACAAAGAAGAAGGAAGTTGAAGAGCTTACACTTCCTGATTTCAGAACTTAACTACAAAGCTACAATAATTAAAACAATGTGATGCTGGCGTATTGATAAATATACAGACCAATGGAATGGAAGTGGGAGTTCAGAAATAAGCCTATATAACCCCTTGGTTTTCAAGAGGGTGTGAAAGCCAGTCAATGAAAAAAATAATTTCTCTAACAAATGGTGCTGGAACAACTGGATATCCATATGCAAAAAAAATGAAGTTTGACTGCTACCTAACACAATATGCAAAAATTAACAGAAAGAGGATCAAAGACCCAATTAAAGAGCTAAAACTAAAACACTATTAGGAGGGGCAAATCTTAATGACCTAAGATTTGGTAATAGATTTTTCCATATGACACCAAAAACACAAGCAATAAAAGAAACAATTGATAAACTGGACTTTATCCTAATTAAATTTTTTTTTGAGACAGAGTTTTGCTCTTGTTGCCCAGGTTGCAGTGCAACGGCACGATCTCAGCTCACTGCAACCTCTGCCTCCCGGGTTCAAGCGATTCTCCTGTCTCAGCCTCCCAGATAGCTGGGATTACAGGCATGCGCCACCATGCCTGGCTAATTTTGTATTTTTAGTAGAAATGTTGGTCAGGCTGGTCTCAAACTCCCAATCTCAGGTGATCCACCTGCCTCGGCCTCCCGAAGTGCCGGGATTACAGGCGTGAGCCACCACGCCCAGCCAAATTAAAAATTTTTGTGCATCAGAGGACACTATCAAGAGAGTGAAAAGACAACGTACAGAATTAGAGAAAATATTTGCAAATTATATGAGTCTAGTATCCAGATTATATACAATCTTTCAACTCAACAACAGAAAGAAAAACAACTTAATTATAAAATCGGTAAAGAACTGGCATACACATTTCACCAGAGTTTATGCGCATGGCCAACAAGCATACTGCTCTACATCAGTAGTCATTAGGGTTAACAGCAATCAAAACCGCAGTGAGATACCACTCCACATCCACTAGGATGGCTATATTAAAGAGAAAAGAAGAGCAAAATAACAAGCGTTAGCAAGATTTTGTAGAAATTTGAACTCTTGTACCTTATTGGTAGGAGTGCAAAATGGTGTAGCTGCTGTGGAAAACAGTTTTGTGGTTCCTAAAAAAGTTGAACATAACATCCCTATATGACCCAGCAGTTCTCCTCCTAGGTATGTATCTGAAGGAATTGAAAGTAGGTATTCAAAAAAATACTTGCATGAGAATATTTATAGCACCACTATTCACCAAAAGGCAAAAGTGAAAACAACCCGCGTGTTCATTAACAGGTAAATGGGTAGAAATGCATAGCCACACTCTTATTCAGTCATTAAAAGGAATGACTACGATGACACGGATGAATATTGAAAACATGATACCAAGTTAACAAAGCCGGACACGAAAGGCCACAGGGTGCACGATTCCATTTACATGAAATGTCCAGAATAGGTGAATCCAGGGAGACAGCAGATTCCTGTTGTCCGAGGCAGTGGACAGTGGCTGTGTCTATTGGGGCTGATGAAAATATTCTGGAGCTAGACAGTGGTGATGGCCGCACAGCACTGGATGTGTTGGATGCCACTGAATTGTACACTTTGTGCTTAATGTTATTTTATGTCAATGAAAAAGTAAATGCACAAAAGAGAAAGCCAAGAGAGTGAACTCTGACAAAATGGAATTCAATCCTGACCTAACCCCTTTCTAGCTGTGTGACCTGGACGAGTCATTTAACCTCCTAAGTCAGTTTTCTTGTTTGAGAAGATACTAGAAATAGCACACGCATTTTGTTAGACTAAAATGCAATGATGAATGTGAATGTGGTTTTATGCAAATATGACGCCCCTGTGGGTCATGCGAAAACAATCTCCAGGCCGTGTACCTGTCACAGGAGCTGGCAGAGTGGACCGATTTTCATGAGACCGAGTGTTTAACATGGTTCCCTCACTGTAGGTTGGGAACAATCAGAAAACAGCATCACTCCCAACTGCCCAAGTGACAGTCAGCTTGAGAGTATCAGGACCAGAAAGGGCTGTGGATATCCAGTCGTCCACGCCTCCCTAATTTCAGCATCAGGCTCAAGCCTGTGATCCCGGATCTCAGACAAGCAACTTTTGGGGTAAATAACAAACATCCCCTTGGGGTAAATAACAGAGTTGTTTGTCCCCACTCAGCGTCTGGCCTTCGTCCCTTCCCAGCACCCCAGGGGCAGGCCATCCATGACCCCTCGGTCCACTGGTTTGGCCAGTGGGGAGTCCCAGTGGGAGAAGGGAGCAAGGGAGGGCCGAGTGACAGGCAATGACTCCCCTGGCCCCTCCCCCCAGCCTCTCCACAGGGCCTCCCAGGCCAGGCCCAGCCCAGGGCGCCACACTGCTCCTGTCCGCACCTCCCTGGATCACCATATTAGTCCGTTTTCATGCTGCTGAGAAAGACATACCCAAGACTGGGTAATTTAGAAAGAAAAAGAGGTTTAATGGACTCATGGTTCCATGCGGCTGGGGAGGCCTCACAATCACGGCAGAAGGTGAAAAGCAGGTCTTACATGGCGGCAGCAAGAGATAATGAGAACTAAGCAAAAGGGGTTTCCCCTTATAAAACCACCAGATCCCGTGAGACTTATTTACTACCATGAGGACAGTATGGGGGAAACCACCCTCATGATTCAATTATCTCCCACCTGGTCCTTCCCGTAATGTGGGAATTATGAGAACACAATTCAAGATGAGATTTGGGTGGGGACACAGCCAAACCATATCAGTCCCTCTTCCTGAAACTCTGTCATGTCACCCGTATGAGTGACCTGTCTCCTATTGGGACCCTGGCTGGCCTTTGCTGGACTCTGGACTCGGTTGTTCGTGGGATGTGTGAGTGTCCTAAACCACAGACAGCCTGGACAGGGAGGAAGGACCTCTCCATGTGACTTTCGCCAGAGCCTCAAAGCAGCCCCCAGAGCACTCCCACACCTGCTTTATGGGGCTCGCCTTTCCTGGAGCCTCCTATATGTGTGGCCCTGTGTGAGGCACCTGGGCGGTGAATCAGGTGACCCACAGCCCTCTGCAGCCAGGCCACCCTGAGGGGTGGGTGAGATATTCTGCCAAGATGCCACAGAAACTCTACCTATGTCCTTCCTCTTACCTCAATGAACTCCAGCATTGCAGAGCTTGGAAGGAGCATGTGGCCTAGGGAGCTTTGTGGGGAAGACGCCATGAGAGAGGCCTCGGAGAAGAGACGGCGGCCCAGGAGGAGCTGCTCACCCTGGACGGGCAGAGCTTGTGAAAGAGGCACAGAGCTCCTTTGAAGAAGTTGGATCAGCTGTAGCTGGCGGAGGGGAACCAGGTTTGAAGCACTGGGCCACCTCCCATGGGCCCATTCCCCAGTGGAAGAACTGCTGGTGCAGGCCTAGCTGTTCAGCTATCCTCTCCTGGCCAGCCCTTTTCAGACGAAGCAGTGCCACTGTTAGGCCACAGCCCATGGTCACCCTCTGGGTGGCTTCTCTGTGTTGAGGGCAGCTCCCTTGGGTGGTACATAGAACTCACCTCCCCCATTGGCTTGGGAGGCAGGAAGTAACTCAGGCTCTGTCCATCAGAGGCTCGGACGGGAGAGTTCAATTTGGAGGAGAGTATTTGGTGGCCGAGGTAGCTGCCATGGTCTGAATGTCTGTGTCCCCCGCAAACTCACATGCTGGAATGTCCCCTGCAAACTCACATGCTGGAACCCTAACCCGAGATAGGATGGTGTTGGAGATGAGGCCTTGGGGGTGATGAGGTCAGGCGGGCAGAGCCCTCGTGAGGGGGATGAGTGCCCTTTATGAACGAGGCTCAAGGGACCGCATGCTTCCCTCCCACTGTGAGAGGGCGCAGCAAGAAATGCCGTCTAAGAATGAGGAAATGGGCCCTCACTGGCTGCCAATTTGCTGGCACTTTGGTCTTGAACTTCCCAGCTTCCAGAACTGAGAAGAAGAAATGTCTGTTGTTTAGAAGCCGCCAGTCTGTGGTCTTTGTCACAACAGCCTGAACAGACTCCGCAGATGCTGAGGCACTTGGATTTTGGTGGTAGCAGCGGCAGGGGTGGCTCCTGAGGGGCAGCAAGGTCTGGGTGCTGACCAGAAGTGGCCTTGATGTTGGCCACAGCATCAGGCAGCAGAGCTGGTCCCTGCATCCGGGGTCCAGGGGTGGCTGCTGTGGGGTTTCCTCCTCAGGCTGGCTCTGCATTGTGGTCTCGGGCTTAGCCCCCCGCTGACCTGTGGGTGCGTCCTGGTCTCT
>NW_026652278.1:1913419-2198745 GCF_009828535.3 Hylobates moloch
AAAAAAAAAAAAGTGGATTAACACAAGTGGTTTTCAAACTGCATCTCCTGAATGACTCTGTCGGTTTGAAAAAATTTTCTCTATTACTAAAAAAGTTTGAAAACTACTGGCTTAAATCATCAATGGTCAAGAGAGGGCGTTAATAGGAATAGGCTAAGAAGTCTTTCATTTACTCCTCAAAATTGCTAAGCTTCTGTTGTGGGGTGGGGGGAGGGGGGAGGGACAGCATTAGGAGATACACCTAATGCTAAATGACGAGTTAATGGGTGCAGGAAATCAACATGGCACATGGATACATATGTAACAAACCTGCACATTGTGCACATGTACCCTAAAGTATAATTAAAAAAAAAAAAAAAAAAAAGAAACAACTGTTTCAGACACCAGGCAGTGGGCAGTGGGCAATGCAGGGCAGTGCAGGGCAGTGGTCCATGAGAGACAGGAGCAGAGGAGGTGAGTCCTGCACCTGCTGAATCTTGCAGCCTAGAGGATCTTGAGCTGTAGGCCAGGTGGCAGGCAAAGGACCTAAAGGGAACCCAGTGATCTCACTGAACTGAGGAAGCAGGGATGGGACTTGAGGGGCTGAGGCAGTAGGTAGCTGTGGGCAGAGTGCTGGAGAGGCAGGACTTACCAGGAAGAGGGAGTTTTGAGGTCTGGGAAGGGGTCCCGAGGCTTTGCCTGAGTCCCCACCTGCCTGCGTGTGGGCCAAGGCTTAGAAGGCTAGAAGAGGACCCTGGAAAGAGTGAGCTGAACAGCTCATGGAGCAGACTCAGGTTGGGAACAGTTTGTATCTCCAGCAGCCAGAATGAGGGGATGATCTTGTTATACCTGGGTGATATGGTCCTCACCCAATATCTCATCTTGTAGCTCCCATAATTCCCACGTGTTGTGGGAGGGACCCAGTGGGAGATGATTGAATCATGGGATCTGGTCTTTTCCATGCTGTTCTCATGGTGGTGAGTGGGTCTCACAAGATCTGATAGTTTTAAAAAGAGGAGTTTCCCTGCACAAGCTCTCTTCTCTTGTCTGCCACCATGTGAGATGTGCCTTTCACCTTCAACCATGATGGTAAAGCCTCCCCAGCCACGTGGAACTATAAGTCCAATAAAATTCTTTTATTTTAATTGCCCAGTCTCGGGTATGTCTTTATCAGCAAACTGAAAATGAACTAATACACTGGGGTGCTGGGTCTGTGGACTTTTTCAAGCTGAGTCAAACATTTATATGGAAATGTAAGGGACCTAGGAGAGCCTAACAGTTTTGAAAAAGAGCAAATTTGATGAATAACAGTAGCTGAAATAAAAACTTCCTATGAAACTTTATAAACCCGTGCAGTATGGTATTAGCATAAGAAAAGCCACAGAGATAAGTAGAACAGGATAGACTCTGGAAATAGAACCACACATGTACGGCAGAATGATTTTATGCAGAGGTACCAAGGTAGTTCAATTGAGAAAGAACATTCTTTTCAACAAATACTTATGAAAAATTGGTTACCTATATAAAAACATTGACTGTCAACGCTTACCTTATACCATGTACAAAATTTAACTCAAAATGGATCATAGATCTAAATTAAAAGTTTTTGAAAAAACTATAGGAAAATGTTGTGATTTTGGGGTTAGGCAAAGATTTCTTATATTGAACACAAGGAGTTTACACCAGAAATGCAAAAGAAATTGGTAAAATAGACTTTATCAAAAATAAAACTTTTTCTATTAAAAATACTCTTGTGAGAACAACGGAAAGGCAAGCCACAGATTAGGAGAAAGTTTTCGAAACATGTGCCTGATAAAGATATTGTGTATAGAATCTGTAAGAACACTTACAACTCAATCATGAGAATAAAACAACCTGAAATAATCGGACAAGGATTTGAACAGGTCCCGACATGTGATGTCCATCAGGTGCATGAATGATACTCCCATAATTAGTAAGTCAACACAAATTAAGACAAATTATTAATTAGTACAAATTAGTAATACCACTGCTCATCTGCTACAATGGATAAAAAAACAAACAAAATAAACCCAACTGTGGTTCAAGTTAAAAATACAATCACACGGAAGAAGAGGGACCTATCCCAAGTGTCTCTTGAACACTGTGTTTTGACTTTCTACCCTCAGGTTAAAAGCAAAAAGGACTGTAAACAAATACGCAGTGGCATTCATTAGCACTTCTGAAGGTATTGCATGTTCCTTATGGAACTGAGCAAATAAATAAATACATTGTGCATACAGTAGTGAGGTTTCTTATTGTCGGAAGAATCAGGAAAGGGGAGCTCTGGAGTTAGCAATGCAGTGCTGGGTTGGAATTGGAGGTGTTGGTGTGAATTAATGGTGATACATAGATAGGAGTGGATGCAGATGAATTGCGTGTGTACGTATCCACACACATTATATACAGACAGTCCCCAACTTACAGTGATTCAACTCATGGTTTTTCGATTTTACAATGTTGCGAAAGCAATACACATTCAGTAGAAACCGTGCTGAGGACCCACACAACCATTCTGTTTTCCACTCTTAGCACAGTATTCAGTAAATTACATGAAGTATTCAACACTTGATTATAAAATACGCTTTGGATTAGATGATGTTGCCCAACTGTGGGCTAACGTGAGTGTCCTGAGCACGTGTAAGGTGGGCTAGACCAGGCTATGAGATTCTGTAAGTTAGGTGTACCAAATGTGTATTAAATGTGTATTAAACTTACGATAGTTTCAACTTATACATATATATACATATCTATATATGTGTATATATACTATATTTTATATCTTTATATCTATATGCACAGTTGTGTATATATGTCTATATATATCTATATCTCTTTATATATAATACAATTCCTTAATGGAAGGAACCAGAAAAACTAATTTCTGTAGAATTTTCTCAATTAGAATTAGGCTGGGTGAGCACAAGATAATCCCAGGATAGCTTTCTGTGGCGAAAAGCAAGAATACACTCAAAGAATAAAAGAATATGCCAAAAAGACATGGGACTCAGCTCCAAGGGACTCCCACTGGCCACTGGATATGGAATGGAGTATCAAATAAGTAATGACAGTAAGAGTATAACTCATAGAAAAGAATCAATGAAATTGTATAGAACATATACACACACACACACACGCACACACGCACGCACACACACACACACACACAGAAATGAGGGGGAAGACAAAGCCCTTCCTCTTAGTAGAATCCTATTAGTAGAGGTGGGAGTGGGTGATGGAATAGAAAGTCATTGCTTGTCAGCCATCATATTAGTAATTGCTTCAGACAATGGTCACCGATAGATGCCACAATTATTGGGTAAAAGTCTGATGGAAAAACAGGATATTTACATAGTTTCAAAAGACCTCTCCACAAAATATTTATTAGGCATGAAGGAAACACAATAGCTTTACAGTGACCGAAGATCACATCGCCAGCACAAGGACACACCGACAGCCTGCGCCTCTCGATTCAATGCACGGAGAAGGCCACAGCTCCACTTTTCTGGTATTTCTGCCCAAAATGCGTTGTCTGTGTCTAATCACAAAGTGACATTAGGCAAACCCAAACAGAGCAAAGGCCATCTTGCAAAATAAATGGCTTGCATATTTTGAAATATCAAGGCCATGAAGAGCAAAGGAAGACGAAGGAAATGTTCTTCATTTAAAGAAACGAAAGAGGCAGAACGAGGACCCACATGTGATGCAGCGTGGGGGACCAGAATCGCTTTCTTTTGCTATGAAGAACATTAATGTGACAACTGGAAACTTTTGAACAGATCTTGTATGCTAGATACGAATACTGCCTCGGTGCCAATCTCCTGATTTTGATAACCCTGCTGTGGTTACGTAAGAAAATATACTTTGATTTTAGGAAATACATACTGAAGTATTTACAGGTGAAATAGCATTATGTAAAAATTTATTCTCAAGGGGTTCAGAAAAAGTATATGTGGCAAGAGAGAGAAAACAATGGATCTAATATAAAAAGTAAAATTCTGGGGAATCTGAATGAAGGTGAACACAAATTCTGTGTATTGGTTTGACAACTTTATATTGTCTGAGGTTATTTCAAAATAAAATGTAAATGAAATAAAATAAATGTGAGCAGTTTAAATATACAGAGATCTCATTTCATATTCATCATTTAGAAAAACTTGGGGGTACATGTGGCCCTATCACCGGGGCATTTGTTCCTGTTATACAGATGCAGGTGTGCTGTGCCCCTACTTGAGACCCGTCTGCTCAGTTTCAGCACTTCTCTGAGATCCCCAGCACATGCACACAAGGGTTCATAAATCAGACTCTTCCTGTAGCAATGGCTGATGGCAAGGAACTGAAAGTTACTTAAGTCACTAACAAGGTGGAATGCATATGTACATTTTGTACATGTGTACGAGTCCCTTGTATAACATTATCTATTTCAAAATATGCAGGCCGTTTATTTTGTAAGACGGTCCTTGCTCTATTTGGGTTTTTTCTAGCATTATTTTGTGATTGGATGCAGATAGCACATTTTTTGACAGGAATACCATTTTGTTATACGTGGACTTGGTATTCATAAAGTGAATAGATCTAAGTTATATGTACCAAGATGTAGAATTCTCCAGAATGCTATGGAGCAGAAAAGTCTTCGCAGAATAGTCGATGCAACATAAAACAGACTTAAAAATACTCAAAACCATACTACCCTTTGCTTATGAATACACAGTACCTGTTATAAAACAATAAACAGCAAACAGGTCAGGAATGGGACTGATTTCAGCATAGTTGCTGTTTCTGAGAATGGAGGGGATTCTAAGGAGGTTTTCAGATATGTAGAAATATTTCGTGATAAATCGTGTTTTGATAAAGCATGGTCTGATGATGTCATATGAAAACAGCATGGGAGAAGGTTACAGTGTGTTAATCTGGGTTGAGGGTGTGGACTCGTGTGTTCGTTCTCTGTCCTTTCCAGTGTGTCTGGGGCATTTCCTAACAAGGTAGAGTGATCTCAAGGATAACTGCCTTTGCCTCTGCCCCCTTTCCCACGTGGCCTGTGCCCCGAGGCTGACCGTGGGGGACTCCCTCCCTGGGCTCTCTGCCCTCTGCTCCCGGCTGGGGTCAGATGATGGTGAAGCCTCGGTGGGGATCAGAGGGGGTGGCCTGGGACCAAGGGGCTTCCTGGGACGTGGGGCTTTTGGGGCTAACACCAGAGGGTCTTGTGCAAACCAGGATGAATTGGTCACTGCAGATGGAGGGAGGGAGGAAAGTGAGACTCGTTTGTTCCCTGTCCCTCTTCCCCGCTTCCAGAGGCCTCACACTGGCTGCCACACTTGACCTGAGTCTGGCTCCACACATGCCACTTTCTGCTTCTTCTCCCCCTGCCTCGTCCCATCAGGCCAGGAGTGGCAAAGCTGTCTCACTGTGACTAGCCCAGGCCACCACCCCATCCTCTGTGCACACACTGTAAACTCCATTATAAACTCCCCTCTGGTACCCCACCATGCCAGTGGCCAGGGTGCTGGCTCACACCGTCGCTCCATCCTGCCCACGGGTCGCCCCTCCTGCCCCGGAAGACTGTGGGGGTCGGTGCTACCCCATACACTCATGCGGGCTCTTGGTTTCCTAGTTCTGTGCACAGTAGGGCCCGAAAAGGGTGTGGGAAATAGAAGCGACATCTCTGGCTCACGCCTGTAATCCCAGCACTTTGGGAGGCTGAGGCGGGCGGATCACGAGGTCAGGAGATCGAGACCATCCTGGCTAACATGGTGAAACCCCGTCTCTACTAAAAATACAAAAAATTAGCTGGGCGTGGTGGCGGGCGCCTGTAGTCCCAGCTACTCGGGAGGCTGAGGCAGGAGAATGGCGTGAACCCGGGAGGCGGAGCTTGCAGTGAGCCGAGATCGCGCCACTGCACTGCGGCCTGGGTGACGGGGCGAGACTCCGTCTCAAAAAAAAAAAAAAAAAAAAAAAAAAGCGGCATCTCGTTTTCTCCGTTTGGGCTTCAGCGCCACCACTCTGGTGTGCGGGACCACCCCTTGCCCTGGTCCCCACCCACAACCCTTAGATAAAGGTCTCACCCAAAGGGCGCACCTTGCAGCTTTTCGGTGAGAAAAGTGCCCCCACTTCTTCCGAGGAGCCAACAGGCAGTAGAGCCCTGGGCCCAGGTGGGCGATACGCTTGAGCTTTGTTAAATGTGGCTGACTTTCTGCCTTCAGACTACACCCATAAAATACGTGTCCATTCCAGTGGTGCTGGGGGGTTTCTGGATGCTGCAGCTTCTTTGATTTGGGGGTGAAAACTCTGTTCATTACCTGTTGTCAAGAATGATTGTATTTCACAGAACACGCAGCTCAGTCAGGTAGGTTTCGGCACGCTCCATTACAAAGAATAGCAATTGCAGCTGGAGAAATTTTATGAAAACCTCTCACTAAAGTGCAATAAATCTTTCTATCCTGAGCATTTCATTTGTCTGAGGGTACTTGATATTCATTTATGACCCAGAGTGCCCATATTTCGGTTTTATCAGGTTTAATAGGATGTAAACTAAGAATAGCAAATCTAATGCTACATAAAATTACTAGCAATGAGCCAAACAGGTGCATAATTGGCATTTGGACGATTTTGAACTATCAACTTTTGTATAGATAATGTATTTTGGCTATTTCTATGTGAGGTTAGTCACAGGTAATACAGTCGGGTTTGCTTAAAGACATCTATTTAATACTGTTATTTCCTTAATTAGAGTAGGCAGCTAGAAAGCCATTTTCATGTAATGAAATACAGGAGGTTCAAAATACATTTTATTAGAACACCTGTGGTATCTTAAGTTCTGTGTGAGAAAGGCCTGCAGGAAATAAAAGAAAGATGCAATTTGATGATAAAGTTGTAAAACCAGTTTTAAGGGTAGAAACTTTGTTTTCTCAAGTCATGATTTTGACTGCTGTGCTGCTGCTGATCTCCTGATGTAAACACAGGTATAAACATCCAATTACTTGCTGTTATGGCCCATTAAAATGCACGTGGCTCTCAATTTAGCAAACGTTCAATCTTAATGGAATAGGAAACTTAAAGAATGGGTCACAAATGTGCTCTTGGAAAAAGCACATGGTGTGTGAGGCTGGTGTCTGTGCTGGCTGTGTCTGGTCTCCCCCAGCCCACTCATGGAAGCAGCATTTCTTGTGTGGCATTGTGATCTGTCAGAAGGGCCAGTGGCCACCACGGCAGGATGGTCAACACGAGCATCATCTACTGATTGAGTGGATCCACTTATATTTTTAATTTTTTATATTTCTTTGTCTATGTTACCATTTTTTAGGTATGTACATTTAAAACATTCATCCTAGTCTGAAGTGTGAAGGTAAAGTGTGATGCATTCAAAAATCAACATTGATTCTTAGTTTAAAAATCAATGGCTTCTGAAAAATGATGGGAATTGGAAGCTCCAGGGTCTTGTCTTCCACAGAAACATCAAACTGACCAAGAGAGCTTTTTGGGGGCTCTGGAAAGCTCTGGATTCTTGCTGCTGTCAAGAATCTGCAGCAAACAAATGAATTCCCAGTCAAGAAAAAGCCAGAAGCCACATGCAAAGTGGTAGGGAATTTTGTGACCTTTTTTCTTGCCCTTTTCTCACCACCTCCTTGGCATAGTGCCGTGCAGTGGGGAAAAACCGAGTCAATTCCTATTTCTTCCCTCAGGTTGGAAGAAGGAGAGTGGAGCTTGTTTGCAGTGACTACGCTGTGTGTGGGCTCCCTGAGGGCCTGGTTTCTGTATTTCCTGACTTGGAGCTCAGAAGGGAAGGGCTGCATAGTTCACATCTCACGTTAGTAGCCACAGAAGGCAGTGGTGGCACTGTGGTGTGTGAAAACTGTGTGAGGACTATAGACCTCATGTGACCACAGACTGAAAAGAGACTACAGGCAGAAAAATGCAACAGGACACCTAGGGCCCTGGAAGAAACAGAAGTAAGGCTCTTAGAGAAACTAAAATATTTAAAAGCAGCTGTGTATCCAGAGGAATTTCAAAAAGCAAACAAACCCCAACCCCCAAACAAACACACACCTGGCCAAAACACATGCACAAGACACATACCCAGAAAAAGACTGAAAAGACTTTAATCCTTCACTTCAGGTGATTAGTGAAGGTCTTCCTACATACAGGGTCAGATTCCAAAGAGAGAGAGGTTGATGTCTTCTCAAATGCTCAATATTCAACAAAATATCACAAGGCATACAAAAACAAAAAAACAGGGAAATGTGACTCCTCAAAGAAAGAAAATAAACCTTCAGACTGACCTTAAAGAAACACAGTAAATCAACTTGCCAAAGACTTTAAACAAATGTCTTAAAGATGCTCAGAGAGTTAAAGGAAAACATGGAAAAGAGCATTAGGAAATCTGGAAAATGATATATAAACATGGTGAGAATTTTTTTTGTTTTGTTTTGTTTTTTGAGACAGAGTCTCACTCTGTTGCCCTGAGTGCAGTGATATTCATGGCTCACTGCAGCCTTGACGTCCCAGGCTCAAGTGACCTCCCACCTCAGCCTCCCAAGTAGCTTGGACTACAGGCACATGCCACTATGCCCAGCTAATTTTTGTATTTTTATTTTTGTAGAGAAAGGGCCCGGCTATGTTGCCCAGGCTGGTCTTGAATTCCTGGACTCAAGCAATCCTCCTGCCTCAGCCTCTCAAAGTGTAGGGATTACAGGCATGAGCCACCGTGCCTGGCCAGAATATATTTTTTTAAAAAAGAAATTATAAAAAGAACAAAACAGAAATTATGGAGCTGAAAAATACAATAACTGAATTGAAAAATTCACTAGAAGGTTATAACTATAAACTTGAACAGGCAGAAGAATCAGCTAACCTAAAGACAGATCATTTGAAATTATTGAGTCTGAGGGGCAAGAAGAAAAAGAATGAATAAAAGTGAACAGAGCCTGAAAGACCTATGGGACAACATCAGGTGGACCAGTATGAACATTATAGAAGTCACAGAAGGTAAGAGAAAGAGAAAGGGGAAGACAGCTTATTTGAAAAAATAATGGCTAAAAACTCCTCAAATATAAGGAAAGAAATGGATGTACAAATACAAGAAACTCAATGAACTCCAAGAACAATAAACTCACAAAGACCCACAAAAAGACATATTATAATAAAAAAAGTCTGAAACCAAAGACAATCTATTAATGTATTTTTTCCCAACTTTACTGAGGTATAATGTTCATCACGAACCTGGACATTATGTGAAGTGAGGACATTATGTGAAGTGAGAACATTATGGTAAGCTTGTTGCAAATGACAGAATTCTCTTTAAGGCTAAATAATAGTCCATTGTTTATCAATACATACCATAGTAAAAAATCTGTTCATCTGCCCATGGACACAGGTTGTTTCCATATCTTGGCTATTGAGAATAATGTTGTGATGAACATGCAGCCACAGATATCTCCCTAGCATACTGACTTCATTTCCTTTGGATATATGTCCAGAAGTTAAGTTACTGGATTGTATGGTAGTTTTATTTTTCATTTTTTGAGAAGCCTTCCTATCATTTTCTCTAATGACTGTACCAATCTATATCCCCATCAAAAGTACACAAGGGTTCCTTTTTTTCCCACATCTTCACCAACACTTGTTACCGCTTGTCTTTTTGATAATAAATGTCCTAACAGATGTGCTGTAATATCTTATTGTGGTTTTGATTTATACTTCTCTAATAATTTGTGATACTGAGTACCTCTTCATATACTTCTTGACCATTTGTATATCTTTGGAAAAATGTCTGTTCAGGTGTCCTTGTCCATTTTAAAGTGGGGTATTTATTATTATTATTATTATTGCATTGTATGAATTCTTTATTTTTTGGATATTAACTTTTTATTGAATGTTTGGTTTCTAAATATTTTTTCCCATTCTGTAGGTTGCTTTTTCATTTTTTAGATTGTTTCCTTTGCTTGGCAGAAGCTTTTTAGTTTGATGTGGTCCCATTTGGTTATTTTTGCTTTTGTAGATCTGTGCCTTTATTGTTATATCCAAAAAATTATTGCCAAGACCAAGGTTTCAAGTGTTATGTCCAAGACTTAGTTTTTAATCAACTTTGAGTTGATTTTTGTGTCTGATGTAAGATTAAGATTCAATTTCTTTCTCTTTTTTGCATTTGGATATCCAGTTTTCCCAACAATATTTATTGAAGAGACTGTTCTTTTCTCGTTCTGTATTCTTGATGCTTTTGTCAAAGATGAGTTGACTGTATATATGTGGTTTTATTTTTGAGCTTTCTATTCTGTTCCATTCATCTGTATGTCTGTTTTTATGCCAGTATCATACTATTTGGATTACAATAGCTTTGGATATAATTTGTAATCAGGAGTCTAGTGTCTCTTGCTTTGTTCGTCTTGCTCAAGATTGCTTTAGTTACTTGGGATCTTTTGCAGTTCCATACAAATATTAGGATTAGTTCTTTCCATTTCTGTAAAAAATGCTATTAGAATTTTGATTGGGCCTGCAATGAATCTGTAAATCACTTTAGGTAGATGTTTTAACAATATTAGTTCTTCTAATCCATGAACACAGGATATCTCTCCATTATTTGTGTCTTCTTCGATTTCTTTCGCCACTGTTTTTATAGTTTTCAGTGTAGAGGTTGTTTTCTTTTTTTGCATTTATCCTAAATATTTTATTATTTTTCATCTATTGCAAATAGGATTTTTTTCTTATTTTAAATTATGGACAGTTCATTGTTATGAAAATACAGCTAATCTTTGTATGTTGATTTTGTATCTTGAGAGAATCTTGAAAGCAGTGAGAGAGAAAGCAATTTATTGCATAGAAGTGCTCCTCAGTAAAATTATCAGTGAATTTATCAGCACAAATCTTGAAATCCAGCAGGCAGCAGGATGATATATTCAAGTTCGGAAAGAAAAAAAAAGCTATCAACCAAGAATTCTGTGTCCAGCAAAACTGTTATTTAAAATGAGGGAGATACTATGACATATGCAGATAAACAAGCTAAAGAAGTTCTTTACCACTACAGCTTCCCTATAAGAAACGTCAAAGTGAGTTTTTCAAGTTGAAATGAAAGGATGCCAGATGGTAACTCAAAGTCATACCAAAATATAAAGGTAAATGGTAAAAGTATACATATATGCACCAAAATATAAAGGTAAATGGTAAAAGTATATAGTATTACCAGTATTGTAATTTTTGTTCTTTACTTCACTGTTTATTCTTCTACAGGAATTGAAAGACAAAAGTATAAAAATAAATACAAATAACTGTTAGTTGGCTCACAATATATGTAATTTGTGACAAAGACGTAGTAACAGAAATATAATTTGTGACATTAATAAAAAGGGTAGGAGTAGGGTTTTAAAGGAGTAGAGTTTTGTATTTGATTGAAGTTAAGTTGGTATCAGTTTAAAATAAATTGTTGTAATTTTACAATATTATATATAATCCCCATGGTAGCTGTACACACAAAACTACAGAATATACACAAAAGGAAATGAGAAGGGAATCAAAGCATGTCACTATAAGAAATGAACTAAACACAAAGGAAAGAAGTAAGGACGGAAATGAGAGATGAAAAAGCTACAAGATATACAGAAAACAAATAACAAAATGATAATAGTAAGTCCTTAACAGTAAATACTTTAAATGTAAACAGATTAAACTCCCCAATCAAAAGACATAAATCGGCAGAATGGATTAAAAAAATACCCCAGGAGCCAAGTATATGCTATCTACAAGAGAAACACTTTGGATCCAAGGACATGCATAGATTGTAAGTAAAAGGACAGAAAAAGATATTCTGTCCTTTTAAAAGTACAGTACACAAATACGAACCAAATGAGTGCAGGAGTAGCTATGCTACTCTCGTACAAAATAGACTTTAAGTAAGGACCTGTCAAAAGAGAAAAACGCAGTCATTATACAACAAACGATAAAAGGGTCAAGTCATAAAGAAGATGTAACAGTTATAACCATATATGCAGCAGACACCAGAGCACCTAAATATATGAAGCAAACATTGACAGAATTAAAGGGAGAAACAGTGCTACAATAAAAGTAGGATACTTACGTATCTCCTTTTTAATAATAGATAGAACAACCTGATAGAAAAAATTAGCAAATAGGGAAAATCAGAAAAATAAGGAAATAGAACACCACTATTGACTAACTAATAGAACAGCTCCAACCAACAAGAGCAGAATACACATTTTTCTCAAGTATACATGAAAAATTCTCTAAGATATATCATATCTTAGGATAACAAATACATTTTTAGAAATTAGAAAATATTAACACTATGCACTTCTGTTTCTGATCACACTGGAATGAAACCAGAAATCAACAGCATGAGGAAAGCTGGAAAATCCACAGATATGTAGAAATTCAACAATATACTCATAGAAACCAATAAGTCAAAGAAGGAGCCCCAAGGGAAATTAGAAAATGTCTTGGGACAAATGAAAATAAAACATAACATAGTAAAACATTTTTCCTTTTTAACTTTAATTTTAGGTTCAGGGGCACACATGCAAGTTTGTTTTATATATATATATTTTTATATTATATATGTTTATATAATAATAAATATTTATAAAATAAAGATTTTTATATTATATATATATATATATATATGTAAATTCATGTCACAGGGCTTTTTTGTACTGATGATTTCAACTGCAGGCATTAAGCCCAGTACCCAAGAGTTATTTTTTCTGCTCCTCTTCCTCCTTCCATCTTCCACCCTCAAAGAGACCCCGGCATCTGTTGTTCTCTTCTTCGTGTTCATGAGTTCTCATCATGTAGGTCCCACTTAGAAATGAGAACATGCTGCATTTGGTTTTCTGTTCCTGTGTTAGTTTGCCAAGGATAATAGCCTCCAGCTTCATCCATGTTCCTGAAAAAGACGTGGTATCACACTTTTCTTATGGCTGCATAGTCTTCTATGGTGTATATGTACCACATTTTCTTTATCCAATCTGTCATTGATGGGCATTAAGGTTGATTCCATGTCTTTGCTATTGTGAACAGTGCTGCAATGAACATTCATGTGCATGTGTCTTTATGGTAGAATGATTTATATTCCTCTGGGCATATACCCAGTAATGGGATTCCTGAGTTGAATGGTAATCCTGTTTTTAGCTCTTTCTTTGAAGAATCGCCATACTGCTTTCCACGATGGTTGAACTAACTTACACTCTCATCAACAGTGTATAAGTGGTCCCTTTTCTCCACAACCTCACCAGTATCTGTTATTTTTTGACTTTTTAATAATGCTATTCTGATTGTTGTCAGACAGTGTCTCATTGTGGTTTTTATTTGCATTTCTCTAATGATCAGTGATATTGAGCTTTTCTTCATATGCTTGTTGGTTACATGTATGTCTTCTTTTGAGATGTGTTCATGTCCTTCACCCACTTTTTAATGGGTTTGTTTGTTTTTTGCTTATAAATTTGTTTAAGTTTCTTATAGATGCTGGATATTAGACCTTTGTCAGATGCATAATATGCAGATATTTTCTCCCATTCTGTAGGTTGTCTGTTTACTCTGATGATGGTTTCTTTTGCTGTGCAGAAGCTCTTAAGTTTAATTAGATCTTATTTGTCAATTTTTGTTTTTATTGTGATTGCTTTGTCATGAAATCTTTGCCCATTCCTATGTACAGGATAGTATTGCCTAGGTTGTCTTCCAGGGATTTTTATAGTTTTGGGTTTTATATGTAAGTTTTTAATCCATGTTGAGTTGATTTTTGTATATGATGCAAGGAAGGGGTCTAGCTTCAATATTCTGCATATGGCTAGCCACTTATCCAAGTACCATTTACTGAATAGGGACTCTTTTCCCCATTGCTTGTTTTTGTCAGCTTTGTTGAAGATCAGATGGTTGTAAGTGCACGGTCTTGTTTCTAGGCTCTCTATCTGTTCCATTGGTCTGTGTGCCTGTTTTTGTACCAGCACCATGATGTTTTGGAACACAACTCAAAATAATAAGAGCTATATATGACAAACTAACAGGCAACATCATACTAAATGGGCAAAACCAACACATGACAAAAATGCCTTCTTTCACCAATCCTATTCAACGTAATATTGGAAGTCTTAGACAGAGCAATCAGGCAAGATAAAGAAACAAAGGTATCCAAATAGGAAGAGAGGATATAAGACTATCCTTATTTGCAGATGACATGATTCTGTATCTAGAAAAACCCATAGTCTCAACCCAAAAGCTCCTTCAGCTGATAAACAACTTCAGCAAAGTTTCAGGATACAAAATCAATGTAGAAAAATCACCAGCATTCCTTTACACGAACAACAGCCAAGCCGAGAACCAAATCAGGAAGGCAATCTCATTCACAATTGCTACAAAAATGACGAAATACCTAGGAATACAGCTAACCAGGGAGGTGAAAGATCTCTGCAGTGAGAATTACAAAGCACTGCTGAAAGAAATCAGGTAAGACAAAAACAAATTTAAAAAAATCTCATGCTCATAGATAGGAAGAATCAATCTTATTAAAATGGCCATACCACCCAAAGTAATGTACAGATTCAATGCTATTTCTATTAAGTTACCAATGACATTCTTCACAGAACTAGAAAAAACTATTTTAAAATTCATATGGAACCAAAAAAGAGCCTGAATGGCTGGGGCAACCCTAAGCAAAAAGAACAAAACTGGAGGCATCACATTACCTGACTTCAAACTATATTGCAGGGCTACAGTAAACATCCCAAAACTTGTCAGATGCATCAAAATCTGTGCTAAGAGGGTAGTTTATAGTGTAAATGCTTATGATAAACAAGAAGAAAGATCTTAAATTAACAACCAAATGTTACACCTTAAAGAACTAGAAAAAGGGAGAACACACTAAACCCAAATCCAGTGGAAGGAAAGAAATAATAAAGACTGGAGTAGATACAACTGAAATAAAGAATAGGAACGTGGTAGAGTCAGTTAGCAAAACCAAGTTCAGTTCTTTGAAAAAATCACCAAAATTAATGAACAATTAGCTAGACTGAGTAAGATAAAAGAGGGAAGACTCAATAACTAAAATCAGAAATGTAAGTGCAGACATTACCATATTATATTAAATATAAAAAAAATTGCCTTCTTCAGCTGCTTGTCTTTGCTGACCCTTGGCTAGCTTTGATGGTCATTGCGTCCCCTGGGGCTCTCATTGGATAGACCTGGAGAGGCCAATGGCCTTGCTTCTCGGTGGACCTTCCAGAACATTCTCTTCGTACTAGTCCTGAGTGCCTTTGAAGCCTCGGCCTCCTGCTAAGGCACCTGTCACACTGCCTCGTTCTTCGAAAAGGTGAGCACCTGGCCCACTGCCTCGGTTACCTCCATTGAGTGTCTGCCATTCTCAGCAACCCTCTTCCACCCAGGCCTCACATTTCCAGGACCTTCCATTTTCAGTGATACCTCCTCCTGCCATTTAGTTGAGGCTCTTCAGAGAAACAGAACCAACAGGGTGCATACATAAATCAACAAATGAATAAACACACATACAGAGAAAGGGAGAGACATTTTATGAGTAGCAGCTTGTGAGATTATGGAGGCTGACCAGTCCCAAGACCTGTGGCTGTTGAGCTGAAGGTCCTGGAGGGCTGAAGGGGAGATTTTCAGCTTGAAGGTCGGCAGGCTTGAGACCCAGGAAGAGCCATGTTTCAGTTTGCGTCCAAAGGCAGGAAACAGATGCATGTCCCAGCTCCAGGCAGTCAGAAGGGGGAGCTCTTCTTTCTGGGAGAGGGCGCCTTCTGCTGATTGGATGAGGCCCACTCACACTGGGGAGGGCAGCCAGCTTCCTTCGGTTCTGATTCAAATACTATTCCCATATGAAAATCCCTCCGTGGGCATGTGCAGAATAACACTGAGCAAATATCTGGGCACCCATGGCCCAGTCAAGTTGATGCCACCCTAGACCTTATACCGCATTTTACCTCTCACTGCTACCTGTGGCAACCCCCCACCTTTGATCTCTGGAGCTCACTGACCCCACTGCATAGCACTGGCCTTTGCCCTCTCTTTGACCTCACCGTCCACTCAGTGTCCAAGGTCACCCAGCAGCTCAGTCTCTTCGCCAGAAATTCTGCTTCCATCTTTGCACCTAGCCATCAACCCCACCTGGAAAGACCCCAGCCCAGGGAACAGTTTGCATCCAGCCTCTTCCCCACCTGTGCCTGAAGCCCCAGTGTGGCTAGAAATGAGTGCCCAACTGTCCTGAGAACTCTCCTCTCAGGTCTCCACAACTGCCTCCAGGCCCCAGAGATGGGTGCTTCACGTCCCCCACCATTGCTCCACACCTGCCCTCATTAAGCTTCCAGTACGGGCCCCTCTTCACCCTCTGCTCAGCATCTCTTCTATTTCACCAGGAAAACAGGAATGTCAGGAGAACACCACTCTGCTTGTCACCTCCCAATATGCCACTCTCCCTCACTGGGCACACTCTGGTCCTCTGGGCTGTTTGTCATTCATCAATGACTCACTGCCTTAATTGTTAGAACTTTATGGTCATTCTTGTTATAGAATAAGGCAAGACAACACCTAGAGCTTTCTTGTTCCTTTGCTCGTACAAAATCATTAAAAGAGATTATAGCAAAGCCAAAGTAAGAATTGAAAACCAATAAAGTGGTCCAAAAGGTATTAAAGAAGAATGCATAAATAAGACGTCTTATTGATGAAGCTGGAATAAACCTATCAGCAATCCTGATAAATGGGAAGAGTCCCTCCACACTCACGAGGCAGTGGCTCTCTGTGCTACAAAACTAAGTGCAAGTCATTGAGTTTGTAAGAGAAACAAACAGCATGAGAGACAAGGACTTTCGAAGAGAATTGTTTTCTTCCCGAGTCCATGTTCTCTAGAGGACAGTGTGGGGATGTTATTAGTATTAGATTAAGAAGACTTCAAGGTCAACAACATTAAGCAGAATAAAGAGCCACATTTTATTTTGCTAAATGAAGATTTAACTCTTGCTGGACTTTCTCAGTTGGAGAATTCCTCTTAAACCAAATCCTGAGATGAGGGCCTAGCGGGCATGGTTTATCTGAGAGACAATCCTGAAAGCAGGGTGAGGACATGGGAAATGTGGACAAGGATGGGGGAAGCCAACACACAGGCTTTATTAGGGTTGTTATGAAAATACGTGTCATAAGCATTTGGCTTATGATTACAGAGGGTGACACATCCCAGGATCTGCACTTGGCAGGCTGGGGACCCGGGAAAGCTGACAGTGCAAGCTCCAGTCTGAAGCCCGGAGAAGACAGATGTCCCAGCTCACGCAGGCAGACAGAGCTCTTCCTCCACCTTCCTCTTTTATTCAAGCCCTCAACAGATTGGATGAGGCCACCCATACTGGGGAAGATGATCTGCCTCCTGAGTCTACCAATTCAAATGCTAATTTCTTCTGGACACACACTCTCAGACACACCCAGAAATTATGTTTAGTCAGAGGTCCATCCAGCCAAGTTTACCTACAACATTCACCATCACAGGGTGCATGGGGGTGAGCTGGGGGCAGCTGGGGCACGGTAGCCTGGGGTAGCTTGGTAGCCCTGCATGGTCCTGTTGGAGGGTGGACACCGGACTGTTTATTGACCTGACCCCCCGGCTTCGGGCTGTCCCTGGGGATGCTGGCTGCCTCACACTGATGAGCGTGAGAAGCTGCTCACATGGCGTCAGTGTACTTGATGAGCTGGGGATGTGCAGAAAGCTGTCCTGCATGGCTGCACAGACCCAGGTGTGTGTGGATGTTGTGTGGGCGCTGCCTGTGTCTGCGAGGATCCAGGTGTGTGGGGATGCCGAGTGGGCGCTGCCTGTGTCTGTGTGGACCCAGATGTGTGTGGATGTTGCGTGGGCGCTGCCTGCATCTGTGCGGACCCGGGTGTGCGTGGATCCCCTATGTGCACTGCCTGCATCTGCGTGGACCTGGGTGTGCGTGGATGCCGAGTGGACGCTGCCTGCGTCTGCGCTACCCAGATGTGCGCGTGGATGCCCTGTGGGCGCTCCCTGCATCTGCGCGGACCCAGGTGTGTGTGGATGTTGTGTGGGCGCTGCCTGCCTCTGCTGTCACAGCCACATCATCTGAACCCCACCATAGAATGTGTTGAAAACACAAAGGAAAATGCTTCAAATAACCTAATGGGAAATTTTTTAAAAAACAAACCATTGAGTTGAATAGAAATAAAATAGACAAAAATAAACATCTTAGGAAGTTTACTATAACTCAAGTGGTGTGTAATGTGCTGTAGTAGAAAGAGCTTCGTAATTAGACTAAGATTTGAACTCTTTACTTTCTGATGGTGAGATCTTAGCCAAGTCGCTTAACATCTGAACCTCAGCTTCCTCATTAAAATGAACATAAAGACGCCTACTTTAAAAGGCTGACATGCAAATTAAATTAAATAAAAAAAATCACATAAAGCACTGTAATAACACTTGGAATTTGAGACATGTCTCAGTAGAATATAATAATGGGGATAGCTATTATTATTCAATATTCAAAACTTTTAATCTTACAATCAGAACTATCCCTTTCTTTAAAGTTCCACTGAATTTTGCTTTAAAAATGTGATCTTATTAGAACTTAAAAAAAGCACAGCTAAAATAAAAGGACACTGTCACATTCCCAGATGATGAAGCACCAAATGCAAATACCACAAAAGGCGAAAAAATGATGATTTTCAAAGTAATTTTATTTTGAGAACTGCTTTGATTGTCATATATTTGTTTTTAATTTTTGTGTTATATTTTAAATTTTACAACTATTTCACAATTATGTGTTTGATTTACACTTTGATCTATGTACTGAACTCAAGAAGCTGGTGAAAAAATAGCCAGAAATATAAATGTTAGCTATAAGAAGAATTAATTAGTAAAGAGAAAGAGAGAAATTAATAATTTAGAGGCACTGAAAGCTTACAATAGTTAAATAAATCCACTATCATTTTGACTGGCTTAAAGATACAGTGCAATACACGGAAGAGAGGGCAGGCAAAACTAGAAATGAAGGAGCAGGTGTAATGACAGCATGTGAGCAGAGTTTTATTCATTTTTAAAAAGAAAATGTTATGCAGAGAGAAATGCTATTGTATTACATTTGAAAAGTGTGAAGGCTTCTCTGAAAAAGAGGATTTTTTTCAAAATTGTACTAAAAATTCGAGAACTTGAAAAATTAACTAATGATGAAACAGATTTTATAAATTTCATTACACAGTCACCTCTAAAAATGTCCCAGTTCCAGACGATACAGAGAAAATTCTTTCAAAATTTCAGAAAGCTGAGAATTCATGTTATACAATCTGTCCCCAAGAACAGAAAAAGATGGGAAGCTGACCAATTCGTTAAAGATCAATGCACTTATGAAATCAATATTTAAAAAATAACTAAAGAGTTGGGGTGTGTCAAATCCTAAATAAAAACTAACAATATTGAGAACCCCCGTCCCTTCCAATAGTAGGTTGCAAGATCATTTTGTCAGGCTGCTATGGTTTGAATATATGTGTCCTTCTAAAATTCACATGTTGGCACTTAAATCCCGAGGTGATGGTATGAAGAAGTGGGGCTGTTGAAAGGGGGTTAGGCCATGAGGGCTCCGCCCCCATGCATGGGATTAGTGCCCTTATAATAGGGCTTGGGAGAACAAGGTCCACCCCCATGAGGACGCAGCAAGAGGCACCATTTATTAGGTTTCCACAAAAGTAATTGCGGATTTTGCCATTCAAAGTAATGACAAAAAGCACAATAACTTTTGCACCAGCCTAATACTAAGCAGAGAGCAGCCTTCACCAGATGTCAGCTCTGCTGGCACCTCCATCACGGATCTCCCAGACACCGGAGCTGTAAGAAATGAATCGCTGTTGTTTACAAGTTACCCAGTCTCAGCGGCTTCTGTTATAACAGTCTGAACAAACGGAGACAGAAACTGGTACCGAGAAGAGGGTCACTGCTGTCACACAAACTTACCAATGAGGAAGCAGCCTGGGGACTGGGCAGCAGGCAGGCTGGAGGGGAGTCCGGAGGAGCAGCCTAGGACAAGCCTAAATGTCTGTGAATGGAGCATACACGGTGACTCTGGTGAGGCCTTGGATGGAACCGAGAAATGAGGTATTGGAAACTGGGGAAAAGCCTGTTACAAACTGGCAAAGAGCTGGGTTGAATTGTGTTTGTATCCTAGTGCTTTGAGGCAGTAAGCCAGGACTCAAGGGTGGTAAACTGGGGTATCTGGCTAAAGACAATCTCTAAGCAGAGTGTGGAGTGTATGGTATAACTTCTCTTGACTGTCTATGGTAAAATGTAAGAATAGAGAAACTATGTAAAGATGACATTCTCAGTCTGGCCATGTGAAGAATGAAAAAGTGTGTTTGGGAGAGAGTACCCAGGATGGGGTTTGTAAATTACCCAGTCTAGAGCCTTTTCTCATAGCAGCGGGAGCAGAGTAAGAACAACACGATAGCAACACCTAAGACTTTGTTTTCAAAGAAGAGTAACAGGAGAAGCCGTGACCAAGCAGAGGTCACAATATTCTCTCTGCCAACCATTAACATAATGTAAATAGTGTGACCACACACCCATCCGTACACACATATGGTTTTGAAGCATCACTAAGTTTATGTCAAAAGAAGTTAAGCCTTTGCATCATGGTATACACTAAAATAAATTCCTGAAATACTCTAGAGTTACATGTGGAAAAAAGACAAGCAAAACAGAAATATAGATAACTAGTTGACTTGTCTCAGAGCAACATAGCATTTGGGAGGAGAAAAAAAAGTTCTTACAAAGTAAAAAGTGATAGAAGAATAGCAACAAGCAACAAAAAATCTCCAGGCTTTGCAACTGTCTATTGAACCTCAAAGCCTAAGTTTTTTCATCTACAAAGTGGGATTGTAATGGTGCCCCCCTTGTAAGATTGTTGGCATAATGCCTGGCACAAGACTATCAGTAAGAGTCAATTACTTCCAAGGGTCAGAATCTGTATAACAAACACAACTTATAGATAAGACAAATATTTCATTAATTTTTAGATTTAGAATAGTAAAATAACTAAAAATAACCTGTCTAAAGTAGAAGGATTAAATAAACTGTTGAATTTAAAATAAGCATTAAACTATATTTTTGATGTATGTTAAATGACATAAGAAAAAACAAGTAATATGTTGTGTGAAAAAAATACTAAACAGCATTATTCTAATTTTATGAGTACATTTACAAACAGAAACACACAAAACTGGAAGGAATTGTTTCTTGGGAGCAAGATTATCAAGTACTTTGATTTTCTACTGACTTTTTTACATTTCCTATATTACTGACAATGAGCATGTATGTGTTAATTTGATTATGAGATAAACACTCTAAATCTAATGAAACAGCACTGATGTAGGATTTTCATAAATGAGGACTATGGTATTTTTATGTTAAAAATAAAAAGTACAGGGGGTCCGTTCCAAGATGGCTGAACAGGAACAGCTCCAGTATGCAGCTCCCAGCGTGACTGATGCAGAAGACAGGTGATTTCTGCATTTCCAACTGAGGTACCTGGTTCATCTCATTGGGACTGTTTGGACAGTGGGTGCAGCCCACGGAGGGTGAGCCAAAGCAGGGAAGGGCATCACCTCACCTGGGAAGCACAGGGGGTTGGGGGATTTCCCTTTCCTCACCAAGGGAAACTGTGACAGACTGTACCTGGAAAAATGGGACACGTCCACCCAAATGCTGCGCTTTTCCCACGGTCTTAGCAACTGGCAGATGAGGAGGAGATTCTCTTCCATGCCTGGCATGGATTTTATGAGTGAAACACCAAAAGCAATGGCAACAAAAACCAAAATAGACAAATGGGATCTAATTAAACTAAAGAGCTTCTGCACAGCAAAAGAAACTACCATCAGAGTGAACAGGCAACCTACAGAATGGGAGGAAGTTCTTGCTATCTACCCATCTGACAAAGGGCTAACATCCAGAATCTACAAAGAACTTAAATAAATTTACAAGAAAAAATCAACCCCATCAAAAAGTGGGCAAAAGATATGAACAGGCACTTTTCAAAAGAAGACATTTATGCAGCCAACAGACATGTGAAAACATGCTCATCATCACTGGTCATCAGAGAAATGCAAATCAAAACCACAATGAGATACCATCTCACACCAGTTAGAATGGCACTCATTAAAAAGTCAGGAAACAACAAGTGCTGGAGAGGATGTGGAGAAATAGGAACGCTTTTACAATGTTGGTGGGACTGTAAACTAGTTCAACCATTGTGGAAGACAGTGTGGCGATTCCTCAAGGATCTAGAACTAGAAATACCATTTGACCCAGTGATCCCATTACTGGGTATATACCCAAAGGATTATAAATCATGCTACTATAAAAACACATGCACACATATGTTTATTGCAGCACTATTCACAATAGCAAAGACTTGGAACCAACCCAAATGTCCATCAATGATAGACTGGATTAAGAAAATGTGGCACATATACACCACGGAATACTATGCAGCCATAAAAAAGGATGGGTTCATGTCCTTTGTAGGGATATGGAAGGACCATCATTCTGAGCAAACTAACACAAGGACAGAAAAGCAAACACCACATGTTCTCACTCATAGGTGGGAACTGAACAATGAGACTTAGACACAAGGCAAGGAACATCACACACGGGGGCCTGTCGTGGGGTGGGGGAATGGGGGAGGGATAGCATTAGGAAAAATACCTAATGTAAATGATGAATTAACGGGTGCAGCAAACCAACATGGCACATGTGTACATATGTAACAAACCTGCACGTTGTGCACATGTACCCTAGAACTTAAAGTATAATAATTTAAAAATATATATATAAAATACATCATACGTTTGTATGCTTTCACCTAAAATATTAGTTTATCATTGCATTTAACATTACAGCTGAAGAAGATATATTACTGTTTATTGTAGCAATATGGATTAAGCTGGGACTGTCTTGATGTCACATACTTGTATCTGCTCTGTTTGTTGGTTTACTCATTCAGTATTTTAAAAATACATACTAATGTCCTAGGTGTTACTTTAATCTATATTTCATCTCAGTTTTTAAGATCAAAGTACCATAATTTTATAAAAACCATGGATTCTTCTGAAAAACTTTTAGAATAGCAAAATAAACCTAAGATAAAGAAAAAAAGAAATACATAAGTAATTATAATTTTAATTTTTTTAAGAGTTTTAATGTCAGAGTTTCGCATAACTGGAAATCAATTTAAAAATTCCATGGCCTCTGCCTCTGGCTAATTTGGAGTAATGGAACCAGGTTTGCTCTCCCAGCTAAAACAATTAAACAATGGACAAAATGTAGGAAACAATGGTTGTGAGGACTGGATGTAAGTCAGTGGTGGACAACGATCCCTGAGAGACAGGGAATGAACAAGGTGAGCCCTGAAATCGCCCCAGCCCCTGCCGAGCGGTTTCCATGCGGAGCCGGGGGCCTCCCTGATGTGATGAGACGGAGCGGGCAGTTGGGGGGTTGAAGTGGCTGGAATTTGCAGGGCAGAGTGGCATGGAGAGAGAACAGAAAGAGTCGTTGAGACTCTGTGGAAGTCTCAAGTCTCAAGCTGAATATTGATCAACATGTGAGAAAACGAAAAAAGGTCAAGGAAAGAACCACACAAAAGGATTAGAGGGAACAATCCCCGATGCTCACACAGGGCTGGGAATGGTTCCCGCTCCCACGGAGTAGAACTGCGAGGCCAGGGATTCAGAAAGGTTTTGCCTCAGCAGTAGGGAAAAATTGGCCTCAGACTAAATCTTGCTCTGGTTTGACATAAAAATGCTTAAAAGCAAAACCCGAAAAGACTAAACTGTTTCTAAACAACTTCTGGGTCCAAGAACAAAGCTCAAGGAATACAGAAATATCCAGAACCCAACAAGGTACAATTCACAATGTCTGCCATCCAATGAGACAGCGATCAGGCATGCAGGAAAGCGGATGTATCAGTCAACCAAAACCAACCCAGAAATCACAGAGGTGACAAGGTAAAGAGACCAGGATTTTAAAACAGTTGTTATCATTGCATTGCATTGTGCAAAAAACTGGAGGACAGACTGAGCACACTGGGTAAAGACATGGAAGACATAAAGGAGACTCCAAATGAACTTCCAAAGATAAAAGCTACTGTGTCTGAGATGAAAGCGTGAACATGGATGAACGGCAGATTAGGCACTGTGATTTAAGTGACTATTGACTTTGTTTTTTTGAGGGGGGGATGGAGTTTCACTCTTGTTGCCCAGGCTGGAGTGCAGTGGCACAATCTCAGCTCACTGCAACCTCCACCTCCCAGGTTCAAACAATTCTTCTGCTTCAGCCTCCCAAGTAACTGGGATTACAGGTGCGTGCCATCACACCCGGCAAATTTTTCTATTTAATAGAGATAGGATTTCACCATGTTGGCCAGGCTGGTCTCAAACTCCTGACCTCAGGTGATCCACCCCTCTCGGCCTCCCAAAGTGCTGACATTACAGGTGTGAGACACTGCACCCAGCTGTGACTATTGAATTTGAATACATGCAAAGTACTGGAACCATGGGATGTCCATATGCGAAAAAAGAACTTCCATCAATATCTCACATCATATCCAAAAATTAACTCAAAATAGATCATAGACCTAAATGTAAAACTGAAAACTGTAAATCTGGAAGAAAATGTAGGAGGAAACCTTGGTAGCCTTGTAGTATGCCAAAGGTTATAAATATTTGACACCAAAAACACATTCCAGAAAAAAAAAGGTAAATTGAACCATATCAAACTTAATAACTCTGCCCTTTGAGACACACTGTTGAAAAAATAAGACACTCTACACACTTAGAGAGAATATTTTCAAAATCACATATTTGAAAGAGAAGTTCCATATAGAATATATAAAGACCTCTCAAAATGAAATAATAAAAAACCTCAATTAAAAATGGGCAAAGGAATGAAATAACGTCAGGCGTGGTAGTCCATGTTTGTAATCCCAGCACTTAGGGAGGCTGAGGTGGGCAGATAACTTGAGGCCAGGAGTTTGAGGCCAGGAGTTTGAGACCAGGCTGGTCAACATGAGGAAAGCCTGTCTCTCCAAAACAAAACAAAACAAAACAAAACAAAACAAAAATTAGCCAGGCATGGTGGCACATGCCTGTAATCCCAGCCACTTGGGAGGCTGAGAGGCATGATAATTGCTTGAACCTGGTAGGCGGAGGTTGCAGTGAGCTGAGACTGTGCCACTGCACTGCAGTCTAAGTGACAGAGAGAGACTCTGCCAAAAAAAAAAAAAAGAAATAGACATGTTGTAAAGATGATATATAGATGGCAAAAAGCACATGAAAAATTATCTCCATTATTAATTATTAAAGAAATGCAAATGTAAACCACAAGGTGATACCACTGCACACCTGTTAGAATGTCTAAAGGTGAAACAGCGGAGCATTCCCAGGTTGGTGAGGATGTGGGGCACCTGCACTCTTACCCATTGCTGGTGGGAGCATAACATGGTAGAACCACTTTAGAAATCACTCATTCGTTTCTTAAAAATGAAAGCATAAACCTACTGTATGACTTGGCCATTCCACTCTTCTGTACTCACTCAAGGGAAGTGAAGGCATATGTCTATGCAGAGTCTTGTTTACTAATATTCATAGTAGCTCTATTTGTAATAGCCCAAATATCCATCAAAGGTGAATGGATACATATGTTGCGGCACATTCATAATGTGAAGCACCACATAGTCATGAAAAGGAATGAGCTATGATTGCACCGTCATGATCGAATCTCAAAATAATTATGCTGCATGGAAGCATCCAGACTCCCCCTCCCACAGAAAAATATGTTCTAGAGGATTCCACGTATACCCTGTAAATACATACGCAGCTCTCTGCGCTGGCGACGTGAGGGAGCCTGGGAGGGAGGGCTCGTAAGGACCTTGAGGAATCTTTGGGGCAATGATTGTTCATTTTTATCTTGATTGCAGTGATGGTTTCATGGGTGTGAGCACATGTTAAAAATATACCAAATTGTTTACTTTAATATGTGCACTTTATAGTATGTCAGTTATACCTAAATAAACCTGTTACAAATAACTAAAAAAAAAAGTCATGTGCTATGATTTTTCCATTCGAAACAATGCTCACTGGTCTTAAATACAATCTATTCCAGGAACCAGAAGGTATCACCTTTTCTTATCAGTGGTTTACACACACACACACACACACACACACACACACGTACAATATAAATATTTAAAATGAGGCAATTACAGACAGTATTGTAATTCACTGTGACCTACTAAATAATTCACAAATTTTTTTTTACATAATTACATAATATGTTACATAATTTTTAAAAACCTGTCTGCCTATATATTTGCAATCTCCAGCATACTGTTAAAAATGTACGGGGGCAACTTGGTCATGGCTACCGCATTTGGCACACTTTAAAAATAAAGCTCACAGAGATCTGAACTCTAATTCTGCCCGTTTTGCTCATGTCTCATAGTCTTTGTCTTCAGTAACGACAACATTCAGGTAAGGTCCTTCCCATAAGGACATTCGTCTGAAATCAACATTCGTGGGGGAAGAAATTAGGGCGTCCTAAACAAGTCTCTGTATAGACATATGAGCTCCTTGCTCTGACATTTTCTGCTTTTTTGGAAAAAGTCCACTGGGTCATAGCTTAGAACCACCCTGTTGGTAAAGATCTTATGAAACATAGATTCTCAGGGAATACTCTGTCTGCTCGCTGGCTCACTCACTCATCCATTTGACTGAGTAGCTGTGGGTGCTTCGTGCTCTCCTTCACTCCCTTAGTGGCTCCTCGAAGCTGGAGCTTCTGTAAAGACGCACAGAAAATTGTAGTCCCCGGACTTGCTGCAAGCACGGATTCTTAGTGGTCCTGCCTGGCAATGGACCATGAAAAGCCAGGACTCACCCTCCTCACAGGTGATGTGGTCTAGGCTAGAAGGTCCTGGGCTCACCTCATCTCTGCCTGAGCTGCTTCTGTCTCCAGCCCCCTCCCCTGCCTTCCCTCGCACCACTTAGGGTGGGCACAGGGCGTGTCCTCCCAGTGGGACAGAGCAGGTCCTGGTGTCTGGGGTCTCCAGGGTGGAAACCTGTCTTTGTCTAAAGAATGAACATCAGAGAAGTGTGGTTCTAACCAGGTGGCTCACTCACAGCAGGCCACAGCAGCAGTGCCTGAGATTGCAGCCTCTCGTGTCTGATGGAGAGGAGGCTCTCGCCCATTCGGGGGAAAGGGCTCTGGGGAATTCTGTGCAGCCACAGATGGGGAAGAAACCCAGGCAATCGCATCCACTTCCTCACCCTGCTTTGTTTCTTTATGCTACACCTTCGGCAGGAGGGCACCCCAGTCCCTCCTTTGGGGAGCAGGACAGCTTAAGGGTTTGAAAGCACCCAAGGGTCTGGGAGAGGAGTCACAGCTGTGTGAGCCAGGAGCCCTCCCCATTACCACATGGCTGGGTCGGCTGAGAGAGGCTCTGAGTGCAGAGCTGAATTGTCATATTCCTCATCCTCAAGGCCTAGGCTGGGCCTGCCTTCCAGGGGGCTGAAATGTGGACACCCTTTGGGAAAGGCACAGCCGGGACAAGGGCGTTGCGACAGTGGGAGTCCAAGGCGGAGGATGTACCCTCCTCAGGCTGTGCTCTGTCTGGCAGGTCACTGGGACAGTAGGCAGGTCCAATTCTGCAGCCAGGCTTCCACGGGCAGCACTGGGGCCTCCCGGGGTTTGCTCGGCCCAGGGCCCACGCAGGGAGCCTGCCGTCAGAGCCACATTCAGGGCTGGAGGGTGCATATGTCTAGAGCCACCCTCCAGAAAGCCAGGCGTAGTCGTGTTGGGTTGAGACCCCTATTCTTGGGATTCAGCTCACAGAGGAAGCTGCTGTCGGCCGGGTTTGGGCAAACAAGACCTAACGCCAGAAAAGGAATAATGGTTGGATCCGAGGCCTGAGACGGGAGCAGATAGCCCTGCTCAGCCCTGAGGCCACTTCCAACAGGTTCATCTCCAGCAGACAAAAATAGGAGCTGCTTGCTGGCCTAGCAGGCTAGGAAGAGAACTTAGTATATTCATGTCGGATAGACTGCACCATACTCTTGACAAAGTCTAGAGCATAATGGAGAGGTCCATTAGAACGGATTCGGCTGTATCTCATTTAAGGAAATATGAAACAGCAATTCCAAGGGCGCTGCTTGGTGCACTCTGGGTACAATACACACAGCTGTGCATTGGAAAGCAAAAGGGGCTTTTCTACCATTCAACTTCAATCACAGCGATCATCAGTCCAGATAGCCGGCTGACGGCCCGCGCCTGCGGAGTGCGGCTCTTCCTCTGAACCCAATGACATGGATGGTCGGCAGGAGTATGTCAGTGAGCTGCGACATTCATATGATTTAGATTTTTTATAAGCGACATAAACGGCCATACGGAATTTACATTAAGATAAGCTCTCTGTTTCCACAGTTCGTATTTTGGAGTTGTGCCTTATTTACATAAGAAATTACATTTGGGTCTTATTTGCATATCACATTGACAAAATCCTATTTCCAACAGTGGTGGTAAAGATAGCAGCAACAGAGACTGAGCACATCAAACATCTTCCAACCCAGCGGAGCGGGAGCACCGGCTTCCCGGGATTCCGGGTGACATGCTGACTTCATGCCGCGGCGTTCTGTTCCTGGGCGCACGCACAGGAGCCCCCCGCTGTAGGTCTCTGGCAGGGATGGAGCAGGTTTCACAGGGTGCAGAAAGCAGTTCACCACAGGCCGTGTGTGTCTACGTCGGTGGACAATAATCCTGCAATGGTGTCCTCACAACTAGATGTTTGAGTCGTGAGATTTTTACAGGGATTTTCTGCTTGTTGTTCCAAGAAGCCTCCAGAGAACCTTCTAGATGATCAGGCCCAGGAGGAGGTGAGGCAGCCAGATCGCCTCGGCCTTGTTCTCGCCCTGACCGTGGCCAGTGGACTCCCACGGATAGCTGGGCCCAGAAGCGGCTCCCGGGATGTGTGGGGAAAGGAAGCTGTGAGCTTCTCGCAGAGGCTCTGCGGGAACCAGGAGGCGGCTGCTGCTTCTGCCCATGCGAGGCCGAAAAGA
Source organism: Hylobates moloch (assembly GCF_009828535.3). Lineage (NCBI taxonomy): Eukaryota > Metazoa > Chordata > Mammalia > Primates > Hylobatidae > Hylobates > Hylobates moloch. The sequence continues at coordinate 1,942,517 of NW_026652278.1, forward strand.
AAGCCCCCCCTTCTCTCTGCGTCCCTGGCTCTCCCTCCAGCAGCCCCCCAGGAATGAGGCCCCCACCCGTGGAAGCCCAGAGCTGGTGGCGGCTTAAGCGGCTGGTTCCGCAGAAAAAGAGGAAGGACGGGGCGTCCTGCTCCCCGCTGAGGCCTTGCTCCCGGGGCTCCGCGCTGAGCTCCACCGAGCAGGGACCGGACTCTCTGCCTGGGGGTGGGCGCTGGGAGCCCCAGGGTGGGACCGCGGCAGCAGGGCCAGGAGCAGTGGCCTGTTACGCCTGGGGTGTCCACACCAGCCCTGGACCCTCATGGCTACATGGGGCAGCCAGACAGGCTGGGAGGGAGCCCACCCAACAGCAAACCCAAGCGCTCAGCCGAGGGGCGCAGTGGGGGCTTCCTCCTCGGGGTCCAGCCCCTGCCCCATTTATCTGCCCGGCCGGCCCCATCTGTCCCCTTAGGGAGCTCTCCAGCCTCCTCCTCATCCCAGGCCCACTTCACGATGGAGGAGAAAGAATGAACGGGGGGAGTCTCTCAGGGGAAGCTAGGGCCAGCTGGGCCACTTTTCTTTCGTTTCATTTTAAATTAATTAATTAATTAACATTTTCAATGGACAAATTAAAATTGTATGTACTTATGGTATACAACGTGATATTTTGAAACCCGTGTACATTGTGGCATGGCTGGATCAAGCTAATTACCCTATGTGTGACCTCATATGTTTCTCATGATTTGTGATGAGAACACAAAATCCACTCTGAGGATCCTGCAGAGTTGAACACATTGTCATTGTCATAACCGTGGTCACCATGTGCACTGCAGGCCTCTGAGCTCACTCCTGCTATCTCACGGAAGCTCTGTATCCTTGGACCACCATCTCCGCATGCCCCGACCCCTACCCACCACCGTCCTCCTCTCTCTTCCTGAGGTTGGCTGTGGCAGATCCCACAGCTCTGCGACATCCTGTGGTTTGTTGTTCTGTGCCCAGCCTGTTTCCCCACCGTCCTTCTGAGGCGCTTTGTCCCACCCTCGAGATGGGGCCAACGTCAGTGGGCAGAGGCATCTCCCAGATTCTTTTCACGAATGAGTTACAGTGACTCCAAATGGAATAGAGTTTCTGGTGTCTTCCTCTGATCATGTGATGATCCCAGTGACTTGGGGACAGCAGGGAGGCTCTCTGGGGCCCAGCCTCTCCCAGGGTCCTCCGAAACCTCAAAACCCAAGCCTCCTGCTGAGGTTACCCTCCCCCTGTCTTCCTTCCCTACTGTGCCATGCACACCTCGGAGGCATGAGTGGTCTTTGCGTGGATTCACCGCTCAGCGCAGGGCCTGGGGGTCTCTGCTGGAAGAACGGGCGAGGGATGGGCACTTGGACCATGCGCCTTCTGCATGTCAGCGGCTCCTCCTTTCCACATGTGCCTGTCCCTGCTGGTGAGACACTCTCCAGCCGCTGCAGGGGAAGAGCCCCCAGCCCCACCCCAGGCGCCCTGTGCCACCGCCGTGGGGATGGACACCCTGGGCCTTGATTTCAGTGTTTGTTGGCATCTCTCCAGCTGGACTCTGAGCTCCATGAGGGCAAAGGTCCTGCCTGCTAAGCTTCTGTCTCCTGGGCCAGAGTCACACCTGCTTGTTAGCAGGCCCTGATTCTCATGGTTTTTACAGAAACAGGGATAGATTTCTGTATCTAATCTCCTCTCTGGCCCTTGGTCCCCTGGCAGGCAGGCAGGCAGGCAGGGCAGGCAGGTTGAGCCCCTGGCACATAAAACCTGGCAGATGGGTGGACGGGAACCACTGCACCCCCAACCCCACTGTCTTCCTCTTTCATCAGCTTCACAGCCCATGGGTCACCAAGTGCCTGCACTCAAAACACACGCGCCTTAACTGTCCCGATTCTCGGTAAACAGGCCCAGCTGAGGGCTTAGCTCCTTGTATCCTAGCAGCTTCTCTCTGCTTTTGGATCCTAAAAATCAGGTAACCTGTGCATCCCTGTCTCAGAAAACCTCATCACCAGCTATTTTTATAAACGACCAGGCTTGTGAGGAACAAGATTGAACCTTCTGGCTGAGGAAATCCCATATTTTCATCGGTGGGAGTTCTTCCCTTTGGGACTCCAAATAGGAACTGAAGTTCAGGAAAAGAAAACCTTTATTTCCTTTGTGCAAAAGCTTCTCCCTGTGTTTCACTGTAGCCAGAAATCTCTCAATCTCTTGCAAATCCAAGACGATTCCAATCTGGCACTGCTCTGCGCTGACACTCTCCCGGGAGCTGCTTTCTCCAGGAACCTGCCAATTAGAGCCGGCCCTTCCCCTCCGCCCTGGCAGGGGTGAGTCAGCCCATAGCCCACAGCACCCTCCGGCACCCAATTCTCCTGGGTGCTTAAAAAATTGATATTTTAGATGAATACATAATCAATGTACATATTTTGGGGTACATGTGATAATTTTATACGTTCATATAATGTGGAAAGATCAAACCAGGGTAACTGGTGTATCTATCACCTTAAATATTTGTCTTTATGCTAGAAACGTCTGAGTTATTCCCTTCTAGCTATTTTGAAGTATACAATAGTTTACTGTAAACTGTGGTTGCCCTACTGATCTGTTGAACCCCAGGTCTCATTTCTTCTATCTGTATACCTGTACCCATGAATCAACCTCTCCCCACTCCCTCCCCTCTCTCCTTTTCCCAGCCTCGTAACCACCAATCACTCTGCATCTTCAGGAGCTCCACCTTTTCAGCTCCCACAGAGGACTGAGAGCATGTGAAGTCTGTCTCTCTGTGCTGGCTTATTTCACTTAGCACGATGACCTCCAGTTCCGTCTGTGTTGCAAATGCCCGGATCCCATCCTTTCTAGAGCTGAGTGGTATTTCATTGTGCATATGCACCACGTTTTCTTTATCCCCTCTATCTTGCAGTTTTGGTGCATGTCCCAGCTCTGGCCCAGCAGACCGCGGGACCCACTGGCTGGTGGGGAGGGGTCTCTAAGATGTTGCTCTTGGGACCTGTGTGGGGCCCATTCAGCACTGGGCCGAGGACTTCCCCGAGGCATTCCTGCAACCTGCCTACCCTTGTTCCCATCTGCATCCCGCAGCGTGGGCTGTGCACGTGGCCTCTGCGCCTCCCCTGCAGGCTTTCTCCCTCAGCCTCTCCCGCTCTGCTCCTGGGGGCTCAGGAGCCAAGCTCGGCCATCGGGCTGCCCCAACCAGACACAGCTGGGGATCTTCCAGCGTGGACTTTCCTCTTCCAGTCAGTGGCTGGCCTGGAGAGTGGCTTCGGGTGCCGTGAAGGGCTCAGGTTCTGGGCGTTTGTCCTGTGGCCGCACGTGCGATGTCCTGCCGGATTGTGGAACAGCTTCAAGGCTGCAGGGCGCTGGCTGTGGGCACCTCGGATGCTGGCCGGCCTGTGAGGAGTAGGGTGGCCCAGCACGCTGAACCTGCGTGATCAGAGGTTGAGTTTCCCAACCTTGACTCGGCAGAGCAGCTCGGGAAACGATGCAGGTTGTGAGTCGCGGCGTTGGCTCGAGAGCTTACTGCGTGGGATGCGGAGCAGCCCTGTCCACTCCAGAAGCGACGGGGTCAGACTGTGTTTGGAAAGCGCCATCACAGGGACCCGCAGGCTGGTCAGTGCTCACTGCTGGCTGCTGCGCCCTCCCGGCTGTAGCCCTCGTCCTGGCCTCCTGCCGCGGCTGCCCCTCCTGGTTCCTCCCTGAGGCCCAGCAGATGTGCCCTCTGGAGCTTGCCCTGATCTCTGCCTCTGGGCAGGGGTGGTCGCCGCGTCCTCAGCGCCCTGGGATGCTTCATACAAGCTTGGTGTGCACTTAGTTGTAGCCACTGGTATGTCTGACCCGGGGCTCGGAGTCTGTCAAGTGAGAAGACTTATTTATCTTACTGTCAGAGGCTGGCACAGTTGTGGACGGCTTTCTCGATTGAGTTTCCAGGAGCCTGCCATTCTATTATCCTCTGAAAACCAGGAATTACTGTCCACACCCTTCCCGTGTGGACCTGTGTGGTCTGTCTTTGCGACCGTGGAGTGATGACCTCACCACACGCAGGTCTTGCTCACACTTCCCAACACCCGGCAAGGCAGGGCCACATCTTCAGTTTTTATTTTAGGAAGCAGAGACTAAGAGAGATTGAGACACTTTAGAGGGTCACAGAGCTCTGAGTCAGGACCTCTGAGCCTACCTGTCCTGCACTGCACTGGTCTCCAGCAGGGTCAGTCTGTCCCCCTGAAGCTGGATGGGAAGGTGGGGGCTGATGGGTGGGGGGTGCGGAGCTGGCTGGGCAGACCCTCCCCTACCTCCCAGCTGTGAGCCTGTGGTTGCAGGCTGTGGCCTCCTACTTGTGTGGCCAGGTCAGGTCACTTGCTGCCCTCACAGCCTCTCCACACGGACGCCAAGGGTCTCCTTTCCTCCTGGGTTCTGCTCTGACATTACTTCATTGGTCTTACCCAAGACCCGTCCTGCCTGAGCCCCATTCTCTCCCTTTCCCAGGATAGCAGCTGAATGGCTGGGTGGGGTCCTGTCTGGCGGTTACCAGGCATGGTCCCTGCCTCCTGCTTCTCCATCAGGTGAGGAAACACATTCTTGGTGGGGCTTCCTTCTGGCCAAGAGAGGCGCAGACCCTGGGCTGAGGTGGGGCTTCCACTCTTTCGTGACCTTGGCAATGCTCGGGCTCCTGTTCCCAGCTGCATTTCCCACCAGTGAGAGGGTGTGAGCCAGCGCACGTACCACGTGTCACAGCCTCCATGGGGGCGAGCCACGCAGGGGCTGGCGGGGAGCTCTGCCGGCTTGAACGGCTCACACTGGGCTCATGGGAGGGGCTTTTAAAACTTTCATGTATTTGTTTATAATCTGACTTGTTTAATGCTTTGACTCCAGTTATGAATTGAAATAAAAAGATGTGATGCTGGATTATTTGTTTAATCTGGTGTTTTTCAAAGTGAAGGGAAGCCCAGTTGTTTTTCTTTCTTTTTTTTGAGACGGAGTCTTGCTCTGTCGCCCAGGCTGCAGTGCAGTGGCGCGATCTCGGCTCACTGCAAGCTCTGCCTCCCAGATTCACGCCATTCTTCTGCCTCAGCCTCCCGCGTAGCTGGGACTACAGGCGCCCGCCACCACACCCAGCTAATTTTTTGTATTTTTAGTAGCCGGGCGCGGTGGCTCACACCTGTAATCCCAGAACTTTGGGAGGCCGAGGTGGGCAGATCATGAGGTCAGGAGATTGAGACCACCCTGGCTAACACGGTGAAAACCCGTCTCTAGTAAATGAGGCAGAAGAATGTGCCGGATGGTTAGTGAGGATCGGGTCTATAAACCAGTCTCCCTGAGGTAAGGGACCGTTGAAGCAGATTGAGTGAGCCGATGAACATGAGAGGAAAAGAAGGATCAATTTGAGAAAGAACGTCAGCTTTCTGGTAATCCTGAAAAAGGAGTGTAAAGATAATTTTCCACTGTTGGTTAAAAAAAAATGGGGAGAGAAAAAAGTCATAGCAACATGGTGCTTAGAACATTGCAAAGAATTTAAATTCCAGAGCCAGGGGGCGGAAGCAGCTTTAGCAACCAGAATTTCTTTAAAAATGTTTACCCATTAAGCTTGTAGATCAAGTTGTTAAAATCCAGCTTAACAAATAGTTTGCTGATGTAGTGTTATTTTTTCATCAAAATGGAGATACTTAGATGTGGGCATCAGTAGCTTGTTGAAAGACAGACATAACAAGCGATTTCAATCTTGTCCTAAAACTAAAAGTAAATCCTCCAGCACAATCCTCTCATTCCAGGTTCCTGGGAGCTGGGTGGGGCTCTTCTCCAGCAGAAATAAAAAGAGTTAGAGTCGATCCAGCGTCTCGGCTCCCTTGGGTGCTTCTGGGCTGGCTTGGTTCCCATTCTTGTTTCCGAAGCCACCTCCGCTTCGGAAGGATTCTAGGAATATCATGAAGATTTTGGCATTGACATGGCTGTTCCTATGCAGAAGAGCACAGGGGATTTGGGGTTGTCCGATCTTGGTACCCCTGTCCCCACCTCATTCAGGGAATCCTTTTGTGCCAGGCAGGCTTCTCCCAAGTACATAGGTACAGGGTTTGAGCTTCCCAGGCCACATGAGCTGGAGTACAGCCCACCCAAGATGTCCCCTAAGCCCCCCATTGTGGCAGACGCATCCCTCAGGAGACATGACTGTGATCCCAGGCTGCAATGAAAACACACAGACAGACAAGAAATCCATTTGCTTGACTCTGTTTTAACCTGCAATACCCTTCTATTTCAAAACTCCAGAGTTTGTTTGAATCCAGCCTCCTTGTGTGGCACCTTCCTGGGCACTTCCTGTTTTTTCCTCCTTTTCTTTCTAATTTTTCTCTCTCCTCATTTGCATACCCCTCAAAAAGAGTGTTTGCTTTCCAGGAACACGGTGATGGTCATCCGAGAGGAGCGCACACGGACGTCCACAGCTGCTGTAATGTTTGCCTCTGAGGCCAGAGTACGCATCGTGGGGCGCTATCGCTGTGCTCCTCTGCAGAACCCAACAGTTCAGACTTCAAAACTTCAGGGCCGTGGCCTGGGATTCCGGCGGAAGAGATGGAGTATTTGATAATTCATCCAGTTACACTGCCCTTCTGTAGCGAGCTGCCGAACTGGACCCTGGAGGACATTTGCACAGATGCTCATGTAGGTAAATTTGATTGGTTCATGAATTATTTCTATACTGTGAATTTTTCAAAGCAAAGGTGGAAGCTGATAGTTCTTTATTGAGCACTAAATGTTCTACCTTTAGCTTCTGTGTGGGCTAAATAAGGTGATTACCCACATGGGAAGAACATGCATGCCAGAGCCATGTAAGCACGGATTCAAAATATGACCCAGAATTTGGCAGAGGTGTTCGTGGGCGAGCGCCAGCGTCTCTGGTTCTCTCTCTGAAGGGAGCATGGTGAATCCTACATGGAGTCCTGAGGATGGAAGCTGAACAGCCACAGAGTCAATTCCTGACTGGGGGAGTTTTTTCTCCTGGCCTGACTTCCCTGTTCAGACAGTGGCATGGCCTGCTGTCTCCCTGTTCGTGTTCCTTTTCTTTTTTAGTGAGTGAATAACCTATAGATGAAGACTAGCTTCCTGTGTGGCAGATCTGGACAGGTGAATTCCACAGCTTCCCGTGTGTCTGGGTGTGGGCAGTGCCTCAGGCGGGCCTGCAGGTGCACACAGCGGTGTCCATGGGTCTGGGAAGGGTCTCCGAGGGAGGCATGTACCCTTGCCCCCTCCCTGCTGTGCGCTGGGCTGTGGGCAGGATGCTGCCGAGAAACTGAGCCCTGGGAACAGAGTTGCTGTGCTCCCCGCGTTTGCTGGCCTGGGGATCACTCGTGAAAGGAAACGAGAATCCGTCTAAGTTGGACTTTCCATAAATCTCCGCCGAATCCAGTCCTACCTGGTCCAGCATTGACCCATCTCCACCCCATCCTTTTCCCCTCCCCTGCTCCCCTCCTTCTCCCCCTCTCACCTCACAGGACCATGCAGGGCCTTCTAGTGAGTGTCCAGAGTGGGACAGCAGAGACGCTGGCATGGGACCCTGCCCTCCCAGGAAGCAGTGACCCCCTTAGGCTGGTTGTGTGCTTAGGGTCCTTCACTTGGCATGGATGAGGAAACAGTGGTGGGCAAGGCCTGGGCAGGGCATGGCAGAAGTGGGGGGATTCGAGCACCTCCTGGAGCCAGGCCCTGGGCCAGGTCCTCCACGCTCCTCCTCCTTTCATCTCTCTGGAGCAGGGACAGGCTGCCGAACCTGCAGCTGCTTCCAGCCCAAGCCACAGCCAAGCTCCTGTCCTTCCCTCACTTTCCTCCACGGGGCGCTGTTTTCCTAGGGCTCAGCCCCAGGGCCAATGCACCTGCTCCACGGCCAGGGCATCTCCAGCTTCCTTCGAAGGGAGAAACTCAGCAGCCTGCATCCAGCTCTTGAGTTCTCCCCATGCCTGTCCCAATATCTTGGACCTACTTGGCTCTATGCATAATGCAATCTTTTGGTTCTTAGGTTTTAGCTAATATTTAAAGCAATCTGAATTCAGAATTCAGAGACCTTCACAACTCTGTTTAAGTAAATATATATTTTACAGTCATTTATAGGAAAAGCTTCAAGAAAGCTTGGGCGTGTTTTTGACATCAGCGCCGTTTTAGATGTCACTGGACTGTGCACATTTTTCCTAGATGAGCCCCGCGTAGCGGCTGAGAGGAGCCCGAGGGCTGGGCCTTTGTTCTATCTGATTACAGAGCTTCGTAAAGGTCAGAATCAAGAAATTCCACCTCTCGGGCTTTTGTTTACGGCCCTTTAACACGAGTGCGGCCCAGGGGCTGGAGGTGACAAATTAATGAATGTTTTCCTTTGTTTTAGGAGAGATGCCGCTGAAAGCAGCCCAGGTTGTCTATGTCTGGGGTGGCAATGGCAGGTGGACTCAGAACACTGGCTTCATTTTGGGGGGTACCTTGAGGCTTCAAGGGAAGGGGCTTGGGACACCTTGGACCTGGTAAAGGTTTCTCCCTCTTCCCATGCATCCCTGGGTAAGGTCAGGCTGAACAGAGCAGAGAGTGGACTTTAAATTGCAGTGTCCCATGGCCACTCAGAGGGCTCTCCCCAGGAAGGGGTGGTGTGGTAGGTTCCCCTCAGTTCCTTTTCAGACAGTTTTGGTCTCATCACAAACCTCCCTCTCCTGTCCAGCCATCCGGCACTGCAGCCCCTCAGGGTCCCCTGAATTCTGCCTTGTCCCTTTCTCCACCACCCGTTAGCATGGGGGACTTGTCTATTCTCCCAGAGCTCCTAATAGCGCATGCTGGTTCTGAAAGGACACGAAAAGGCAGCCGTGCCCTGGAAGAGGCTGTCTGCAGCCCCGGGGATTCAGCCTCATGCGCGTCCCCAGCCCCCGGCATTCAGCCTCATGGGCTGCAGGATGTCTGGTTGCTTCCTGTATACCAGGCCCTATTGTCTATCGAAAAGCTCAGAATGTTTGGCAGTAAAACCCTCACGTGTTTTCTTTGCAACTCACACCATTAACATCATATTTAAATCTTTGCTGCCCCACCTGCCACCTAATGGATCATTTATGAACTGCTTACCTGGCACCTGTGATGGAGATGACAAATCTCAAAAACCCCATGTGTCCCCAACAACCTAAGGATTGATATTTTCATTCTACTTTTTGTCTCCATTTCTTAAAATTGAAATTTTTTTGGTAACCATTCTTAAAAAATAATACAAATACTGGATTCTGTTGGTCTTGGGATATGGTTTTATTATTCATTTCTGCTATTACAGTCTCAACATTGAATAACTCACTTTTCCAAATATGAGTGAAGGTTTATGGCTGAGATTTCATTCTGGGTCCCACAATAACAGCATTTGCCATTCTCTAATAATTTGAAAAATCCCTTCTCAGACACCTGATTAGATGTGCTTTCACCACAAGGAAATGCAGCTAAGATCCTCATCACGGAAATGCAATTTCCTTTTATTTGAGACTGCCTGCTGGAGGTGGGATGGGACCAGGGCTGAGGGAAGACAAAAGGCGTCTTTGGTATCATTTGAGGGTAAATACAAATCACTTTCTTCTTTACAAAACAAGGTAATTACAAGCACTGGCAGATTAACCGTATTAGACCCTGATTGTATGCCGGGGCCATTTATTACAGGCAACGTTTATTCCATACTTCCTGGTGCCTCTTCTGCATCCCACATTGGTGATTTCACAGTGGAAGCTTCCATTCTGGGTTTCTGTTGTGGGAGGTGTGTGTCCTCTGGCACCAGTACAGCCCCTGGGCATGTCTAGATCTGCCAGGAGTGGTGGTAGAAAGGTGCCAGCCGGGGCTTCGGGGCCCAGACGCTTCTCCTCCCATCCAGATGGACACTCGGGGTTCCAGTTACATGCGGGCAGAATTAGCACCTTGGGAATTTCAGCCATATGCAAGCAGATCCCTTTACATTCAAGGGAAGGCTGTCTTCGTTTCCTTCTATTTTTCTTAAGATATTGTCTCTTGTGTTTACTCCATTCATGTCTCTGAAAGCTTAGTTTTCATTTCTGAAGTGATTTTTAGCATTTTTGATTCTTCCTGTTTCATCATCTCATTTCTGAATTCTTTTAAATGACGATTTTTGTTTTTATCGCATGTCTTGTAGAATCTGTAATCTCATTTTGAACTACTACTAAGCCGTTTCCACCCATTGTCTGAGCTGCATCTCTGCCATGCTTTAATTGTCCATATAGATATTATTCTGTGCCATATTATCCATTTTCTTATAAATACTGTTAGTGAAAATTTGTCATGTCTCATTTTTTAAATAAATATTTTAAATTATTAAAAACACGTAGCATAACATTTACCATTGTAACCATTTTTTAAGAGTCCAGGCTCAGTGGTGTTAAGTGCATTCCCTTTGCTGGGTAAACATTGCCACCATTCATCTCCAGGACTCTTTTCCTCTTACAGAACTGAAACTCTGTCTTCATTAAATACTAACTTCCCCTCCCCCAGCCCCTGGAAACTGCTATTCTACTTCCTGTCTGTATGAGTTGGATTACTCCAGGGACCTCATAGAAGTGGACTCATGCAGTGTTTGTCTTTTTGTGACTGGCTTATTTCGCTCAGCATCATGCCCTCAAGCTTCATGCATGTTGCAGCCTGTGTCAGTTTTCTCCCTTTTTAAGGCTGCATACTATTCCATTGTAAGGAGAGATCACAGTTTGCATCTCCACTCATCCTTCGATGGACTGCTGTGCTTCCTGTTAATGTGAAATTAGCTTTCCTGAATTGTTGAAAGGGGAATGGCTCGAGGTAGCTTCCTAACCTCGCAGAGCTCCCCCTTTTGTTGTGTAGTGCTCAGAATTATGGCGGCTTACTCCCTGGAACTGCGGGCGCCCTTTCCTTGCCCCAACCTTCCTCAGCCTTCCTCTCTCCTTTTGTTTTTATTAAAATTGTCCTGCTCAGTTTTGATCTCATCCCCAGAAGCTGAGACAAGTTCATTGCAACACTGAGGGACATCACAACCTAACTACAGGATAATGATCAGTGAAACTTTCGGAGAAAGAGGCAGGAGGGACCCTCACTGGAGCCTTTGGAGGGAGCAGGCCCTGCCCACGCCTTGGTTTCAGACTCCAGCCTCTGGAGCTGAGAGTCCATCCCTGCTGTTTGAAGCCACCCAGCCTGTGGCACTTTGTTACAGCAGCCCCAGGAAACTGATCCACACTCAAACTGGCATTTTTAAAAGATTAGCACTAGAGGCACAAGCATGGCTTATTTTAGGAATTAAATGATGGTTTAATGTTAGAAAATATATTAATATAATTTATCACATTAATTGTTTGGAGGTGAATGTCTAAGAAGTCACCTTGATAAAAAGGATTTGATTAAAGTTATGGCTGTATTCCTGGAAAAAATGCATCGATGCGTCTATTGCATATAAAACGTAACCTACGCTTGTCCATCTGAAAGGCCCAAGAGAATCATCTGAAAAACTGTAAGAATGAGTACAAAGGAGGAAGAATTGGCAATAAAGAAATGCACCAAAATCAATGGCTTTTTTAACTGCCAAACATTAGAAATAGTTAGAAAGCATCATAAATACGATGGCTTCATAATAGCAACCAAACATAAATTCTTGGAAGTAAACTTAAGCAATATGCAATCTCATATGAAGCAATCTACAAAATTTTACTGAAAGAAATAAAATAAGACAAATGAATGGAAGGATTATTAACTCAATATTATAAAGATGCCATTTCTCTCCTAATTAAGCTAAAAGCACAATCCTGGCCAAAATCCCCAGATGAGTCTGAAGGTTATCAGGATTACTGAGTGAACAAAGAGGATCGTTTTTTGAAATTTTCACACTGTGGAGGAGACCTTGCTCTATTAGTTGTGAAAATGTTTTTCAGAGTTAAACTTTAAATGGAGTGTGACTTAGGTCAGAGAGAAGAATGAAAAATCAGTGAAACAGACACAAGATTTCAAAGCATTGCAATGAGAATGCGATATATGCTACAAGTGACATAGTCAATAAAAAAGCTGGGTTATCCAACAAATGGTAGCGGAATGACCGATTAAATTTGGGGGAGGATGTTAAAGCCCGTCCTTAGCTTACACTATGAAGAAAAGTAAGTTCTAGATTGTGTCTACATATAAAGAGAAAAAAACATGAATGCATCAAAGCTCGGGAAAAAAAAACAGGTGTTTTTGTTTGTTTGTTTGTTTGTGTTTTGTTTTTTTTTTGCACAAGGTAAGGTTTATCCTGTGAGGTTTATCTGGCAGCAGAAAACTCACAGGATGCCCTGGTTTGGAGGCTCCGTGGTTGCAGGCACACCTAGCTCTGTCCTTATTTGGTGGGGACTCTTGGGCAAGAGACTCAACTCTGTTTTTCTATTTTTTCATCTCTGAAATGGGAAGGACAAGTTCCTCCCGTGTGGGGTTATTGCAAAGATAGAATGAAAGGACATATGACTTACTACAAATTGAGGATTTGAGAAATGTATGCTATTAAAATTATGCACAATAAAAACTATTCTAGGAGCGTGAATGAATATCAGAGAAAGATTTGCATTGCACCTGCCGGGCACTGCCGGGGCGTGGTCTTTGAACACACGTGTGTTTATTCACACTGTGAAGGCTGCCTCTTCATGCCCCTTTCTGTGTGTGCACAGCTGCTTTGCTGCTTTGCACTTCACCATCAGTAGTGCACATCCTTCAGTCCTTCAGAGATGGCACATGGTGGCTAAGGGCAGGACCTGGAGCCAGGCTACCAGGGCTGAAGCTCAATTCTGCTTCTGGAATCTGTTCCTGAGATTCAGGGCACTCCTGATGAACATGTTATATTTACATGAAAGCCTTGTGCCTCAGGCTTTCCATCTAAAAAATGGGAGAATAACAGTACCTATCTAACAGGGTTGTTAGAGAATTAACTAAATTACTATTTGTCAAGCTCTTAGAGTGGTGATGGGAACACAGAGAACATGATGTCAGTATTTGGGAATTTGGTAAATGCATAAACACAGTTTCTGCTTTTTCAAAATGTAAAGTGACTTTTCTCTTTTGCATTTCTGAGTGGATGATCTTTGCTCTGGCCAACCCACAGCATCTGTCTTGATGGAGATTCAGGTCTCATACAGCAGCCATGGAAGGATGAGACGTAAACTCAGGTGCTGCAGTGAACTGCAGCTTTGGGGCCTCTTGGGAAAGAATTTTATCAGCCTTTTAAGCCTCTTTTGCTCATTGTTGCCTAACTCTGTGGGAGCCAGCTGATAGCTTTCCATGAGAACAGGGGGATAGCCCCTCTGTCTGTGGCTGCTGAGCCAGTGGCAATGAGAAAGGGGGTCAGCGACCCCATCAGCCCAGGGATTCTGGAAGCAGCAGGAGAGGCTGGCAGGAGAGCCAGGATGTCAGACACACGTCCCAGCCTCTCTTATCAGAGCTCTGCCATGGTGACAGAAAGGAATGGAGGCAGGGGAGCCAGGATGTCAGACACGGGTCCCAGCCCCTCTTCTCAGAGCCCTGCCATGGCGACAGGAAGGAATGGAGGCAGAGTAGATGTGGAGCTTCCAGGGTCAGGAGGAGGAGACCTGAGGCTGGATTCTCAGGTGCCCTTAAGTCCCAAATGTGCATCCTGGGCTGGAGGCAGGTGAGAGCCTCTCAGTGGGGCGTTTCCAAGGTCCTCAGGGTGTGGCATGGGGGCTCCAGGGGCATCTGCAGAGTGGGCCATTAGAGTGGGGACCAACAGTGTCACAATTTGAGCTCAGAGGGGATGCTGGCTACAGTAGGAGACAGAGAGAGGGAGGCCAAGGCTGCCCCTGGGATCTGAGCACACAGAGAGAGGCTGAGCCACAGGTAATGCCAACCTCAGCCTCAGCCTTCAGTGGGATCAGTGGCTGCCCAAGGAGACCCCAGGCCAGAGCCCCCCTCTCCTCCAGGAGATGTGGCCACCACACCCTGTCCCCCGCTCCCCCACAGGACCCCAGCACACCTCTCGTAAGGGCAAGACCATGAAGCGGGAGGCTAGGAGCCATGTTGCGGCTTGAGTCCCAGGACGGAGTCATTTAGAATGGCCTGGACCCCACCCCCAGCTCACAGGCAAGGCTCTCTGAGGAAGACCAGATCTGGGCCCTCATTTTCTCTGAAATGTCAAATTTCAGTGAGAAATTCTTCAGCCTTGCTTTATAAAGAGGTATTACCTTAATATAAGGATTTCTTCTCTATCAAAAGGAAAACAGGCCAAAACCCCCATAAAAATAGGCAAAAGGATATGAAATAAAAACATAAACACATTGAAAACCCAAGTAAAATGTTAGTTATCAAATTAGCAAAGGTGAAAGGTCTCGTCACACCCAGCAACAGCCGCAGAGTTGAGGCCAGTCAGAGCTGTTGACCAGTCTAGATCAGTGCCACCTCTGCAAGGGAGAACTCGGCCCAGCTGTAAAATGCGACACCAGGACCCCTGCCCAGCCACAAGTGTCCTTTCCTGGGAATCTGCCTTCGTCATATTAGGGAGTGCTGTCGAGGACCAGAGGAGAGACAGAAACTGCAGCTCAGATTTTCCCCACCTCAGTATCTCACACATGAGGGAAACACCAGGGTAAAGCTATCCAAAGAGAAAAAATAATCACCAACGGCAACCAAGCCAGGAAAGAGAAATCACCAAATGCAAAGAATGTCAACACGAGGCAGCCTGTGAAGGACACCGCATGGCTGGTGCAGGCTCGGGGCAGAGCCAAGTCCCAGGGGATGATGCCTGGCGGTTTCTAGCCAGTTCCCGTACTTGGGAGACACAGAGCTGAAGGGGTTCCCTTCTCCTCCCCTCTTCTGAGGAGTCAGAGAACAGCAGCTGAGGGGAAATGGGGAGGGGGCAGGGAAGAGCTGGGTGCCCTCTGCAGAGCTGAGCCAGGGGCTCCTCCTCCAGCCGGTGGCTGATGGGGCCAGGCTATGCTGCTCAGAGAGCGAGTCTGCTCCCGGCAGGGACCCTGCACCTGGCACCTCAGAGGATGTCAGAGCCCGTGTAGAGAGGCAGAGGCACCACTGTCCACCCGGGGCGTGTGGCCCTTCCCTTGACAGCTCCATGCCTGGGCCTCCAGGGTGGCCTCCCGGCCCCTCCACCGCAGCTCTATGGGCCTGGGTGGGGGGCGGCGGTCCTCACAGTGGTTGACAGGCTGGCAGGCGCCCTCAGCTCTCTGTTTCTCACCGTGTGGTCAGAGGCAGTGGGTTTGGAGGGGGACGCTGAGCCCTTGGGGTGGTGAGAAACCAGAGGCTCGCGGCCCAGGGCCGGGTCCTCAACGGGAGGCATCCCTGCAGCACTAAGATTTGACAAATCTTCCCTTCCTAATGCTCCGGCATCCTGACAAAGTCTGGATGCCACTTCAGTGGGGATCTCCCTGGCCCTCTTGCTTCCTCATGAAAATTAGGGAGAACAGGAGATACCCAGCCTCAAACTGCGGGGCCCGATGGAAATTCAGTCTCAGATACGATGGAAGAAGTCACCCCAAAGAAATTTTCTTGATGTAGGTGCCCAAGTATGATCAACATGTAAAACCACATGGCCATCAAGTAATGAATCATCCCAGTTAAACATAAAGCACATGAACAGGTAACTCGGAAGAATGCAATTTCGCACAGTAGGGAAGAGAACAGAAACCTTGTAGAAACCAGGAAATGAATTTACCCACATAGCACAATCGCAAGACGAAAACATTAGGAATCAACTGAGACGCCTCCCTCGGTGCAGTGAATGCAGGTGCAAGCAAAGCACTAACGGAGGACATTACAGAAAAGACGCTTGTCGTGGAAGACGGGCACAGAAGATCCCAAGGATGCAGCCTCTGCGGAGAACCCAGGAAACAAAATGAGAGACACAGGCAAACTCACGTAATACCACAATAATACACCAAAATAATACACGTGAATTTTCCCAAAAGGAGAGACACAGGCAAACTCACATAATACCACAATAATACACCAAAATAATACATGTGAATTTTCCCAAAAGGAAGAATCAGTACATGCAGACAGAAAGAACATTTTCAGAAAAACCTCAACAATGACACTCCTCGTGGTTCCATTTGAAAGCAAAACCCGCGGGGGCGGGAGAGGCTTCCAGAGCACTTGCTGGGGCCTCCTCTGGAGAGTGGGGTCTTGGGTCATTTGTTTTGGTTGATTATTTATTTTCTTGGTGGTATCTTTGAATTCCTTGTGCAGTGAAACATTGTTAAAATAAACCACCAGAGTGAGGCGAGTGACGCGGGGTACGGGGCATTGTTAAGCTGTGGTCCCTGAGATGAGCTCTGGGTGTAAATGGAGCCTTGTTTCTCTGACGGGCCGTCCTCACCCTCAGAGAAATGCAGCCACGGCAGTCAGTGGACACACCATTTGCCACAGAGTAATTTTTGACCATTGGTTCTTTTTCTTTCTTTCTTTTTTTTGAAATGGGGTCTTGCTGTGTTGCCCAGGCTGGAGTACAGTGATGCAATATTGGCTTCCTGCAACCTCCACCTCCCGGGTTCAAGCAATTCTCCTGCCTCAGCCTCCCAAGTAGCTGGGATTACAAGCATGTGCGACCACGCCTGACTAATTTTTGTATTTTTAGTAGAGATGGGGTTTCGCCATGTTGGCCAGGCTGGTCTCAAACTCCTGACTTTCTCGGCCTCCCAAAGTGCTGGGATTACAGTAGTGAGTGAGCCACTGCACCCGGTCATGACCGTTGGTTCTAATCTGGTCCCCCAAACCCAAAGCGTGCTTCCCCTGTCTCTGCCTGCACATCTCTGGGGAGGGCCCCTCCTCTCTCAGAGGCCTGAGGCGGGTGGACACTCAGGCCCTCGGGGTGAGATATTTAGGGCCCCCTTGCCAGGTGAGTTCCTCCTTCCCCTGACTGCTTAGCTAAGTCTGCACAGTAAATTCTAAGAAAGGATGCATTTTCACGTATACAAATATTTCCCTTCTTTCTTTATCCAAAAACTTGGTTTTGCAACACCAGGACTTTTCCAAAAACTTTTAATAAATAATTCATTCTCAAATACAAAGTTTGAGGACTTTCCTGATGACATATCCTGATCCTTTTTATTATTTCCTGTACATCATCCAGTGTCATTGAATTTCACTGTCCTGGGGGAACATTTTAGGAGAGCTGCCTAGAAATCATGTTCTAGTGAAGTTTTAATATAACCGCAAAGAGAACAAGTGACGTTATTCTATTAAGAGATCCTTTATTCTATACATTAGCAGAGTAAAGTTATCTTTAGAGTCTCAATTTTATAACCATCTGCAATTTAAATGAGCCTCTTTTTATTGAATCATAACATCGTATGCCACTGAGCACCTTGGCTGCTGTTTGGAATAAGTCAAGGGTTTGTTTTTTTTTTAATGTAGTAACCTCACCCCCACCCCACATTCTGGATTTCAGTTACAGAATTCTGCATAATTTCCACGGTATATGGTAACATTTTCTTACTTCCAAATGCATGAGCCTGTTTTTAAAACAGCCAACACCAGCTGAAGGATCGCATGGTTTCACAACCTAATTATAAACACTCCGTGATCTCTGAAGGCATGGCAAAGCAAATAAATGCGTCTCTTTGGCAGAGGAATGGCGCTTTTATAGTAAAATACTGTGTGCTAGGAAAGTAATTAAAACAGAGCGTTCATTCTGATCCATCTTGTTAAAATAGGCTGAGATCACACCTTAAAAAACATGTTTGAGTTTCTCCACATTTTGGAGGGGGTGAGAATCTAAAAAGAGAGAAAGCAGCCACTGACATCCAGCAGCTGGTACCGCTGGCTGGGCCTCGGTGTCCTTCGGTGACCATAAACGATGTCACAGAACACTCACGTCACACACGCATTGCCACTCTTGTGACCAGGATCGATCCAGACAAATGATGACCTTGCATATCCCATCAGAATGCGGAGTAGAACACGGACGTGGTCCAATCCCAAATGACCAGACCCCCGACCCTGGCTCACCCGAGCGTCTGCCTGCACTTTGCCACTGGAGGCTCTAGCCGGCTGCCTTCCCTCCGTCTTCTAGACACGGGCTGGGGAGACACCAACCACAGCCTGGCCCCACTTCCTGAGCAAAGGCCTGCACCCTAAGCCTCCAAGGACCACCCCACACACATCGAGCTCCTATTCCCAGCTCTTCCCAGGTACTCTCTTGCTGAGATGGGGGGTGGTGTCCCTCACTGAAACATGAAATGAACCCACTTGTTCAACCCCAGGGATTGTCCTGGTTTCTATGATGGGAAGGTGCTGGCAGAAGCAAGAAGGAACCTGCCAAGTTAGAGAACTCGGAATGCACCAGTGTGTGACCTGGAAATTCACCTTGTTTTCTCTCTTTGCAGTGTTGGCTCTTCAGGCTCCCATCTGTAAAGACCCCAGGGACGCTCCGCCTGCCCCGTCCTGCTGGCCTCTCCTGGTCTGACCAGCTCCTGGGGACCCGTGCCGGTGGTACGACTCTTAGATGCTACAGGAAGGGAAGCCCTCGTCCTGCTGGCTGAGTGCCTGGGTTGACCCTCATCAGCACAGCCCTGTGCCGAGCTGGGCCTCCTCTCGATGTTCATCATGTCCTGTGGGACCTAGTCTCAGGCTTCCTGGCCAACCTCACGTCCATCCTCACAGAGCCCCCCGCGCATGGACTTTCCTGCATGCCTTGACTGCACCACAGCCCTGCCTGCACCAGCGTGCACCTGTAGTTCCCACACCTGGCGTGTGTCTGCTGTGCCTCTTTGAGGGCTGGTGCCTTCTTGTTGTTCAGGTCTCTGCTGAGACGCCCCCTGCACACAGAAGCTGTACCTGCCCCTGCACCAGCACTGCTGTGCCACTGCCCTGTCTCACCATTGCCTGAGCCTCCTCATGGCACTCCCCACCGCTGGCATCTACCTGCTTCCTCACATGCTGTCCCCCACTCTGCAAAACGGGCTCTGTGAAGTCAGGGTCTGGGCTGTCACATTCGCTGCTGGGCACAGCTTCTGACACCTGGTCTGCGCTTTTGCAGAGTCTTTTAGGTGACAGATTCTTAACAACACTTGCTGTTTTCTGGCCTGAGAAGCCCCAAGCCATCTTGTCTCTCTACCCAGGGCTCCTGCTAAGCTTTCCACCTGCCCTTTTCTCGCAGGGCTCTGAGGATCACGGTCTGAGCAGTGCTGGGCTCGAGGCAGGGGTGTGGGGAGCCTATCGCGGCATCCCAGCCATGTGCTCTCCATCCTACTGGGGCCAAGGGCTCAGGGCATCCCTCAGTGTCCCCGCACTCGGAGCACAGAACAGCGTTGACTTTGCATCTGGGACATTCATCAGCCATTTTCTTCTATTAGCTGTTTCTATCACACTGACTGTGGGACACTCATTTACGCTAAGTTGTGTTGTTGATCACCGTTGAGCCCTCGGTGCTGGGGAAACGGCTGCTCTTTGAGGGAGCCAGTGGGCAGCTGAGTCAGGGCAGGGGTGCCCATGGCCCATGCTGGCTGCCCCCCGAGGTAGAGGGGAAGAAAGCAGTGCACACCTGGGGAGTGATGCTGGAATGTGTTTTAACGAGTCAGAGGCTTTTCTCCCTTTGTCATTGCACATAATCCTTACATTTGAAGTTTTAAAAGCTTCATTTAGCTTTTCCCACCCCATGCAAATGTGAGATGTTAGTCCCTTCAGTTGATTAAGCCTTTACATCAACCGATTGAGGAACGCGCAGTTGCCCATTTTACAGATGAAGAAACAGTTTGACCAATGCCGGGGAAAAGGACCCACAGTGCCCGGTGCTCGGTGGCCTCTGTCGGGCGCTGCTGGTCTTCCAGCCTGGGGTTCTGTACCTCGGAGCTGCTTCCACTGTTCTTATGCTTCTGTGAGTGTGCACGCACACGCACACACACACACCTGCAAGCACACTTGTGCATGCACGCACACACACACACACACACACACCTGCAAGCACACTTGTGCATGCACGCACACACACACCCCTGCAAGCACACTTGTGCATGCACACACACATGCATGAATGTATGCACACACACAGACACATACACTTGCATATATGTAGATGCACTCACACACGTGAACAGATACACATGCAATCGTTTTTAGATAAAGGCATTATAGCCATTATGAGGCCGTAAGTACAGACCTCATCGCTTTACTATTTTTACTATTTAAAATGCATGCTAATTTATCAAATGTCGGTTATTCTTTGACTAAGCTGTTAAAGGACATATGCTCACTGCAACAATCTGAAAATATGAAATTAATAAAGAAAAAAATTAAATTCTTCTGCAGTATTCCTAAGTTCCCTGTTATTTGTAAAATAACTTTTGAAGGTTTTTTAATGCAGATTTTTTTTTCTCTTATTAATGCCATCTATGCTGGTTGTAACTTGCATTCTTACCTGAAAGTATACGTTGACACACTTTTCTGTCAATAATCACTGATGATGCAGGTGCTACCGGAATTGCAGGAGGGCCTATTTTCCTCGGTTCAGAGTTGTCCCAAATGGGGGACTTATACAAATGTTGGTCCTGCCTACTAAGTGACAGAAAGGTTGAAACAAAAACTCACTCCTGGGAGGACTGCACTAGTAGGCTAATTACTGATTAAGATGCTTGCTTTCTATGGCTGTGCAGTATTTGCTTATATAAATTCAACCAGTATTCTGTTGTCAGACCTTTCCGTTGTTTGAGCTTTGTGCTGTATTAAAGAGCATGCAGTGAAATTCTGTCACATACATCTTTGCATACTTCTCTGATAATTTCCTTCAGTAAATGACAAGAACTGGAATTGCTGGGTACACATTTGAAGGCTTTTTCTTAAGCTACTGCTACATTACCCCCTGGAAATGTATAATTGTATACTTTTATAGGCAGCAGAGAGTTGATGAAAAGCAAATTCTTGTGTCCAGAGTTTGTCATTCAAGTCTGGAGTTTAAAGTGAGGGGGGCATTTGTTTCCCTGCAGACGTGTCCAGTCTGTGACTTTGGCATTGCCTGAGCGGTCCCCACGCTGATCCCTGGGTGTCCCTGTGACTTCAGCGTTCACTCCCCAGAGGTTCCTTTTCCTTCTGAGACGATCCCCAGAGCTGTGATTCTCGGAGTGGGCAGAGCAGGTCCCTTGTCAGGCGGTGTGGGCGGTTGTTAGCAACACAGTCCTGCTGTCTCAGAATACCCAGAGTGAGGCCCAAGAGTCCACACCCTCACTCCCTGCCCATCTCGCTACAGAGGATTTCTTTCGATCCAGGTCTCAGGGCATGCATTTAGCCATCTGGCCAATCTCTCAATGTTGAACACTTCGTAGCATGTCATCATCACTACTGAACAGGTGCTGCTGACCCTAAAGAACGGCTCCATTGTCTCAAGGGTTGAGACAGGTGACAGTGCACATTTTCACGTGTCTCTGTTTCTGGACTTCTCAGAGCCCATGAGCTTACAGGTTTATTAAGCTGATGAAAGTTCAAAAGAAGGGGAAGTAATACGTGGCCTTTCCCAAATCCCCACCAGCGCACAGTGTGGGGAAGCTGCGATGGGAGCTCATTCCTCCACCCACTGGGCTTCTTGCGGAAGTGGCCCACATCCTGTGGTTAGAGCAGAACACCCCCGGAGCTGAATCCTTTGGTCTTGTCTTTACAATCCAAAAGGCAGCTACTGAGACCTTGATTTGATATGATTTGTGAGAGAGAATTTGATGTACCTACTTTATTTTAAGGCTCAAAATAGTAATTAAGGACAAATTTAAGAGTCTAATGTCTGAGCATGTTACATCGCTATTTTTGAGAATGTTGTACAGTCTTCTCTCTTGCTTGAATTTAGGGTCCCAAATAATCCTACAGAAATATCCTTGGTGGCCACCAGCTTCCTGGATCATGAGGCAGTGCCGCAGGTATTGAAAACGCACGAGACACGGAGGGAGGGAGGTTGGCATCTGATCCCGGCTATGCAGCTAACTAGTTGTGTGACTGGGATACATTCCTCACCCTTTTTTCTGATAAAATGCCCTCCATTGTAAAATAGGAATGTTAATCTAGATTGTTCTGGAGTCTTCTTTATGCTCTGAAGATGTTACTAGTCTTGGGAGATGACAGGCGTTTCGGTGTGTTATTTTTTAATCCTGGTCACGAGGTGCACTGGGGCAGGGGAGGCTGCATCACCATCCAGCTCGAGAGCTAGTCCCTGGCCTGGGTTCAGCCTGGCTCTGAGTGAAGAGGTCAAGAGGGTGCGGGAAGCAGAAGTGCTTTCTTCCAAGAGAGGAATCGATTTCACTCTAGAGCATGTCTCAGTTCCTGATGTCTACGTGGTACCAGTTATTTATCTCATTAATTGAAGCAAGATATTTTGTTATTTTCCTCTTGATTAAAGAAATGACGAGTTAATGGGTGCAGCACACCAACATGGCACATGGGTACATATGTAACAAACCTGCACATTGTGCACATGTACCCTAAAACTTAAAGTATAAAAAAAAAAATAGCTGAGGAATGCTGCACCTGATGCAGAATTCATCTTGCAGCTTTGAAGGACACCTTTAGATAAATTCTCCTTCCCAGCAAGTTAAGCTTTGATGTCTCCACACCAGCAAAAACCATCCAGTTCACCAAGTCCACTATCACGGCCATGTGTCTTTGCTTTTTCATCTGCTGCTCTCACTCCCTGGAATGCCCCGGAATGACCCGGGAAAGTTGCCTGCCCCCACCGACAGCAGAGGGTCCCCACTCCACCTTTCCAGGGCTTGGCTCATACGTGCCCCCCATGGCCCCACAGGTCTCCATGCCTGGGTGTGTTTCCCACAGAGCCTAGGGCTCTTTCATCTGTGTGTTCAAGTTTCCAGGACATGGGTCCCCGAATATTTGTTGAATAGATGAGTGAAGGCATGCATCCCAGATCTTATTCTATTAAGATGGGCTCATGGGTTTAGAGCAGATGATTTAAAACATATCCTTTGGAAAATATGCACATTGGCTCCGTCAGCATGTAATTAATCTCCCGTGGAGAGAAACTTCCTGTCTTCTAGACCCTAGAAGTCACTACGTGGGGCCAAGACTCTACTAGCCAGACATACCCTTATGGTGCTTGAAGGCAGAAGCAAATAGCCAGCCAGTGTCCTAGAAACTGGATCTCCCGGCCACAGCCTGGTCTTTCTGCAGCAGTTATGGGCGGGGGTCTAGAATCTAGTTCTCAGATCAGGAGTCTGGGTTGGTGGCAGCAACAGCAGAGAGATTCCTGCTAGAACACCAACTGCTTCTTCCAGATGTTTCTCCAGAGCGGCGGGCTCTGTGGCTTCTAAGCTGTCACAACAGCTTTCTGGAGGTGCTGTAAGCTGATCAGTCCTCTCCACCAAGTCCGGCAAGAGTTGAGTCTGATGAACCCAGATCCATCCTGATCATTCCACAGGATTTCTGGCATCTCAACTTTATTTGGTGTAGTTGTCATGGAGTCTAGCCTAGAGCTGACCAACTGAGAAATCAATCAAAGCCATTCTAAGCTGATAAAGTGAGCATATCAGATCCAGAATCTCTGCCAATTTCTCAGATTTTATAAATTAAACTTTATCTGAATGAATGGCCTTGGCCCCTACATCCAGTATCCTCAAATCCATACCTGTGTACGTAATCTTCAAGTTTTCTTTCTGATACAAATTAGTAAATCTTGCAATTATTTTAGCGAGTGTTTTCTTTTCTTGGGTTTGATGTTATAATTAGCTTCCTGGGTCACAAAGAGAATCTGATTCTAATAATAGGTTCAAAGGAAATGGAGTCTGTCAGTGATAGGGCAAGAGAATTGGCATCCTTCTGCAATGAAGCAGTCTCTGGTGAGGCCAGCTGAAGTTTCCAAGGGAGGAGGCAAACTGGGAAAGGGAGAAGGTGCTGCTACTTCTGGCAAGGGAGACTCAACCCATTGGTAGATTGGAGTCCCTGGTTTCATCCTAATCCCCCCAAATACCCCTATTCAAATTTTCAGTCCCTTGTCTTTCCCAATCAATGGCCTACTTTTCATTTTAGAGATTGGCAGAGACCATGGATAAAACTCCCAACTTATATCGTAATTCGACAATGCTAGGAATCAGACTCTGCATCTGATTTCCAGCTCTAAGAGATTTAAGACTATCATAGTATCTTCTTGTTCCAGATCATGTCTTAAGCTAAGAATTTTCAGCTTTGATCTTGCTTCATTTTTAAGTTTCTCATCATAATTAGAAGCTACCCACCTGCCCAACAGTCCTTAAATTCCTTGTGTCCACCTGATGGTCTATAAATATAGCAACCTGGTCTCCAGTGCCTTGGCTTCAGAAGGCATTTTATCCTAAATTTAGGAGATAACTACAGTAACTGCTTCATCATTTTGTGCCGTCCACATCTGCATCCTATCCTTTCATGCTAAGGCACCAGGCCATGAAATCCCAGTTTCCGTTTTTACATGGATGCATTACCTGCAACCAACCTGTTAGCAGTTATACTTGGCACACAGAATTTACAAAGATTCAAGAATAATTCACATTTGGGATCAAGAAATCCAGGAGAGAGATCTGAACACCCAGGGGCCTAATCTGGTGGAAACCCTCATTGTCTCTTGAAAATGACATCTGTGACTCTGAGACGAAGAAAAGGAAGCTTCTATGCATTTGTCCCTGAAGAGTTGAAGCCCCAGCAGGAAGGTCTGACTCAGACTCCCCTGCTCAAGGTCATTGCTGCACCTGACTTTGTCCACCTCTTCTTTATGAGTCTGGGGTTTGCTTGGCTGAATCCAGGGTGCATGATGGAAAGTAAACTCTTTCTTTCCTCCCCTTGGTAGTACAGGAAGGCACACCAGAGGGGCTTTGGGTATTGCTAAGTGAAACATCCTGCATTTGCTGCTGTACTTTCCAATACATTCTTCTTTTTTCAAGTTTTCCAGCATGTGGTTTTGTTGGCTTCAGCAAAACACACAAATTTACAAACAAACAAGCAAACAAAAATATGAGGTCCTATCAGGCAGCTGCATATCAGTGGGCATTTCTGGGAGATGCATTGATCAAGAGTTGCTTCATGAGGCTCTGTTTATGTTTGATAAAAAGTTCCACAAATGTGAGTTCTGGCCACATGTCTCAATTCCACATTTTCCTTTTCTCTGGGCTTATGAATTATAAGATGCAAAAGATTTATTAGGCTTTTGGGGAAGTTTGATGCATAAATAAGCACAATACCACTTCTCTGGTTACTGTGCTTACATGAATAACCCTCCAGCTGACAATTTCTATTTTCCTTTGTTTGAGCACCAAAAATATGTATATTTGCCATGCATGTTTAGATGAGCCCTATTTTATGACACACACACTTCTGAAAGTGAAATGCAATTGAATAGAAATGGAATTGCATATAAATTGCTTTATCTATTATAGCAGCAGAAGATAAATTTAATTGATGATGACTTTAAAATGTAAGTTGTTTGTGCAGGAGATACAAGAGAAAGTTGTGGGGTGTTTGAATTTTTGACCATCTCTGAACAGAAAGTTATAGACAGGCACCTGGGAATGGTGTCCCTTTATTTGGTTTCACGGAAGTAATTGCTGCGTGCTGGTGGTGCAGGGAGGAACGGCCATGAATGCGGGTGTGTTCCAGGCCACCCCTGTTCCCTCCATCCTCACACCACACTCAGGCTTTCTGTGTCCCCTTCTGTGCAGCAGGTCCTGGGGCAGACGGGGCTTTGTGGCCAGTTCTTGGCTGGGCGCCCCATCGTGACACTTGAGGCCACAGCTTCCCATTGGGGACCTGCAAATGCCACTCTTGCCAGTTCTCACTCCGTAAAGGGGTTCTGGGAAGAACAGGTCTAGCTTGGGTCTATAGCTGCCTACTTCCTTTCTTCTCCTTTAACAGGGCCATGGCCAGGTTCATTGTTAGCTCAGAGCCAACTCCCACCACCCCAAGTGCAGGTACACAGTCCTGCGGGAGCACAGGTGGCCTCTGGACACAGACGTGGTCATCTCCAAGACCCCCTCTGCTCCTATCTCCACCTCTCACTTCCTGTTGAGAAGCATCTCTCTCCCTGAGGACGAGCAGGAGTCATTCTTCACTCCTTCCGCACTCCAGAACATGCTGTGTCTCCCTCTTTCAGTATCAAACTGACCTCTCCCTCATCATTTCTTTTTCTGTTTGTTTGTTTTTGAGACGGAGTCTCACTCTGTCACCCAGGCTGAAGTGCGGTGGTGTGATCTCAGCTCACTGCAACCCCCGCCTCCCGGGTTTCAAGCGATTCTCCTGCCTCATCCTCTAGAGTAGCTGGGATTATAGGCATGTGCCACCATGCCCAGCTAATCTGTGTATTTTTAGTAGAGACGGGGTTTCACCATGTTAGCCAGGCTGGTCTTGAACTCCTGACCTCAGGTAATCCGCCCGCCTGGGCTTCTCAAAGTGCTGGGATTACAGGAGTGAGCCACCGCACCCACATCATTTCAAAGCACTAGCAGCCGCACAGGCCAGTGCTGCACACTCGATGCTTGCTGAACACTTATCTGGTCCGTGGTGGTGCAGACTTCTCAGTTCCATGCAGGTGGAGCCATGGCGTCTCAGGGACTGGCTACCTTATGACCTTCCACAGAGACAGAGCAGGAGAGCCGGGTTAAAGTGTGACCTGAGCTGGGATGGGAATCCTCCCATTCTGTTGTGCCTCAGGCGTTGCGGGTGCTTTCTGCCTTACCTCTCGACCGCGCTGGGGTTGCGATGTCTGCAGCTGAGCCTGCTAGAGTGGGCATGAACTGGCTGTGATCCCTATAGCAGATCTCCTCATCCGGCCTGACCCAGACACGTAAATTCTGACTGTAGCTCAAAGTGAGGTCCGCCAAGCCCCAGTACACTTCTATCACTGCATGGAGAGGGAGTGCCTTCCTTTCATCCCAGCAGCAAACATCTATCAAGTACCTACTGTTTGCATGCAGCACTGGGGAGGTGAGATAGGTCCTGGCCCTTGCAGGGCTGGTCAGCACCCTATTGGCTCAGCACAGGCAGTGGGTGGGCTGTACACAAAGTACGTTTTCCAACCCACTCAGGTCCTGGCAGAGCTCCGTGTGGGGAGCAGGGTCCAGGTGGCACAGTGCAGAAGCTGGGCAGGGCAGCCGCCTGAGGCACCCTTTCCTCTGAGCAGGCCCCTGTGTCTCCCTGGGATCTGTGTTGCATCATTCATTGCCCTTGGCCTCAGGCGATGGAGGGTTCCAGCTCCCAGTGGTGAACCTCAGACCACAAATAGCCAACGGGCCACCTTAAGCCTCTGGGCACCCAGGAGCGGGGCTGGAAAGTTCATGCTCGGGGAAAAAGGATGTGTGATTGTCTCACTATGTGAGCAACAGATGTGAACCCCCCAGGGCTTCCAGGCGATGCATGTTCCCAACTCTACCCCATTGCATTTGGAAACGCTGTGTCCCTAGGGCAACTTGCCCTCAGGGTGTCCGCACCTACCTTGACACACTGTGTCATGTGGTAGAGCCCTGCTTGTCACCCCATTGTACATGTCCCTCTAGGTGGGCACTCCAACTTCCCTGCCCACCACCGAACACCCTGTCCTGGCACGGGCCTGGCACTGACTCCTCTTCAGTACAGATGCCTGCATGACTGCACCGTCATTTCAAGCAGAGCTGGAGTTCCCAATGCCAGTCAGAATGCCAGCTTGCCACAGCAGAGACATGACCAAGACCTTCAGGAATCCATGGAGGAGTTCCTGGAAAGCAAAGCGGGACGATGGCAGCACAATGCTGCCTTTTTGCAGGACGAGGATCCAGGGGAGAGTCATCACTTGTTTGCATAAAAAGCGGAGAGACGGTTTTGGGTCTGTATAATAGATCAGGATTTGTTTGTTGCTTATGAAAGTGAATTTGTATGCAGTGTTGTATAAGATTTTTATCTTCCTGATCAATTTAAAGTATTTGCAAAATCTTCCCATTTCTGACATATTTCAATTAGAAGGATAACTCTTTCGAACGTCCACGATTACACTAACACATTCTGCAAGAGTTACCTGTGGTCTTTGTTTCATGTGGCAGCGTTTGACACTGAGTGTAATACTCCTGGGGACACTGCGAGGACATGGTTGTTATCACGTCTAAACTTCCTTGCCTGGATTTTTTGTCACTATTATGGAATCAGGGGGTGCTGGGGAGACAGAGTTCAGCTAACACGTCCTTGCCCGTCAGAACTTCCACCAGCGTTGATTGCAAGCTGCATGTGTGAGGCACTGCTGTGTCCAGCCCTTTGAGTTTGAGTTTGAACCTGACCGTGTGCCTGCTGACCGGGGCTCATGGCATCCTGGCCACACCTCCCTGTGGCTCCGGCACTGTCCATGCTGCAATTGCCAACCCATTGCAGTGGGGATGGAACAGGCTATGAGTCATGCTCCCAAGAACGTGACACCTGAGCTGAGTTACCTGAAGCTGCTGGTGACAAAAGAGAGACAGGACTCCTAGGCAGAGGATGAGCACGCATTCCCGCACAGAGCCAGGGGCAGCCAGTGGGACATTTGTGCCTGTGGAGGAGGTAGAGGGTGAGTGTGGTGGGAGAAGGGGATGAGGGACAGGGCCAGATGCCCTGGGATGTGTGGGTTTCCCCTCCCAGGGGTGCAAGCAGGGCAAGGCACTGTCCAATGGATGCTGAAGAGGGGACTTGTGACCAGGCATAAGAACAGGTGGCAGGGCTGGCTGAAGGAACAAGGAGGGGCAGTGCCGGCCTTGGCAGGGAAGACACCAAGGAGGGGCAAACATGGCCGGCAGAGGTGGGACATGCAGCGAGTGCAGAATCTACAAGACTGACCGCCAGGGAGGACGGGACACTCTGTGACTTGGGGCTGGTCTGCTTAGCAATAGTGGGAAGACTTCTAGAGGGGGGAGCGCCTGGGACCCATCCGATCTGGGAGAAAGATAGCTCCATTCTGCACATGTTGAATGTGAGATTCCTGCAGGCATTCAGGGAAGATACCCCAAGGCAGTGGCATATCTGAGTCTGGAGCTCAGAAGTGAGCGAGTTCCAGGCTGGAGCTCACAGGCTTTCACTCTCGCATCTATTTAGGGTAACAGGGGTCCCTGGTGGATCCCGCTGCCTTTGATTTCTTTTCCACAGAAAGGAAAAGACTTTATCCGGAGGACTTGTCAGGCTCCTGCTTATGACTGATTTGACTGATGCTGGCACTTTTTTAAAAAGTATCGTACTTTATGCGAACTGTCAGCTCTCATCTCCGAAGGACAGCTTTTACGCTTTGTGGCACATTCTGCGTCATTGCTGTCAGCTCAGGACCACATCTACTGCGGGCCCATTAGTTTCAAGTGCGTGATTCACTGTGCATTTTGAATGTGACGTCTGTAAGCTTTTAAGTTTCTTACTTTTGTTCCCATTTGGGAATTTTTCAAAAGACAGACACTAAAATCAAACTGCCAGGAAGCAGCTTTCCTTATGAGTCTGTAGCTCGTTCTGAGATGTTTGTGATTAATGGAAGGGAACCAACAAACTCTTATCGTGGCTCAGCTGGCCTTTGTGGGCCCCAGGTATTCTGGGGAGAGGTTCCCAGCTGCAGAGGAGACGGAATCCCCAGCTGGCTGCTGGGTCCTGCAGCCCGCCCTGTCTCTCTCTCATCCCCCTGTGATTACGGATGTGCATTCAAGGCGATGCTGCTCATCCACAAGCCAAAGCTAACGCAGTGCAATGAAGGTTGGGCCCTAAACACACTTGGTCCACCAGCTGCGACGGGGCTGCCCGTGGGACTTGGGGGCTTGAGCAGGAACTCAGACGTGTTCTCATTGCCTCGAGTCATGCGAGCACTTTGGACTGACGCAACAGGAAAGTAAAGGACTGAGATGTGGCCGGGCACGGTGGCTCACGGCTGTAATCCCAGCACTTTCGGAGGCTGAGGCAGGTGGATCACCTGAGGTCAGGAGTTCGAGACCAGCCTGGCTAACATGGTGAAACCTGTCTCTACTAAAATACAAAAAAATCAGGCTGGCATTTGTAATCCCAGCTACTCGGGAAGCTGGGGCGGGAGAAATGCTTGAACCTGGGAGGTGGAGGCTGCAGTGAGCTGAGATCACGCCATTGCAACTACAGCCTGGACGACAAGAGTGAAACTCTGTGGAAAAAAAAAAAGACTGAGACGCACAGTGTCCCTTCAACACCACACAGAGCCTCTTTGGAAGGGGCCCTGGGGAGAGGCCTACCTTTCCTGTTGCTCCGTGTCATCAGCACGTGGGCCACACTTCTCTGGTGCCCTCTGAGCCTCCTGGCCCTGCAGTCTCTCGGGCAGCTAGAGGTGCCATCTCTCCCACACGGCTGATGCCCAGCTGCTCTTTGCCCTTCTAGTTTTAAGGAGCACATCCAGAAGGTGTCCTCTGGCAGCGAGGGGCCAACTGGAGCTGACCCGCTTCTCCTTCGCAAATGCAGGTGTGTACTGGGCCTGTCCGCGGAGAGAGCCCAGATACTGCCTCTGTCCACGGAGCTTTGCAGGGGAGGGGCGTCTCCGGGGTGCGCACGTTGGGATTTCTGGATGAAATTTCTCCTTTTCTCCTTTTTCCACACTCCAGCAGCAGCTCCTTTGCAATCTTCTTTGCCTTTCAGCCTCATTTCACGGCCTCCCTTCAGCTGCCCTGATGCCGCTTCTGCTTGCTGCAGAGAATGACAAGATCAATTTTTTAATTTAAAGAGATGAAACTTCTAAAATGATTTTTTTTTACTGGTCTTAAAAGCATGCATGTTAGAAGCCACATGATACGTGATGTTCTATCACTATGTTTTTACTGTGGGTCCTCATAGCACCCACTGGATGCATTAACTAACACATTCTTCTTTACACACAGGCAAAATTCAAGTACCGTAATGCTCGCAAATTTAAATAATTTCACTGTCTGCTTTTCTACGTACGCTTGTCTCTGTATATGAAGCTTAAAAGGTATTCCTTGAAGCGAAATCATCTAATTCAAAAGTATCCAGTCACTTATTTCTGTTGTTTGCATGATAAAGTCTATGATTACAAGAGTGGAAATATTGAATCTGAATTTGCTTTAGTAAAAGCAAAAAATAAGGCAGACCCCAGATTTAGAGACGGCTGATCCTTCATCTGCTGCTTTAGTCTTTGTTTAACTTAATTCCTTTTGCCTTGAAATGTGTCTTGTTTAGGTAACTGTCTCTTTCCTGGACTGTGCCTGGTCTCCCCATCACTGCCTGGAAGCAGGCTGTTTTAGGGGTGGGCTGGTAGAATTGTTAAGAACAACCACAAAGCAATTACATAAGGTCAAAGTGTTTTATCATCTTAATTGATAGAAAAAAACACATTCATTTGTTTAACTTACTGAAAGTAACCAGTTCTGTTCACTGCTGGGTGCCTATGTTGCAACCCTCAGTAACTCCTGTCTCTCTGCAGCCATGGTTCACTCGCTTTGATCAGCTGATAATTTGTGCATCGTTTTGGAACTTTGCTTGGGCAATGTGGGCTTGTTCTAAGAAGATCATGAAGTTATATGTGGCTTCTCAAAATATCCATCCTTAAGGAAAACAGAAACTGTGGCCCCTGCCAAGGAGTAAAACTCGACTTGGCTTCACTCGGAGCAAACAGGACCTTCGACAGGCTGGATGAGGCACGGCGTTTCTGTCCCCAGCACCCCATGCACAGTCTCTGATGAATACATGAATGGATGCATGTACTGGTGTTTTCCATGTTGTCGTGACCAAGACTTGGCATTTTAAAAATAAGCACTTTGCCTAATCATCAACCAGTTTATTGTAACAGCACTTGAACGTTCAGCAGCCTCAGAGGGTTTTGTGAATTTCTCATTTCCCAGGAGTGAAAGCTATTATTATTTTTAATTTTCTGCTCCTGCAAATGCCCTTCCCATGTCCATGAGCTTTCCCCTTCTGTGTCATTTGCAGGAGAAGCGAAGTCCCTTGAA
Source organism: Hylobates moloch (assembly GCF_009828535.3). NCBI lineage: Eukaryota > Metazoa > Chordata > Mammalia > Primates > Hylobatidae > Hylobates > Hylobates moloch. The sequence goes on from NW_026652278.1 coordinate 1,974,364, forward strand.
CGTTCTTCTCCGATATCAACCCAGATAGTTTACAGCAGTCCCGGATATTAGCACAACGCTTTCCCCTTGACAAGATGCCGGCACTTTTCCTGCTCAGGTTTGAGGCAGGATGACTGTGACCCAGGCAAGTGAGCTGGTCCTGCAGGGGAATGGAGACTCCTTTGGGCTTCCAGGAAACCCAGGACCCTTTGAGGGGACAAGCTACCCCTGGTCCTCAGGAGCTTATCTCAGCACACTTGGCTGGGATGCAGACTGGGCCGTGGACCCTGACAGGCACAGTGCACGTGTGCATTTGCAAGAAAGTGGGGGTCAGGAGACTCCAACAGAGAAGCCCATGATGACAGGCTCTTAGAATGTGGATAACATGGTGCACCTGAGATGAGCTTTGGTTTTAAATGGGAACCAGAGAACTCCAAGACCAACCACAATATGGCGGGAGAGAGTTATTCTGCTTCCCAAAGAAATGGGTGTACCCTAAAACTTAAGGTATAATTAAAAAAAAAATACAAAATTAGCCGGGCATGGTGGCGCATGCCTGTAATCCCAGCTACTTGGGAGGCTGAGGGAGGAGAATCGTTTGAACCTGGGAGGTGGAGGTTGCGGTGAGCTGAGATCACACCATTGCACTCCAGCCTGGGCAACAAGAGTGAAACTCCATCTCAAAAAAAATAAGTAAATAAAAAAAAAAGAAATGGGTGTACAGAATAGCACCTGTATTAGTCTATTCTCACCCTGCTCTTAAGAACTACCTGACACTGCGTAATTTACAAAGAAAATAGGTTTAATTGGCTCACGGATCTGCAGGCTGTACGGGAAGCATGGCTGGGGAAGCCTCAGGAAACTTACAATCACGGTGGAAGGTGAAGGGGAAGCAAGTATGTCTTACCATGGTGGAGCAGGAGAGAGAGAGAGAGAGAGAGAGAGAGCGAGAGAGAGAAGGGGAAGTGCTACACACTGTTAAACAACCAGATCTCCTAAGAACTCATTCACTAACATGAAAACAACAAGGGGGAAATCTGCCAGTGATTCAATCACCTCCCACCAAGTCCCTCCCCTGACACTGGGAATTACAAATCAACATGAGATTTGGGTGGGGACACAGTGCCAAACCATATCAGCACCACTTACCAGGAAGGCCCTTGCTCTGAGAGGCTCCAGGGAGGTGAAGGGACTTGGGGCCGCAGAAGTCATGGCAAAGGGACAAGCATGTGCTCAGAACACAGGGGACAGGGCCACAATGCATGTTCTCCTGTCAGATTAAAGTGTCTCAAAAGCATACCATGATGGAGAAGGGAGAGTCACGTCCTCCGGCCGATGCTGGCTCTACCCTGCAAAGCCACAGGCGTGGAGCTCCAAAGACCATGGGGAGCCCATCTCTTGCATCAACATGACATAGATCTGAGACATGGAGTCAAAACAGATTATTTAGTAGCTTTACGTTGCTGGATTTCAGACTTGCTTGGGACTTGTAGCCTCTTTGTTTTGGCCAATCTCTCTTATCTGGAATGGGAGAATTTACCCAATGCTTGTACCCCCATTGTATCTAGGAAGTGACTAACTTGCTTTTGATTTTACAAGTTCCTGGGTGGAAGGGACTTGCCTTGTCACAGATGAGACTTTGGACTGTGGACTTTTGAGTTAATGCAGAAATGAGTTAAGATTTTAGGGGACTGTTGGGAAGGCATGACTGTGTTTTGAAATGTGAAAATGTGAGATTTGGGAGGGGCCAGGGATAGAATACTATGGTTTGGATTTTTATTCCCACCCAAATCTCACCTTGAATTGTAAACCCCATAATCCTCATGGGTGTCAAGGGAGGGAAGAGGTGGGAGGTGATCAGAGGTGGCGGTTTCCCCCATGCTGTTCTCATGATAGTGAGTGAGTTCTCATGAGATCAGATGGTTTTATGGGTCAGTCTTCCCTGCTCCTGCTCACTCTCTTGCCTGCCGTCATGTAAGAAGTGCCTTTTCCCCTTCTGCCATGATTGTAAGTTTCCTGAGGCCTCCCCAGCCATGTGGAACTGTGAGTCAATTAAACCTCTTGCTTTATACATTACCCAGCCTTGAGTATGTCTTTATAGCAGTGTGAAAATGGACTAATACAAGATCCATTCAGAGAAGAACAAGGAAGGAAGAGGTGCTCTGTCTCAGCCAAATGGATAAGGAAGCTGGAAATGACTCACTGCACCACAGGCATGGTATTTACCTTAGACAAGTTTGAGAGGAAAGAATTAAATAGAAAGGACAAAATGCCAGATAAAAGGACCAAAGAGTGACAGATTAGATCAGAACACGAAGGGAAGTGGTGTTCCCCAGATTAAAAACGGTTTCATTGACCCAGTGGAGACTCCCAAAGAAAACAGAGGTGAGCAATTCCTGCATCTGAGGAGGGGGAGGGGGGCCTTGGCAAATGGAATTGTGTTGGAGAAATTGGGGCCTTTCACATGTCGGGTGCATGAATTAAGAGTCAGATCTGAAGCCGTGTGTAGGTGCATCTGCATATCCACATGTGTGTACACTCACATGTGTCTCTTTATTTTATCAAAGGTGGAGCTTAGGCTGTTTGTGCAGTTTGAGATCTTTTTTTCCCCTCTTAATGTTAAGGCTTAATTTTTTTATGAATTAAAAACTTTGGGATTTTGCATTTAAGTCTTTAATCCATCTTGAGTTGATTTTTGTATATGGTGTAAGGAAGGGGTCCAGCTTCAATCTTCTGCCTATGGCTAGCCCGTTCTCCCAGCACCATTTTTTGAATAGGGAGTCTTTGACTGATTGCTTGTTTTTATCGGCTTTGTCAAAGATCAGATGGTCATAGATGTGAGGCCTTATTTCTGGGCTCTCTATTCTGTTTCATTGGTCTGTGTGTAAAACCCTAAACTGTAAAAATCCTGGAAGACAACCTAGGCAATACTATCCTGTATATAGGAATGGGCAAAGGGTTGATGACAAAGACACCAAAAGCAATAGCAACAAAAGCAAAAATTTAAAACTGAAATCTAATTAAACTTAACAGCTTCTGCATGACAAAAAATTTTTTTTCAACAGAGTAAACAGACAACCTACAGGATGAGAGAAAATATTTGCAAACTATGCCTCTGACAGAGGTCTAATATTGAGCATCTATAAGGAACTTTCACAAATTTACGGGAGAAAAACAAACAACCCCATTAAAAAATAAGCAAAAGAAATGAAAAGACACTTCTCAAAAGAAGACATACATGCAACCAACAAGCATATGAGAAAAAGCTTACTATCACTGATCATTAGAGAAATGCAAAGGAAAACCACAATGAGATACCATCTCACACTAGTCAGAATGGTAATATTAAAAAGTCAAAAAATAACAGATGCTGATGACGTTGCTGAGAAAACGGACTGCTTATACACTGCCAGCGGGAGTGTAAATTAGTTCAACCATTGAGGAAAGCAGTGTGGCAATTCCTCAAAAGGCTAAAAGCAAAACTACCATTTGACTCAGCAATCCCTTTACTGGGTATATACCCAGAGGAAGATAGATCATTCTATCATAAAGACACATGCATGAGAATGTCCATTGCCACACTGTTCACAATGGCAAAGACATGGAATCAACCTAAAAGCCTATCAGTGACGGACTGGGTAAAGAAAAGGTGGTATATGTATATCATGGAATACTACGCAGCCATGAAAAAGAATAAAATCATGTCCTTTGCAGTAACATGGATGAAGCTGGAGGCTATTATCCTTAGCAAAGTAACACAGGAAAAGAAAACCAAATACTGCATGTTCTCATTTATAAGTGGGAGCTAAATAATAACTTACGAACACAAAGAAGGAAACAGCAGACACTGGGGCTACTTGAGGGGGAGGGTGGGAAGAGAGAGAGGAGCAGAAAAGATAACTCTTGGGTACTGGGCTTAATACCTGAATGATGAAGTAATCTGAACCCCAAACCCCTGTGACACGTGTTTAGCCATGTAACAAACTTTCACATGTACCCCCAAATCTAAAATAAGAGTTAAAAAAATAACCATTTTTTTTTTTTTTTAAGACAGAGTCTCGCCCTGTCGCCCAGGCTGGAGTGCAATGGCGTGATCTCGGCTCACTGCAACCTCTGCCTCCTAGGTTCAGATGATTCTCCTGCCTCAGCCTTCCCAGTAGCTGGGATTACAGGCACCCGTCACCACGTCCAGCTAATTTTTGTATTTTTAGTAGAGATGGGGTTTCGCCAACATATATTGTTTTCTAAAAAAGAAAACTTGGATGAGGATGCAGCAACATTAACCAACAGGGGTGTAGGAGAAGGGTCAAGGCCACATCCATTTGGATGCCCAGTCTGGGTGAATCCCGGTGTTACCTGAGGCTGGGGGGTGCATGCTTTGAGAAGACGAGGCTCAGAGGCTCTGGAGAGAGACAGCAGCAGCACAAAGGCATCCCTTCCTTCCCATCTGCAGGAAGCTGATGGCACCATCACGGCTGTGTCTGTGCAGCAGTGTGGAGCCCCCACATCTGGATGGAATTTCTCCCTGTGGGAGAAGGAGGGTGCTGAGCAGGAACGCTGGAAGGAGGGCCTTGATTTGAGCCACGTCACGAGACTCGGGAAGCTCTGGAGCATTCCACGCGAAGGCTCTGGAACGTAGACTCATGCCGGGTTCTCGACAGGATGTATTTGCAGCCATCTGTGCAGCTTTGAGTAATTGCTCCCGTCTTCCAGGGGAGTGCTCTGCAGGCACCAGCTAGCTGCGAGTGTTTCTAGCAGCGACACCAGGGAACGATCACACAGAACCTGCTATTTTTTAAGCAATTTACATGGGCTCGATATGCCCTGTATTATGTTTTTTTCCGCCACAGACAGTTCCGGACGGGGGAGCAGTGTGGAATAGGGAAGAGGCCCTATATCTGAATGACACACAGACTGCCTGCTCTCTGTGGCCCCCCGGGACATGAAGGGCAGGACTCCTTAACCGCGCAGGATGCAGATGCGCTTTTGAGAATGGTGCGTTTCTGTGTTTTATCCCACGGCAGCGTCTTCCTGTTCCTACACAAACGCCTTCTATCGTGGAAGAAGATGCTCTAAATTTGTAAAAAGTGAAATAAACTTCACTTTTCACATGCGAAACGCGCAGGCTGCCCGGGAGCTCGATGGAGAGCACTCCCCACCCCCCCACCTGCCTGCAAGTCTGGCCTGAGTGGCTGCTCAGCTCCCACATGGCCCTGATGCACCTGGGCTACCTGGGAGCAAGGGCAGGAGTGGACCTTTCAGGAAGCTCCTGTGCTTTTGAGAAGCTCCAGCCCTGTGCCCTTGACCATGTGGGGGTTCATGGAGCACAAAATCTGAAGGTGCTTCCTTCCTCCCTCTCCCCACCCTTCCCCACGCCTGGGAGAAAGGCTGGAGACCATTTCCCCATGTCTGCACTATTCTCATTCTTCAGTTTACCAATTACTGCTTTGAAGTAGTCAGTAGACGTTTAGGTGAACATTTCCAAATTGAGGTACTGCCGATTTTTGAGAAGGATGCTTTGGGCAAACGCTTTAGCAGGGCTGTCTCCTGCGGGGTCTCCCAGAGCAATTGCAATGCTCAAGTGTTGTGTGTTTCACCCAGTGAGGTGTCGATTTTGAAATGCATTTGGCCCCAGAACCCTTCTTGTTCTCATGAAGTGTCTCTTAGCACAGCCTGGATCTGGCATGGTGCACGCTGAGCATGAAGGTCCACGTGGCATGGATCTAGGCTCCCGGGCACTGGCTGGTCACTCAGTCCTCCCCTTGCCCATCGATTCCAGCAGCTATTGAGAGCCTACTCTGATTGCTCCTGGGACTAGACATATAAATAGGTTGATTACCTTTCCTCAGTGGGAATTCCAGTAATAGTAACAGCAACAGCACTCACAACAGCAGCACTGATAAAGGTGTCATGCTCAGCGTGCTGGGAACTTCACCTCCATTCTCTCCTTTAATCTCCATGACGTATATTTTATTATAACCCATATTTTACAATTCCCTCGAGTCCTAGAATGATTTCCTGTAACATCGGAAACCTCTTCTGACCTCTGTGTCTAAAAGCTGGACATATGCTGATCATGTGCAAAGACAGATTGTCATCTTTCAAACACAGATCTTCCAGCTTGTGCCTCTTCTCGGGTCCCGGGCAGCTGAGCAGACCCTCACTGGCAAAGTGCCCTCCAGGTGCCCCAACCCTTGCCTCTGGATGGTCCCGAAGAATTCCCATCTCGGTTTCCTCTCTGCATTGCCGTTGCCTGCTCTGTGCCAAGTGGGTAGTTGGTGCACTTGACCTTTTGCTAAAGAATTAGAATTTTCCTTTGTAAGAAAGAGAGAAAGCAAATGCCAGTCAGGTGGCCACTGCTTGAGAGGTTGACAGGACCCACCAGCTGCCATATCTTCTCTGCTGAGGGGGCAGGGTGGTGGCTGTGGAGTCATCATCAGTCTCTCTGCAGAGGGAGAAGGCCACGGAGCAGAGAGTTTAGGGTTCCTTCTGCCCCATTAGGAAATGTGAACATAAGAAGAGAGATGAAGAGATAAAAGCCCACTGAGACACCACACACACTTAGAAAGAAGGTATGCAGCTTTACTCTAAGCAATTTTGTAAAAACTAGAATTTTGTATACAAACTTCCACATTTTTCAAAATTTTCTAGGGCCAAAGTGGAGCGATACACATTCCTCCTGGACAACCCACCTAAGTGGCTGATTCTTAGGGCCTTCTGGGTGCCGTTGATTGTGATGTGTGCATTTGTATCACCAGATGACCCTTTATAAACACCTGTGGAGTCACTAGGTGAGAAAAAGGTGAGGGTGAGGATGGCCTAAATTAAGATAAATAGAAAAAATACTTGGCTTTATGATGTGTTTTTCTCCAGCTCTTGCATAAGGATGTGTCTGCTGTGCCAACGGTCACCTCAGCATGAATGAGGAGGCTGCGAGTGAAGACCTCCAGAGAGAACCAACAGCAGATTCCTCCCCAGTGGCATTAGGAGCGGCCCCTCCTCACCTCTGGGAGATGTGTCCAGTCTATGGTAATGGCATCACTATCTCCATCAGGGGAATCAGGGGACTGGGAAGTGAAGGATTTGAATCTGAAGAGCAACCCTAGGAATTAAGGAGAAGAGGGAACAGCAAAGCACTTCTGTTTACAATTGTTTTAAATCTTGAAGACAAATGAACAATGAAAGACAAAAACAAAAGAAGAAAGGAAAAGAAAGAAAAAGAAAGAAAGAAGAAAGAAAGAAAAAAGAAAGAAAGAAAGGAAAGAAAAGAAAGAAGCTGGGTGTGGTGGCTCACGCCTGTAATCCTAGCACTTTAGGAGGCTGAGGTGGGACGATCACCTGACGTCAGGAGTTCGAGACCAGCCTGGACAAAATGATGAAACCCTGTCTCTACTAAAAATACAAAGATTAGCCAGGCATGGTGGCAGGCGCCTGTAATCCCAGCTACTCGGGAGGCTGAGGCAGGAGAATCACTTGAACCAGGGAGGCGAAGGTTGCAGTGAACTGAGATCACACCATTGTACTCCAGCCTGGGCAACAAGAGTGAAACTCCAAAAAAAAAAAAAAAAAAAAAAAAAAAAGAAGAAGAAGAAAGAAAGAAGGAAGGAAGAAAGGGTCATGCCTGTAATAGTAATCCCAGTGCTTTGGGAAGCCAAGGTGGGCAGATTGCTTGAGCTCAGGAGTTCAAGACCAGCCTGGGCAACATGGCAAACTCCATTTCTACCAAAAATACAAAAATTAGTGAATTGTGGTGGCACACACCTGTGGTCCCAGCAACTTGGGAGGCTAAGGTGGGAGAATCACTTGAGCCCAAGAAGCCAACGATATAGTGAGCCATTATCATGCCACTGCACTCCAGCCTGGGTGACAAAGAGAGACCCTTTCACAAAAAAGAAAGGAAAAATAAAGAAAAAGGCTACCCACAGCCTAGGAAGTGCTTGCCTCGCGGCAGGTCTGCAGCCCCTGCACCTCCAGTGCTGTGAGAGGCTTGGTTGCTCTTTACTGCAGTTCCAAGTCCTGCAGATTCACTGCAATGGATGTTTCCATTTTCTAATCATTAGTACCTCTTTTATTAAAGAATCAAAGTGAAATAAGGCCACTTAAAACAAACATTATATGTAAAAGTGTTGCTATAAATAATTAGAAAACTAGATAAAATTTTAGGTGCAACATCACATTATTTCTTCCTACATTAGTGTTTTCTATATAAACTTTTACAGCCTGAATATATTGGTCTTGCTCATTTAAAATTATTTTTAGTTACAAAAGAGATGCATCTTTAATGTTGAAAAATATATGCATAAGCAAGGAGATGAAGGAATCTGCCATTATTAGCATTGTTAATATTTGGTTTACATCCTGCTAAGCATTACAAAAGAGACAGAGGAAAATATATATTGCACATTATGTTGTTTTAAATATTGTATTTTGTTTCATATAGTATAAGCATGTTTCACATCAATAAGTGTATGTCTGTATTTTCATCGTTATCAGTTAACTGACAACATAGCAAAATGTGTCTAATGAATCACTTATATTAGCATTTAGAAATTTCCAATTTTCCACAATTAAAAATAACATGATATATAAATATATGGGTACATAGATACATATATACTAGCCAAGTAATGTATTACTTATTGTTGTTGCTAATGCATTTTTCCATTCTATTGTTTTGTTTGCTGTTAATATCTAGGAAAGCTATTATTTTTGTACACATTCAGTACATTTTTATGGGGTTTACAAGCAGACATGCATCGCCTCTTTAAATATGCACATTTTCTGTTCTCCATTCTACTGTTCGTGCTCTCATTTAACTTACTCTTTTCAGTGCATTGGGTGGCATTTTCATAATTGTATTGGCTTTTGGTGATGATGGGCACCCATGCCTTATTCCAGATTTTAATTTTTCCTTATGCTTAGAATTAAGATGCTGGTATCTGATTTCAGATGAATATATTTTGTCCTGTTAAGAAAGTTTGTTTTTATGTTTAGTTTGCTACGAGCTTAAAAAATCAGTTACAAATGTTGTGTTGTATCAAATGCACTTTTCACTCCTTATACATGTGTCTACTCAAAACAGGTTAAAGACTTAAAGGGAAGACCTGAGACTGAAAAACTAATAGAAGGAAATGCAGGGAAAAGCTGCATGACATTGACACTGGACTGGGTAGTGAATTTTTTGGGCATGAACCCAAAAGCACAGGCAATGAAGCAAAAATAGACAAATGGAATTGCATCAAATGATGAGACTTCTGCACAGCAAAATAAACAATTGGATGAAGACGCAACTCACAGATTGTGAGGAAAATCTTTGCAAATCATACGTCACACAAGGGATTAATATCTAAAATACACAAGGAACTTAAACTACTCAATAGTAAGAAAACAAATGACCCTACTTTAAAAAGGGCCAATAACTGAGTAGACATTTCTAAAAAAGAAGACAGACAAATGGCCAGCAGATACATGAAACAGCTACTCAATACCTCTAGTGATCAGAGAGCTGCAGATTAAAACCACAGTGAGATATCACCTCACATCTGTTAGACTGGCTATTATTAAACAAGATGAAATAGAGCAAGTATTGGTGGCTGGGCACAGTGGCTCATGCCTGTAATCCCAGCACTTTGGGAGGCCAAGGAGGGCGGATCACCTGAGGGTCAGGAGTTTGAGACCAACCTGGCCAACATGGTGAAACCCTGTCTCTACTAAAAATACAAAAATCAACCGGCCGTGGTGACAGGTGCCTGTAATCACAGCTACTCAGGAGGCTGAGGCAGCAGAATCCTTGAATATGAGAGGCGGAGGTTGCAGTGAGCCGAGATCATGCCACTGCACGCCAGCCTGGGTGACAGAGCAAGGCTCCATCTCAAAAAACAAACAAACAAACACCAAACAAACAAACACCAAATATTGGCAAGCGTGTGGAGAAAAGGGGCCCCTTGCACACTGTTGATGGGAATGTAAATTAGCACAGCCAATTTGGAAAACACTGTGGAGGTTCATGAAAACGCGGAAACTGGAATTACCATATGGTCCAGCAATCCCACTTCTGGGTGTATATCCAAAGAAAATGAAATTAGTGTGGGGAAAGATGTCTGCACACTCACATTCATTGCAGCATTATCCACAGTTGCCAGGATATGGAAACAATCGAACTGTTGATCCACGGATGAATGGATTTTTAAAATGTGGTGTATACACATGGGGGAATACTATTTGGCCTTTAAAATACAGGAAACTCTGTCATTTGCAGCAACATAGATTAACCTAGGAGTGACAGAACGCAGGCACAGAGAGACAAACACCACATGAGCTCACTTATTTGTGGAAGTTTGAAAGTCGGACTCAGAAGTAGGGAGTAGAAGGGGGTTACCAGAAGCTGGGGGTGGGGGCTGGCGGGGGGAAAGGGGTGACATTGCTCAACAGGCACCCTTCCGGTTAAACGGAAGAAATCAGTTCTGGTGTTCTATGGCCCAGCATGCTGACTATAATTAATATTAATGTATTGTGAAAGGAAAATGCAACCTCAGGACCCTAAATTCTCTACGCCAAAAGGGAAAAGTTAAGCACGGAAGCGGAGTCACCAAAAGCAAACAAATAAAAACGCCTGCCTTTCCTTTTGTTCCTAAACTGACAGCTTCAGGTAGATGGCCATGTCTGCCCTCCTGCACCCCGGCAATGCAAACTAACCACCCATCCTTGTGGATCTAGGACAGAAGCAGGCTAGAATTGGCACCTCGACCACCTCGTGATGAACGCGTAGTGGCCTGCTCCCTCCACTCGATGTCCACTTCCGCTTATGTGAAGTGCAGATTTACGGAGCTCCAGACGAATGCATGATTGACTGTGTCCTCCACCCCCTCCTTTCACCTGCAACACGTGGATTCACAAGAGTGTTGGGCTGGGCGCGGTGACTCACACCTGTAATCCTAGCACTTTGGGAGGCTGAGGCGAGCGGATCACCTGAGGTCAGGAGTTCCAGACCAGCCTGGACAACATGGCGAAAACCCATCTCTACTAAAAATAGAAAAACTAGTTGGGAGTGGTGGTGGGCGTCTGTAATCCCAGCTACTCGGGAGGCTGAGGCAGGAGAATCCGTTGAACCCAGGAGGTGGAGGTTGCAGTGAGTCAAGATTGTGCCATTGCACTCCAGCCTGGATGACAGAGAGAGATTCCATCTCAAAAAAAAATAAAAATAAAAATAAAAATAAAACCACACACAAGAATGTGATCATTCCTTCCCTCTCTCTGTTTCTTTCTCCTTTCCCCTCCTGCCCGCTTTTCTCTTTACGTTGAAGCCCTCAAAACCCTCTTTGGAAAAAGTGGGGGCCGCAGGCCCTACTGCACCTCGTGTCTCTTTTCCCAGGTGCAGCCTCAACCTTGACAAAATAAACCTCCACACGGACCGAGACCTGTCTCAGATACTTTTTGGATTGCAGTATTGTATATTTCAAAATAGCAAAAAGAGAAGATTTTAAATGTTCCCACCGCAAATAAATGATGAATGCTTGAGGCGCTGGAGACGCTAATCAGCCAGATTTGATTGTTCCACAAGGTACCCACGTGCTGAAACCTCACATTTTATCCTATAAGTATATAGGATTGTTAATTGTCCATTAAAATAAACTGAACCAACAAAACAAAACATTTTAACTTACTTGGAATGGCTTATATTTATGTATTTCCCAACACTTGCCAGTTCTTGCAGTCTGCTGGCGAATCTCCCCTCTGTTGTGATATGGGTGACTGTGTGTGAGTGTGTACCGCACCTGATTTAGAATACTGGATCTAAATAAATGAGAGGAGAGTATAGCGCTCCTGTCTGTATTTTATGAGATTTGATTGCAATTTCCACGCTGGCTTCATAAGTTCAATTGGGAAATGCCCTTCAACTCTATTGCCCTGGAACAGTGTAAGGGGCACACACATCACTTGTCTCTTTCCATGTTATTCTTCATTTCTGAGTGATGTGCTGCTGTGAGCATGGGGGCTGCTTGCTCGCCCCACAAGCTTGCCAGTCCCTTCTCACCGCATTGCCATCCACCTCTTTGAGAATTAGTGCTGGTGAGCCATGTTTTCCTGAAAAACGAAGCTTCTCATCAAGACTTTAAACACCAACGATTCACAGGTTTTCCATGCAGCCGGGGCCATGTCCTCTTTCTCATATCCTTCTGCATTTATTTTCTCTCCCTTTGTAATTCCTAATTTTGGAAAGTTTTATTTCTATTAAAGTTGTCTCCTAGTTTTATTAATACATTTTATTAATTTTTGTCTTTAAAATTTCAGCTTTGTCATTTAATATGTCCAGGTGCTGCCAGCAGATCTCAGGCAGCAGGTCTGCCAGCAGGGGCAGACCCTGGGATGGTTTGCATAGAGAGTGAGGTGGGCATGAGAGAAGCACTGTCCATGCAGGGAGCACCTGCCTGGCTCCCCGGGGTCCACACCTCCTTTCCTAGCACCCCACGGCAGGCGAGGGTGGATCCCAGCTCTGTGATGCAGGGGAGAAAACCAGCCCTCTCAGAGGTCGTGGGACATATCCAAAGGGGTCCCAGTGGAGAGGATCCCAGGCCTGGAGGTCTTCTTTGAGCCCCACATCTCATCCACTCATCGCAGCTCCAGACTTGGGGTCCAGGGGACATGGGACCCTGGCCCTCCCAGTCCCTGATTGTGGTTGGCGGTGCACAGGAAGTACTTGTGGATTCACCTCCCAGACCCTCGAGCTGAACCTCCACCAGGAAGCAGCGGCTGCTCTAAAGGTGGGGAGCAAAGGTCTGCCTACCTGCCCAGGTGAGGCCAGGGAAGGACCCCACCAGAGGCAGGGACTGCATTGGCGATGCCAGCTGTGCTTGGACCTGGGTTATAGGTGGCCAAGGAGCCAGCTGGGAAGCTAGAAGGAGAGGTAAAAAATGCCGGTGGCATCAGAGTGAGAAAAAACAAAGCTTGACAGAATCCAACTTATTACGCCAAATGAACACATTACTTTGAGTGTGTATACCCAGTCAGTATCTCTCCCTACATTAATAAGCTTTTTATTAGATTATTTAAAAGACAACAGTGTTTGCCATTAGCTCCTGAATCATTTGAATTATGTATGTGGTTACTGAGATAAAATTCAACCTTAAAGCGCGTTGTGATGTATTTTTGCAATAAAAATATCAAGTTCATTTAAACAATTGCTTTTTAAAACACTGTCTCTCTCCCAGTGGGTTTTCATTGATCAAATTATGAAAAGACAAAGGCTGTCTGGATTATTATAAATTCTGAATATGAGGCAGATAAAATGATGATTACGTTGACTCACCGGCCAGGTTCAAACCCACACGCCCAAACTGACCTCAATGACTAATAAATTGTATTATGAGTCTGCAAAGGGAAAATTAGAGCTAGAATGGGGAACAACAAAAGGCTATACATTGAGGGGTTTAAATCTGTTAATGCTCTTCTCTGAACATGAGAGTTCAGAGTGCTGATGTATCAGCACCACCTTCTCCTGGGACACCTATAGCTCTCACAGCTGTGATCTTGCTACCCGGCACGTGCAGAGGTCACAGGTCTGGGGGTGTGACTCGGTTCGTGGGTTTGAGGGATGGGTTGTGTTCCCCCAGTTCTCAGCCGTTGGCCACGGCCTCACGGCGGGTTCTGCTCCTTCAGTCCTCGTGGTAGCAAGGCCAGGCCTGGAACATGCTGCTAGCCTTGGAGCCTCTGTCTGCAGCCCCCGCCAGGCCGATTCTCTGGGACCTCCCAGGCCATTGTGTCTCAACCCAAGTTTCTCAGAGCTGCTGTCACGTGCTAAGGAAATGCACGGGGGGCGTCCAGGAGAGACATGGCCTCTGCACTCTGGACATCAGTTAATTTGAAGCTTTATGGGAACGTCTCGTGGGCAGGCCCAGCCCTTCCCGCGGCTTGCAGTGTGTGCCACCCCTGGCCTGCAGGTGCTCCAGTGTGGAGTGGGGCGGGGGCCAGTGCAAACATCCAGACGACAGGGAGAGAGCAACGGGGTCCTACACCGGGGGTGGGGAGGGGAGATGAGTGTCCCCCACATCTACGCACCCCTTGCTTCTCACAGCAGCCCGGGTAGCAGTGGATGGGTGTCCTGGGGCTGCCTCACCCCACGAGGGCTTAAAACCACAGAAGCTCATTCTCCCTGTTCTGGAGGCAGAAGTGTGAAGCCAGGGCGAGGGCAAGGCCGTGCTCCCCCAGAGACTCTAGGGGAGGGTCTTCCCTGCCCTTTCCGGCTTCGGATAGCCAGGGGTGTTTGCATCTCTGCCTGCATCTTCATTCTGCCTCTCCCCTGCATCCGAGCCTCCTCTCTGTCTCTCATGAGGACACCTGTCATTGGGCGTCAGGCCACTTGGATAATCCGGGATTATCTCTTCTGGAGCTCCTGAGCTTCATCACATCTGTAAAGACCTTTCTTTCCCAATAAAGTCAAGTTCGCCAGTGCCAGCAGATACCGCAATCCTCCTACTTACAGACGGGGAAGCGCCCGTGCAGAGGGGAGGACGGGAGCGAGGGGCACACGGCAGAGTGGGGGCTGCCCTGGGGTCTGCGGCCAAGCCCAGGCTGCCACCCGGGACAGCCTGCCCTGCAAGCACATGGACCCACGTGAGGGGCATGGACAGTTAAGGTCATGCCTGAATTACCTATGCCCTGTGAGCACAAGGGCCCCGGGAACGGGAGTTAGGGCTGTGCATTGGCTACCATATTTCCCTTCTCCACTGAATCACAGACACAGGTGAGAAAGACCAAGGCAGCCTCTGTGTCCAGACCTGACTCCGGCTGTGGTGGACCACAATATCGTTACCAGGGGTCTGATGCACACAGCGGGCCATGCTGTTCTCCCGTTGGACGTGAATGCCTTCTGGGAATAGACCAGGTCACCCTGAGCCTGTGATAAATGGAAGCATCACAGGTCCACTTTATAATTTTGTCTAAGCACCGACACCAGCAAGGTCGTGGTGCTCTTTCCAACATGTCTAGTCTCAGGCCCCTCAGCCTTCCTGGCAGCAGCTGCCCTAGAACAAAACGCTGCTTAAGTCCTCCCCAAACCCCAACCAAAGCCGCAGGCCTGCAGCACGCTCCACCCCTCTCTGCGGGACCCACATTGCGGCCTCCGCAGTGCACACCTGCCTCGCTGTGGGGGCCCAGCCCACTTGTTCCCTGCAGCTGCGCACCTGCG
Source organism: Hylobates moloch (assembly GCF_009828535.3). NCBI lineage: Eukaryota > Metazoa > Chordata > Mammalia > Primates > Hylobatidae > Hylobates > Hylobates moloch. The sequence continues at coordinate 1,989,527 of NW_026652278.1, forward strand.
GGCCTTTGGCCTGAGGCAACGGGGAAGACACAAACCCCACCCTTGATAAGCTTATGGGACCGTGGAGCCATATTCCCCCAGGGCGTTAGGAAGAAGGTGGTCAGTGGGCAGGAAAGGCAGGGTCACCCGGAGGATAGGGGGCCTTTGCGAGGGGCCTGACAGGGTGAGATCTGACAGGCAGGGCTGGGGATGGGAGGGCAGAGATGCCCAAGGAAAGTGACCAGGGTGGTCTGGGAGAGGGAGGGGAGGGGCCGAGGCTAGGGATGCCTGTCAGGAGAGCCTGGCCATGGCCCAGATCAAGGAGGACACCCAGGTGTGGCAGTTGAGCAATGGTGGGACTAGAGGCCGGATAGGCTTGAGGGGATGCAAGAATCTGTTCGGGACATTTTGAGTGTGAGATGCAAGTGGCTTTAAGAGCAGATCCTTGTAGGTGTTTGGATGATCCAGCCTGGATAGGGGGTGAGGGCTCTGGTAGGAAGCTGGGCTCGTTGCAGTGGAGGTGGAGGTAGAAGCACGGACCCCATGGCAGCCACCATCCAGCTAGGGCCATGGGGTGCGGGGGCAGAGAACCCAGTTGGAGGGTGTGATGAGACCGCGCTGGGCAGAAGCCTCCAGACTTCCTGTGGGCAACACGGCTTCTGCCTTCCAGGTCTGAGGGTTCGGGGCCAGCCAGCAGCTCCACAGGGCGGGCCCAGGGTAGGTCAGTAGAGTCCCGCGCCCCAGAGGGATGCAGCGTGGGGCAGCTCTGTGAGCCCTGGACAGCAGCTGTGGAAAGGAGGGGCATCTGCGTGGTGTGGAGAGGGGCCAGGAGAGCCCCACGCTGTTCCTGAAGTTGCTGGGAGCGGGGGACCGCTGCCCTACAGCACTGCTCCCCCTGGGTGTGGAGGGAAAAACCTGGAACACCCCCTAAACCCACTCACGGTGGAAGTGGCGGCTGGGACCTTGGTGTGTGGAAGACGGGTCCTCCTTCATTGTCAGTGGCTGCAGGGTCCTCAGGCTGGGGGTCCGCACCTGCCCCCTGCCCCCAGTCTTGAATTTGTCTTGGAGCCCTTTTGAATGAGTCCCTCCTCCCTTAGCTCAGCATGCTCCTCCCTTATTGAGGGGCTTTGTGGAAAAAGCCTTCAAGGCTGCCGTAGGCTCTAAGACTCAACGGTGCGAACGTTTCTCTTCTTGGTACAAGATTTACAAAGGCTCGTACATGCTGGAACCAGGATTTTTTTTAAAAAAAGAAAGTTTTTGTTTTTGTTTTTGTTTTTGAGTTAGAATCTCACTCTGTCACCCAGGCTTGGGTGCAGTGGCGTGATCACAGCTCACTGCAGCCTCAACCTCCTGGGATCAGGTGATCCTCCTGTCTCAGCCTCCTGAGTAGCTGGGACTATAGGCACGAGCCACTATGCCCAGCTAGTTTTTGTTTTTTTTGGAGAGATGGAGGCTTGCTATGTTGCACTGGCTGTTCTTGAACTCCTGGGCTCAAGAGATCCTCCCACCTTGGCTTCCGAAATTGCTGGGATCACAGGTGTGAGCCACCACACCGGCCAAAAGAAAGTGTATACACTGACAATTCACAGAAAAGGCTCCGAGGAGTTTACCCACTTTCCCGGACTCAGAAACCTGTTATTTACTCTGTGATGTAATGAAGTTGGATTCCAGGTGAGTGACACCTGCTTGGTCCATGTGACTGTAAAACTGTTGGTGAGGCTTCAGTAATTGGCAGAATGGTGGGGCCCAGAGAAATGTGATGAGCTGGGGACTATCTCCTCTGCTTCCAGGGTGTGTGTGGTTTACAGAGAACCGTTCTGTACCCAGGAGAAAGGCTGCCGACTCAGGTGCTGTCTTTAAAGGACTGGCTGGCCCCAGCAGTCATAACAAAACAGCCAATAGGAAAAACTCAGGAGGGAGACAGGTGCAGGCCAGCAACCCCCTGACTGCTTGAGGTTCTGTGGGGATCCGATGCACATCTGCCACTCCCTGGCTCTGATGGCACCTCCAGGAAGCAGGGGGTCTCTTTCTATCCTCCTTGGATTCAGTGCAGTGGTCTCCCTGCCATGGCCCCGTCTCCTGCTTGAGGGTTCAGCCAGTCCTCCCTCTGGCTTGGGCCCAAAATGACTTCCCTGGAGAACTGTTTTTGGGCTGAAGGGGAAATGGGCCTTGGTGGGTGCGGGCTACTGAGTGGCAGCACGGCTGAGTCCAGCACCACGCAGCAGGGAGGGAGGTGCGTCCCCTTGAGGGTGCTGGCAACGGAAGCAAAGTTATTTCCCACTCAACAATAGCAACAGGAGGGTCCCAAGCGAGGGCTCCTCTGCCCTCCAAGCAGGTCCCAGGGAAGACCTGTGCTTTTTCCAGCCTCACGGGCCCCTGGCGTGACCTGTGACGGGTTCTTGGAGGCAGGAGCAGAGTGGGCAGCTGGATTCAGGGTCCTTGTCCTCCTTGGTGGAGCCTGAGTGCCCCGTCCCTCCCCTTCCTCCTGCCCTCCTTGGCCCCAGGCCCTAGAAAACAGCCTTCTCTTCTGTTATTGTTAAAAGCACTTTGATTAAAAAAAATATTTTGGTATTTCATTGATTCTGAGACTTCTTTTTCTCCACATTAACTTTTATAATCTGTGACATCTCACACTAGCTGCAGGCCAGGTGGCAGTCACAGGCATCCGGCAAGCGACCCCAAACCTGACAGAACAGCCATCAGAGGCTCGAAGGCAACGCTCAGAGCTGGGCTCCTTGAACCCCTAGAGATGGGATGGTGTGAGGAGGGTGAGAAGGCGGCGAATCCGATGTGTTTAGCAGCATTCCCTGAACAGGAGTCAAACCAGGCTCACTCTGCAGAACTGGACGCGGGGATTGGAGCCCAGACCCCATGAGGGTAGCCCCTCCCTTAGTGTCCTATGAGAAGCGCCCCTCCCCAAGCCTCCTGACATCACAGAGGCTGATATTGGTTGGAAAACAGAGATCAATGACTCTGATTTGAAAAAGATTCAGAGGGGTCAGACCCTGAATGTGGAGTTTCAGAAAATCCTATCCAATTTGTATTATATGTAATATAATCATAATATATCATATTATATACAATATAAATTGGATTATATAATTTGTATTATATATAATATAATCATAATATATCCTATATTATATTATATATAATATAAATCACATAAGATTTTCATATCATATCATATACAATAATATATATGATATATTATATTTATTATATTACATTGTGGTATATTATAAACCAATATCACATTATATTATACATATTATACAGTTAAATACATAAATCTTCAGTTCGTATTTAATGAATTTTGATAGAAACACCATGTAACCCACAATCCAATCGCAACATAAAATATTTCCATCATCCACAAGGATTCTTCCTGCTTCTTCCTGGTCATCCCCAGCGCCTCAGCCTTGGAGGCAACCTCTGTTTGGACTTCTGTCCCGTAGGTTAGTTTGGCTTGCTTTAAACTTCATGCATGCAGAATCACATACGATCACACAGGACGCATGGTATGAAGGTGGTGCGTGCGCTGGGAAAAGCGTCTGTGAGGTGAAACTGCTTGGTAAAATCTTTTGTAATCTTAATTTTTTTCTACTTGTTCTATTTTTGGATTTGTCTATTCTCCCTCAGTGTCTGGCAACTTTCGCTTGTGGATTTGAAGTTCAGATATTGGGAACAGATACCTCAGGATTGTTGCATCTTCTGGATGATCAACCCTTTCATCCTTGAGATGTGGCTCTGCCTTCCTGCCTGGCGTGGGCTCTGCCCTTAACACAGCACGTGGGCTCTGGGGAGTGTTGCTGGCTGGGTCCCACAGCCCTTCGCTTTTAGCCTTGGTAGCAGGCTGGAATCCGATTCTGTTTTGTGCCGTTGTTGTTTGTCTGTTTTGAGTCCAGTCTGATGACGTTGGCCTTGCTTGAGGTGCTCATGTCATTTGCACTCAGTGTAATTGTGGTGTGAAGTCCGCCATATCGCTCGTTTCTTTCATTTGTCTCATTTGCTTTTGGTTTCTCTGTTGCTCCTTTTCTTGCCTTCTTGCAGATTATTTAACCACTGCTCTAGCATTCCATTTATTGTCTTCTCTTGATTTGATATCAGATTCTCTTTTTGTATCTTAGTCATTGCTGTAATGGTTATAATATTAACTTGTCTTGATCTAGAAGGAGCGAACATCACACCACTGGGTATAAGATATAGGAAGCCTACAGCACGATGCTTCCCTGTGCGTGTATCCTGGGTGTGATTATTGTCATGGATTTTACTTCAACCAATTTAAAAATTGCTATTCATTATTATCAGTTTACAAACAGTCACTTGTCATCTAAGTAATTAAGAATATTTTTTTTTCTTTTGAGACGGAGTCTTGCTCTGTCACCCAAGCTAGAGTGCAGTGGCATGATCTCGGCTCACTGCAACCTCCGCCTCCCAGGTTCAAGTGATTCTCCTGCCTCAGCCTCCTGAGTAGCTGGGATTACAGGTTTGCACCACCACGCCCAGCTAATTTTTGTAATTTTTAGTAGAGATGAGGTTTCACCATGTTGGCCAAGCTGGTCTTGAACTCCTGACTTCAGGGTGATCTGTCTACCTCGGCCTCCCAAAGTGCTGGGATTATAGGTGTGAGCCACCGTGCCTGGCCCAGAAAAATAGTTTTAACCCCCATATTTATATTGAGTGCTCTTCATTCTAACCTGCAAAGCTGCTTCCAACACTGTTATTTCCTTCAGGCGAAGGGCTGCCTTTTGTATTTTTTGTCTTATGGGTCTATTGGCTACACATTTTCTCCACCCTCATTTATTGAAGAATATCTTTATGTTCATTTTTTTCTGGATCTAGAATTCTATTTGGGCTGGGCATGGTGGCTCACACCTGTAATCCCAGCACTTTGGGAGGCTAAGGCGGGCAGGTCACGAGGTCAGGAGTTCAAGACCAGCCTGGCCAACATAGTGAAATCCCATGTCTACTAAAAATACAAAAATTAGCTGGGCGTGGTGGCGTGTACCTGTAGTCCCAGCTACTCGGGAGGCTGAGGCAGGAGAATCACTTGAACCTGGAAGGTGGAGGTTGCAGTGAGCCGCGATCACACTACTGCACTCCAGCTTGGGTAACAGAATGAGACTTTGTCTCAAAAAAAAAAAAAAAAAAAAGAATTCTAGTTTTGCAAAATTTATTTTCAGCTCTTTGAATCCGTTATTTCACCGTCCTCTGGCCTGCCTGGTTTCTGATGAGAAGTCAGCAGTCACTCTTCTCACTATTTTCCCGTGCAGGTGTCTAGTTTCCATTTGGCTGCTTTTTGGGCTTTTTTTCTTTATTGATAGCTTCTGTCAGTTTAACTCTGATGTGCCTAGATGTAGTTTCCTTTGAATTTATCATATTTGGCATTGATTAAGCTTCAGGAATTTGTGGATTGCTTTTGTTCCTCAACGAATTTGGTAAATTTCTAACCAGTGCATCTTCATAGCTTCTTTTTTTCTTGCCTTATCCTTCTTTTGCTTTCAGGAAATTTAATTCTACATAATGTAGACCGGTTGAAATTCTCCACATGGTGCTGATTCTATGTTTGCTTTTGTCCAGCAATGTTTTAGATTTAAAAAAATAAACTATTGATTTAAGAACAGTTTTAGATTTGCAGAAATATTGTAAAAGTAGTATATAGATAGTTCTCATGTACCCCACCTCAATTTGTCCTATTTCTAATATCTTACACCAGGATGGTACATTTCACGAAATCAATGAACAAACAGTGAAGGTTATGATTAACTAAATTCATCATTTATTCAGATGACCTCTGTTTTCTGCTCATGTTTTTTTCTGCCCTCAAATCCTGTTCAGAATACCATGTTCCATTTAGTTGTCAACGTCTCCATAGGCTTCTCTTGTGACAATGTTTCAAACTTTCCTTTTTTTTTTTTTTTTTTTTTTGAGACAGAGTCTCACTCTGTTGCCCAGGCTGGACTGCAGTGGCGCAACCATTGGTGGCTGGTCATTGAGGTCTGCTCCTAATCGCTGTGTCTCATTTGACTCTGGGGGACACGTGTGGCTTCCGTGCACGCCGCATTATCGTTTTCAGTTGGTTGTAGGCATTGTTTATGAAGCAGAGACTGAAGGGTAGCTTTTTGTTTTGCTTATTTCCCAGGGGGTTCTAGGCGGATTTTTCATATTTCCAAGCTTGTAGTTGAGGTGGTGCTGGGTCTCTGCCTTAACGAAATTGAGCTCACTGTCATAGACCACTTGTCACACGCTTTTCTGATCTTGCCAGTATTTGATCCAAGAGGGGATTGCCTGCAGTTTCAGATATTTTTGTCTCTGCTTTGGATTCAACTGCAAAAGAACCATGGAATTCAGCCACTACAGGATGAAACAGGATTAGAAAGTTTCTCTCTGGTCAGCCGCTCCTCTGCTACTGTGTTTTTTTTTTTTGGCAAAACTCAGGTAGGAAGTGATCGCGAGGAATTGTGGGGCTGAGTGATCTGTCCTTGCCTCTGGAGTTCTTGCAGATGACGAATCAATCTCACCAACTTACACTGTTCCTCAAGGCTGTGCTGACAGCCCTTCATCTCTGCAAAATTTCTGCACCCGTTGCAGCCCCAGGCAGGGAAGTGTTCACAGTTCTCTCATTTTCTGTGAAAGGCTCTTTGATCTCTGAAATTCAGCTCCCTAAGCTTCCTTCTATTGCTACTATTTGTTAGCTCCATAAAAAGTAGAGGCTGGGCACTGTGGCTCCTGCCTGCAATCCCAGCACTTTGGAGGCCGAGGTGGGTGGATCACTTGAGGTCAGGAGTTTAAGACCAGCCTGGCTAATACAGTGAAACTCTGTTTCTACTAAAAATAGAAAAAAAAAAAACAACAGCCAGGTGTGGTGGTGTGTGCCTGTAGCCTCAGCTACTAGGGAGGCTGACGCAGGAGAATTGCTTGAACCCGGGAGGCGGAGGTTGCAGTGAGCTGAGATAGTGCTACTGTACTCCAGCCTGGGTGACAGAACAAGACTGTCTCAAAAAAAGTATAGTTCTTGTTTTGTCTTATTTTAAATTTGTACTACTTACTAGTGAGAGACTTTAAGGTTGAAGCTCTGTCTTGAATTTAGAAACTAATTTACACTAGAGGGATACGTCTTTTGGTGTCATAGTATCACTAACTTGTTGATCAACACGTTTCAAGGGAAATTCTTGAGGGTGAAGTAACCCAAAGCTTTTCTCAACTAAGCCCAGCTTGTCTCAAACATGACCCATATCAACCAGGAAAGACCAAGTTGCAATAAATGAATGAATGAACAAAAATCGTTCTTATAAATTGAATGTAATTTGTATATTTAAGATACACAATTTAATTTAATTTAATGTAATTTAGGTATAGTATATTACATCATGAATTTTTTCCCCAAATTTTTCAGATACCATACTGAAATCATCCATTAGTCTGTTTTTGTGTTTACTCTTAATGTGCTGGTTTTCTAAAATCTTGTTTTGTGGTCTGGTATCTCAGTTAATATCGTGGGAAAATAAGTGGTGGTAGAGTGTGGGGTCTTGTCTTTTACTCTGTATGAGTCTGTTTTCACGCTGCCAGTAAAGACATACCTGAGACTGGGTAATTATAAAGGGAAGAGGTTTAATGGGATCACAATTCCACATGGCTAGGGAGGCCTCACAATCATAGCGGAAGGTGAAAGACACATCTTACATGGCAGTGGGCAAGAAAGAATGAGAGACCAAGCAAAAGGGGTTTCCCCTTATAAAACCGTCAGATCCTGTGAGACTTATTTGCTACCATGAGAACAGTATGGGGGAGCCACCCCCATGATTCAATCATCTTCCACTGGGTTCCTACCACAACATGTGGGAATTATGGGAGCTACAAGTCAAGATGAGATTTGGGTGGGGACACAGCCAAACCATGTCATACTCCAAAGTTGAATAAGATTTTAAGTACTAAAGGGAACCCAGACCATGTGAATTTCCAGGTAGTTTGGCATTTTCAGAGAAAAAAGAAGAGATGGGAAGAAAATTTATTCACATATATTTTATGAGTATAGACTGTATATTCATAAATGAACTATGATTTTTCTTTTTTTTTTTTTTGAGGCGGAGTCTCACTCTGTCGCCCAGGCTGGAGTGCAGTGGTGTGATCTCGGCTCACTGTAAGCTCTGCCTCCCAGGTTCGCCCCATTCCCCTGCCTCAGCCTCCCGAGTAGCTGGGACTACAGGCGCCCGCCACCATGCCTGGCTGATTTTCTTTTTTGTATTTTTAGTAGAGACGGGGTTTCACTGTGTTAGCCAGGATGGTCTCCATCCCCTGAGCTCGTGATCCGCCCGCCTCGGCCTCCCAAAGTGCTGGGATTACAGGCGTGAGCCACCGCGCCCGGCTGAACTATGCTTTTTCAAAAAACTTAAGTCATTGTGTGCTTAAAGGCTTAGATGTGTTACATGGAACATATTTTTCAGTTTACAGTGGCTTAAGGACGTGTTGGTAGGTGGTTGTCTTGACAATGTATCTTTACATCACACGTGGTACTATTTGTGTTTGAAACATTTGTATTTTCCGTGGTTACACATTTGAGGAATTATCTGTCCAAGTCACAGGAATGAATCAAAGATGCCAAATCAGTTTTTTGATCAGAAATTGCCTGTGTACCTTTTGAGTGCATGGGCAGAAAAGACAGCAGCATTCCTTTTTCACTCTGCACAGCTCACATTGGTGAATGAGATGAAGGAGAAGATGCGACTTGCACTGGTGACCCTGGTGTTGAAGGTTTCGGGGCTCAGCAGGGTGGGGCTTCTTTGTGGTGCACATAGAATCTGAGACTTTCTGAGCCTGTCTTGAGCCTATCTGTGTGGGACAAGGTACTATGTGTGAGGTTTAATGTGCAGGGTTGGATGTCCCAAAATTGTATGAAGACTTAGCTGGATCTTCAGTCATCAAGACTCTTTCTGGGCATGTGAGAATTTCATTCACTCATTGGGAAAGCCAATGCAATGTATTTTTAGAGATATTTAAACATTGCATGCAAAAGCTACCACAGATCACAAAGAAGAAGGTTAAGGTCTGATATACATAGGGAGCTTTGCAGGAATCCATGCATCCCTTTCTTCCAGATTGAACCACCGCACTTTCTGGGAATGCCCCACTGAGCAATTACTCCATTATCTTCACATTAATGCTTGAATGAAAACTCAGAATGGTGGACAGAGGTGACTTTGCTGCCGTGTAAGTACGCTGGTGAAATGCTAAGAGACCATGTTTGCTTATTTTAAAATCACGTGCTCAAATTTTACTTATTGATTTGTTTTAGGATTGCAATAGATCTTTAAAAGTTTAGAATCAGTCTATTCATGCTAAAACTTTGAGAAACACCTACCGGTCTAAGAGACACAGCGACCCTCGATTTCAGCAGGGTTGTTTTTATTTTCTGGTAGTAGTAGCAGTGGCTGTCGCAGTGGCTGTAGTAGAAGCTAACAGTCATTCAGATTATTAGGTGTCAGGCACAGATCTCAGTCACAGTACTTAACATTTTTAATCAATGCTGTATCTTCATTCATAGGCCCTGTTTGAAAACATTGGAGAATGATTAATGTGGTAGGTATTTTTCAGAAATTATCGATTAGACAACCTTGGAGCTTTATGAACTGGCAAGATTACCAAAGACAAAACTGTGTTGTACTTAAGTACCATTTTGTACTTTGTAACTCTAAGTCACTTTAGTAAATAAAAATCATCCATCAAGACTATATTTTAGCACTTTTCCAAATGAAATAAACAATAGTATAGAGAGAAAACTCAAATGTGTTAATTTTCTATACTTGAATTTAAAATTATTTCTAGTTATCCCTCATTCTCAAACAAAATATTAAAATTTATGGTCTTTGGATAAAATACACTACTGTCTGGAAATTAGCCAAATTATAATAATTATTAACATAAAAGTAATGTTCGTGAATATCATAGAGCAGAATTTTAGACAAGATATGACCATGAAAATGATGGCATTTATTTTCTCATATACTCAACCTTACGAATCCAAATTAGCTTCATCTTCCAAGTCGGTCACCTTGGGAACCAATATCTTTATTAAAACAATGTATTTTCTTTCCCCCAAGTCTGTTTAGAACATTCAAATTGTATTATCCTTCACAGTAAGTTTGTAATCATAGATACACACACATCTTGTCATAACAGATGTTGGTAAAAGAACAATTTTAAAACTGAGAAAAATGTAGTATTCTGTGGTGTATATGTACCACGTTTTCCTTATCCAATTTATCACTGATGGGCATTTGGGTTAGTTCCATGTCTTTACTATTGTGAGTAGTGTTGCAATAAACATACACATGAATGTATCTTTATAATAGAATGATTTATATTCTTTTGGGTATATACCCAGTAATAAGAGTGAGATAGCGTCCTTTGCAGGGACATGGATGAAGCTGGAAGTCATCATCCTCAGCAAACTAACACAGGAACAGAAAACCAAACAACGTATGTTCTCACTCATAAATGGGAGTTGAATAGTGAGAACACATGGACACAGGGCGGGTAACAACACACACTCGGGCCTGTGGGGTGGGGGCGAGGGGAGGGAGAGCATCAGGACAAATAGCTAATGCATGCGCAGCTTAAAACCTCAGTGACGGGTTGACGGGTGCAGCAAACCACCATGGCACACATTTGCCTGTGTAACAAACCTGCATGTTCTGCACATATATCCTGGGATTTAAAGTTAAAAAAAACAAACTAGAAAAACACATCTTTGTATTTTGGGCAAGTCAGAATATCCCCTCCTCCCTTGTGTTTTGTGGAATTTACTTCTCTCTCAGATGGTCCTGGGCTGCAGTTCTTCCCTTCCCATGCCTATAGTTCAGAGGTTAAGATGGCTGCATGGGAAAAGTAAGACTGCAATGTGGGTGGAGGGAACTGAAGACGCTGGAGGCCTAGGCTCTGACCCGCCAGGGGCCCCTGGGACATATCCCCAGGGAGTGATGCCTGTGCCGGAAGCCCAAATTACAACTGAGAACAAGGTGAGGTACTGGTGGGAAACTGCGGTGTGTGGACGCACGGGGGTCGGAGTTGGGGGCAGGACGAGGGGTCAGCTGGTGAAGTGGGGGCGTGCTTAGGTAGAGCATGGGATGGCACCCAAGCCCCACAGACTGCTGCCATCAACATCCACCCCAAGGACGCTCTGGGACTCCTGAGTAGAGCCAGGGGCCCCTCCAAACACCTCCCACCAGTGTCTTCCTGGTGAGGCTGGCTACTCCCTTCTGACTCCGTGACTGAGGCTCCATCTGCTTTTCTTCATCCCAGGCTTCCCATGGGCATTCTGGGGGAAAAGCCTGAGGTCTGGCCACGTTTCTGCTGGGCACCCACAGAGCCACGTGGCCCAAGCTCAGGCTCCCAGCCCTGCTCCTGGCCCCCGTGCGCCCCCACACCACCGATTCCCACCAGGACCTCACCTTGTTCTCAACTGTAAGGGAATCGAGGTGCCTCCCATGCTTCTCCATGAGCGGCCCTCGGCTCACGTTCCCACGTTCATAGCCCATCTTGTCATCATTCACACCCCCGCCTGCAGCTGACAGCACTGCCACGCCATCACCAGTGCTGTGACCCAGCGGCCAGCAGGAAGGGCGCGGTGCCAGCGGGGTCTCCACGCGTCCTGTCTCAGGCAATCCTGGCGTTCTCCTCTGCATCCGTGCACGAATACACAGGATGTGGCTTGAGGATAGTTTCTTGTTTACTTTTCTTCAGGGAAGTAAAGCTCTGAGGTCATTACAGATGCTGTTTAAAATGCAGGCTTTTACTTGAACATTTAGAAACATAAATAAATGACAGTTATCTGGGGATTCACGGCAGCGCTTTGCCTCTGCAGGGGCTGTCACTTATCTGTAAATTTATTATTGCATACAAAGTCAAAGATTTCACTAGACGTTTATTACACTTATAGACTTTTGGGACAAAAGTGGCACGTGGAAATAGGAGGAAATTAAAACTAATTTTTCAGGACACATGTTGATCACGAGCCTTTGACTGACGTGAGCCGCTTGCCGGGCATAACATCTGGTCATTGTTAAAGGCGTTTTGTGGTCATGTCCACAACATATTCAGGGATTCCACCGTCTTCCATAAATCCCATGATCCTCGGCCTGAGGTTCCAGGTTCCTCACAATACGTCCTTAGCGGCAGCATCTCCTTAGCAGGTTTGGGCAAGGATTCACTTAGAAAAGCCACAGAAAGGGCTTAGCCCAGGGCCCTGTACATAGAAGGGGCTTCGTGGACGTGACCCTTCATTGTTTCCTACACGTGTTATTTTCTCATGAGTGGCACATTTCTCATGCAGGGAAATGTGCATGGGAAATGCATTTACCATCAGAAGTTACCACTGGGTTAGAACAAACTGCGGGTTGACAGGCTTGATGGATTCGGTTATTTGCATTTGTGGAACTAAGTGGAGTGCCCTCTACGGCTCTCAGTTAGCAGAACAGTAGCACGGCGAGCATCCTCCTTCCTCCACAGCCCCATCTAGAGAAACAGGCTGCTGGCTGGTTATGAATCAAAGCTTGGGTCTATGCGAGTGTGACTTGGTGGATGAAGTTCCGTGTCCTGGTTTCAGCCTGTTCCTTGGGGAAAGGGAGGTAAGAAGATGTCAGATGCTGGAGAAAGGAGCCGGGCTCCCTGAGGGGCTGCGCGCTGGGGCCAGGGCTGTCTTCCTGCTGTGGGCAGGCTCCATGCAATGCTTTGCCTGGGTTATTTCATATAATCATCGTGGGCACCTCATGGTGAACCTGCCATTATTATCCATGACCACAGACAAGGAAACAGAGACTGGAGATGGGAGGAAATCTGTCCAAGGTCATGCAACTCTGATGCGGCCGGTGGGCTGTGATTTAAACCCGGGCCTCTGTCTTGAGGGTCTGTGCTTTCAAATTTTGTGCCTCCTGCCTCCGCATGCAAGGTCACAGACACTAACCGCTTGTCCTGGCATAGTCTATAAAACAGAAGCGGGGAGTGCCTGTGGCTGTGGTCTTGGGTTGGCAGCAGTGGACTCTTCCATTCTGATTTTCCTGTTTCCTGCAGGGAGGAGATTTCCAATTCCAAGATAAACAGAGGGAAGTTCTGGGGAGTGAAGGTCTTTTTTCTACCTGGTGGGAGAAACACCTGTATTATGACTCCTGGGATTCCAGCATGTTCTCTATCGATGATTTCATACCATTTTATCCTCTGTTTCAATATTTATCTCCAATTTCAAATCCACTCCTCATGCTAACTCCTGTGGCTAACTTCTCCTGGGGGTCTGACCATCCCCGAAGCCCACCCCTCCTCAATCACCTTGTAGCACATACACCTTCCACCCATCCCATCGGCCTGGAGTGCTGGCACGGCCTCTGCCCCCATGCGCTTGCTAAAGGTGCACTGAGCAACTGGCAAGGCCGCCTTTCTCCATGCCCCCATTCTGTAGGCATTCGGGGGAGCCTGAGGGAAAGGGGCACTGAGAAGGAGTGTGAAGACTCTTATCCTGGCAGCACCGTTGCTCCACCGCTGCATGGGGGGGGACTGAGGAGTGTGAAGACTCTTATCCCGGCAGCACCGTTGCTCCACCGCTGCATGAGGGGGACTGAGGAGTGTGAAGGCTTTCACCTTGCACCGCTGTGGCTTCCTCCGCTGCATGGCAGGCCGTGTGTTCAACCGCAGCTGTGAGCTGGGCAGCACATGGTGAGAGGCTTGCCCCTGAGTGAGATGCTTACATCAGGATATTTTACAATGAAAAACCCCTCTGAGTCCACGGGGAGGTGATTCTCTCTCAGCACATGAGACCTTTTCCTTCTCCAGCCCTGCAGCGTCTGCTTCTCTCCAGCAGTGAGGTAGGTGCTTCTTCTCCAGGCCGTCGAACGAGGGCAGCGAGTGGTTCCAGGCCCTGGGCCCAGCTGGGCACTGTGCCAGCTGCTGGGGGGTTTCAGGAAAGAGGAAGTAAAAAGAATGGCTCGTGCTTACACAGAACTGCAGTCCACTGGGACAGATAAGATATTAAACACGCACACACGCCCCATACATCATGAGCAGGACGTGATGGAAAAACGCGAAGCGGTACCCGGGTCAGGCAAGGAGTCAGAGGGTGCCTTGAGGACCAGCCCTCGTCCATCCAGCCCCAGGCAACAGAGGCAGCACGGCAGAGACCCAGGATGATGACTAAGTCAGAAGGAGTTGTACCCGCAATGTCTTGGAGGCAAGAAAGCAGGTTTCATGTGAGGAGCTGGGGAAGTCCAGCATGGCTGAGTGAGGGAGGCTGGGGAGCAGGTGGGAGTGGGGATAGGGGCCCAGCAGCAGGGGCTTGGGGCCCTGGCTAGGTGTGTGGATTTCCTTCATGTGGTGGGAAGACCCCCAGCTTCCAGGTAGGACATGGGAGGAGCTGCCTGTCTGAGGGTGATCATGGGTGCTGGAGACCAGGGAGACGGAAGGCAGGAAGGGCACTGGATGATAATGAGCATGTCCGGGGTGAAGAGGGTGGTGGGGCAGGTCGGTGGCAATGGGAAGGGTGGTTGGATGGGAGAGGCCGGGCTGGGACAGATTCTGCAGGACTTGCTGCAGGTTTGGGTGTTAGGATGTGACGAGGAAGAGGCGGATGTTAGGCAGAGTGACACCATTTGTCGAGAAGGTAGCTTGCAGGGCCAGGGCCCTGTCCTTTTGGTCATTCAGGAATTCCTTGGCCCAGAGACGCCCAGGGTGGGCGTGGCAACAATATCGCTGAGTGTTCCGTGAATTACAAAGGATGGAGAAGGGATGGTTTTGGAGAAGAATTCCAAGAGGTTGCTTTTGGGCACTTTCGTTAAATGTCTCCAAGGAATTTCAAAGTAGACGTTGCCAGCACCTGCTGGAGCTCAGGGCAGACCTGTGTGTGTGGAAGCAGAAGTGTGAGGCTGATGGGCCTATGGGCCGAGTCCAGGCCTCAAGAGGGGATGGGATCAGCAAGGAGAGGGAACAGAGTGAGGAGAGAGGGAGAGGAGAGGACTGCGGTGGGCAGAGTGCTCAGCAGAGGCAGCGGGAGAGGCGAGTGTGCACCAGGGTGGCCAGGAGTCCTAGGAGAGACCCCAGCACCTGCTGCGGGAAGGACACAGGGAGACTGTGGCAAGAGCTGCAGGGAGATCAGAGACTGCCTGTTGGATTTGGTACCTTGGCCATGGCAGCGAAGGGCGAACCAAGCCGAGTGGGCACGGGCTGTATCGCTAAACAGACTGTGGGGCAGGCGGTGTCTTCTGGGAAAGGCTTGGAATCTGATGTTGGAGCTGCTTTCAGCTCCAACACAAGAAGCCTATCGATTCCTCCAGGGAATTACTTACTCCTCTGGGTCTGTTTTCTCATCTGTAAAAGGGGGATTTGGGCAAATCACGTCAATGCCCTCTTCCTGTGCTTGCTTTCCGTGAGTTTTGTGGAGGGTCTGAGCAAGGTACCAAAGGGAGTCCGCTTGTTTTCTTCTTCGATTCCTCCTGCTGCTAAGAAACCCACAGCAGAGTTTTGGTGCTCCCAAAAGCCCAAATGAGGAGTTAGGCATCAAATGCTGCTGGGAGACCTGGGCTGGCCGCACCGCTGGTCTCATGGGCCAGGCAGAAGGAGATGGAGAAGTAACACCAGCCAGTTGCCCATCCAGCCACTCGCTTACTGCCCCTGCACAGTACGTTGGTGGAGGTTTTGCAGGCCTCATGCCATGGATGCCAAGCGATGCCTGAATTCTTAAACACCTTCCCCAGTGTAGAATGGGTGACTCCTGTTTGAGCCAGGCCTCAGCTTGCAGCCCCTAGCCCTGTCCCTGGGAAGCAATCGGTAAGAAAATGACAAACAGTCATCCACCCCACGGACCCGCCATCCCAGACTCATCCAGGGGCCTGCACCTGACGATGGCCAGTGTGCCACCAGCCTGGCTGTTGTGAGAAGAGAGAACAGAAGCTTCTAGAGGTTGGAGGTGAGAGCAGAGGACTGCACTTGTTTGCCGAGTCTGCAGAGATAGCCCAGCTCAGCACTTTCCCAGTTAGCGAAGACGTGAAAATGGACTCTGTAAGCACTTAATCTGGGGAGTTATTAGTTATGTAATCGACTGAAATTAGCTTTATGCACTGAGCATGATGGAGTTAGCTTTCTAAACAAGAATACTTTTGCTTGCTCATGTCAAATCTGTCTCTTAAATCTCACACTCTAGAGAGTGTCCTTCTTTTTTTTTTTTCCTGAGACGGAGTCTCACTCTGTCGCCAGGCTGCAGTGCAGTGGTGTGATCTCGGCTCACTGCAACCTCTGCCTCCCGGGTTCAAGCGATTCTCATGCCTCAACCTCCTGAGTAGCTGGGATTACAGGTACATGCCACCACACCCAGAAAATTTTTGTATTCTTAGTAGAGATGGGGTTTCACCATGTTGGCCAGGCTGGTCTGGAACTCCTGGAGAGCCTCCTCCTTGCAGACACATTGGGCTTTTGTTCGAAGACACTTTGCTCCTTCAGAACCAAGGGCCTCTTTGTTAGCACAGGCCAGCACAGACATCCAGCAGGGCTTGGACGTCACTCCCACTGGCAGTTTCTGCGTGGAATTTTTTTCTGCCACAGAAAGCTCTGATGATAAAAAGAAAATGGGCTGAGAAATTAGAGGGAAAGAAACATCAGTCCTGTTCTGTCAGGGAACATGGGCTCGGCTCCACCTGGGGCCTCCGCTTGCAGATCCTGCCTGATTCCATTTTTATTAATGGAATCTGAGCAAATAGGTGTGCATTTGCAAAGGTGCCCTGCTGAGCAAAGGAGGGCGTGATCTCTGTGAGTGCGTTGGGAAAGGAGGGGAGGGGCTCGGTGGCCACAGAGGCATGAGCTGAGTCTTGGCCACCCACGGGGCTGAGTCATAGTTGAGGCTTCGCGGAGCTTAACCAGTGATTAATCCCCTGACCACAGCTCCAGCCAGACAGCACATGGCCTGAAAGCAAGTGCTTTCTTCTTTCTGGGACTCCCCTGTCCCTCTCAGGGGCTTCTCATTCTCCTTCTCTCTGATGCACGGTTCCCCAAAGCCACGTGCTCTTCTTTGAATAATGAAAGGTTTCCCTTTAGCCTCCTAAAATTAATGTGAGAAGCATTTCGGCTAACTCCTCGTAGAACTCTAAAAACTGCAGAGCTTATCACCTCCAACCTAAGTGGTGCCGAGAGACATTTCAGGGACTCTGTTCTAATTTGCATTTTGTGCATTTAAATGTTTGCATCAGGATGAGTCTGAGATGGTCTGAAAATAGTGTTCCTGGCCTCGATTACCTTCTTCTACAGGTGAGACTTCAGACAGACTCTGGGCATTCAGATCATTGCAGATGTACTCAGGAAGTGACGCTTAGGAGGAAAACAGCCTCTGGAAGGAGGCCGAGCCTGCCAGCGTGCAGAGCTTCCCTTCCGCTGTGGTTCTTGGCTGCGTGGCACTCGGCACAGGGAGCTGAGGGGTGAGGCAGGCATTGGGGAGGACACAGCAGGCTGGGTAGCCTGCCCCTCTCTGTTCACCAGGAACTGCCGACCAAATGGAACCTTCAAAAGGCAGCCTATTCCTTTTCAGGACCTCGGCCCTTTGCTCTTTCCTCTTACCTGTGTGAGCAGGACCCGGCCCCCTGCTCGGACTCCCACCTTCCTTAGAAACTGGTGAGACTAAGACCTGGGCTACTGGGTTCTGGGCTCTCGTGTTCTGGATTCTGGCCCCAGAGCATGAAGTGCCCCAGTGTCAGGGCAGGTTTTGACGCGCATGGCCCTGGATGAGCGGCTGTGCTGCGTTAATTGGCTCATTCATTTGTTCGTTTAGAAAACAGTTGTTGGTCTTTCAGGGACAAGAATTCACGAATCACAGGCTGACACACTGGCTGCTCCTGGTATCTGGACAGTCAACCTGGAGCCCCTCTGGGCATGACGGGGCTCTTCCTCTCTGCACCGAGGGTGCACAGGGCCGGGGGAAGGTGACCAGATGACCCCGGGGCACACTCAGCTGGGGTGTCTTTGAGTCTCTAGTGAAAATGGAGGTTTGGTGATCGGGTTCGCGTCCTGGTGGGACCCTGGCTCAGCCCAGCTGAACTGAAGACGCTCAGCAGCTCCTGCTGGCTCTGGGACCACCAGAGGGCACGTCTGACCAGCACTTTCCATGACTTCCCCGGGGGAGCTGGAAGGCTCAGGACACCTGACATGACTCTCAGCTGTCTCTGTCGGCCCACCTGGGAGCCTTCACATCTAAACCTGAGATTCTGAATGAAGCCAACACGAGGCTCCTGCGCTGGCTTCTGCAGCTTCAATGTGTGCTGCCATTTCTCCAAAGGAATCCCCCCCATCAGAGGCTCTCCAATCTGGAATGGTCTCCGGAAACTAGGGCTCACTTCACTGAGGCCCAAACCGTGTCCTTCAGGGCAAGGCGATTACCCCAAATGCACTCAGCTGGCAGGCGACGGAGCAGGAATAATAACCATGATCTTTCCTTTAGCAATGCTAATGCCCACACCAGCCAGAGTGCCTGGGCTGCCAGATGCCTGTCCATTAGGTCAGTAATAGAACTCCATCCTTCCCAGACAGATGCGGACAGACTATTCTCCTGCCTTTTAGTAGACCCCACCCATGGATACAGAGAAAAAAGGGAGAAATAAAAATGAATCATTTCCCACAGTTGACTGTAGCCTGTAGAGCTCTTCTATATTAATTTGTAAAATAATTTTCCTCCATCTCACAACTAAATGGAATTAAGTGGAATGAAGGATATAAACCTCCTAAAATGACTGCTGGTACATAGCAGGCATGCATATGCACAGCACACACACACATCATACACTCACAACACACATAACACATGCACACTCATGCAAACACACACAACACACACAGAACATACACATACAACATATGCAGACACACAAGACACACCCATAACACAGAGCATATGCACACACATTAACCATACACACTGCACATATACATAATATACACCCAAAACACACATGACACACACATACACACATAAACATACACACCACACATAGAACACACAATACAACACATGCACACACAACACACACCCACAACACACAGCATATGCACACATATAAACCATACACACCACACATACACACAACATACACCCAAAACACACATGACACAAATATACACACATAACCCTACACACCACACATACAACATACAATACAACATGTGCACTCACATAAAATGCACCCATAACACATAACATATGTGCACACACATAAATCATACACTCCACACATACACACAACATACACTCAAAACACACAAGACACATGCATACACACATAAACATACATATACAACATACACACCACACACAACATGCACATTACACATGCACACTCATGCAAACATTACACACACAACATATACTCACAACACACACTACATATGCATAAACACAACGCACAGAGGCCACACACGTAACATATGCCTACAGCACACATAACACATGCACACACATTAACATACACACCATGCAAAACATACATATACAACACATGCACACACAACACACACCCACAAAACCACACAACATATGCGCACACACATACAACATACACACCACACATACAACATACACCCACAACACACACACACACATGACATACCACACACAATATATACACACATATGACACACACACAATGCACACATTACACACATAACACATACACACTCCCCCTACACATGCACAGAATGGTCCCCAACCTTTTTGGCACCAGGAACTGATTTTGTGGAAGAAAATTTTTCCATGGACTGGCAGGACAAGGGATGGCTTTGGGATGAAACTGTTCCACCTCAGATCATCAGGCATTAGATTCTCATAAAGGGCATGCAACCTAGATGCCTTGAATGCACAGTTCACAATAGGGTTTGTGCTCCCGTAAGAGTCTAATGCCACTGCTGATCTGATGGAAAGTGGAGCTCAGGTGGGAATCCTTTGCTCGCTGGCTGGTCACCTCCTGTTGGGCAGCCCAGCTTGTAACAAGCCATGGACTCATCCTGGTCTGTGGTCTGGGGGTTGGGGATCCTTGCTTTACTCCTTGCAGGGAAACTGTAAAAGCAGACCACAGATCACTTTTCCAGAAGAGGAAACCAGGCATGAGAGGCCGAGGAAGTTGTCCTGAAATTATGGCACAGAACCGGGAAGGTGCCCAGACGCACTCTCCTATGCCAGTGACCTGGCGTGTATGTTACGCAAATGTACAGAATGAAACAGCCAGCAAGGGATCATGTGTCTGAGTCACTCTAGGCTTTTCAGTACTGCTGTGCTTTCTCCCCAAAGCCATCCCAGCTGCCCACGTTCCTCCTCCACCATTCACTCCATTCAATATCTGTCTCATTTAAGGGAGACTTTAGGGTGTCACTTCTGAGCTATGTTTCCAGGAGACCCAGCTTACTAGGGAAGGCAGGGTGAACATACAGAGATCATTAATTATCATTTGGTAAGTTCTCCTCATTAGTATTTTGGAAATAGTAGTATTAGTGTTGAAACTATTTTGGAGATATAAAACATACATGAGATTGTTAAATATAACTTTAATATTTTAAATGGAAATGTTATATGTTTCTTAGGTTAAGGAAAATTTCTAAATTGTCCCCTAATTTTTCTGGTGTTTTTTATGGAAAAGATCAAAAACAGAAAAACCTAGAAATTGCATATTATTTGTTCTAATTTAAAACTATAATCTGAGAGATTGCTGAATTAGATAATAGTGTTGAATACTGGAATAATATTTCCTCATTATTTGTGCTGTTCCAAATGTAACAGCTACAGATAAAACACAATTTTCTGTTTAATCTGTATTGTTAACATTGTTTCCATCACTCTCCTACCTAGACAATCAACGAAATAATAAACCAAGAGCTGATTTGTGGCACTTACCAATTTCTGTGGTGCAAATGCTCCCATTATGACAGACTTCTGAGTTTAAGCTGCTCACCTGGCAGTACTGAGCACAGAAGTGGGAGGAGATGAAGAGAGTGCAGCATGACAGAGCGCTCCCACCATGCAGACACAATGGGCATAAAACACTTCAAGAGCACAGATAATAGTAACGTATGGAAACATAATTGGAAAATAATGGATTTTGGACCCTTACTACCTTTGTTTTTAATAGGATTTATTTAAAAGTGAGTTATATAATTTAATTTTGAGCAATGGTCATGTTTAACCAATGAATTGCAAAATTTCTGATTGTTAGCATTTTTACAAGCTGATACAAGGATTCAGGCTGGGGCAGTACTAGTTTTCTGGAGCATGCTCTTCTCACCGTGGAAAGCAGAACATCAGGGAGGATGAGCAGAGACACAAAATGTTTCCTACAGTCCTTTGCTCAGAACAGGTATGCCCTCACTTCCTCTCAATTCCCATTGGCCAAAGGAAATCATACGATCAGGTCCCAAGTCAATAGAATGGGCTATATTATAGTTCACCCTGAGAAGAGTGGTAAGGTGTGGAGCTGAGAAGAATTTTGAATGAGTGATACGGTCTACTAAAATTTTGAATGATAATTTAGCTGGGTATAAAATTCAGCATTGACCTTAATTTTACTGCAGCATTTTGAAATTGCCATTCCATTATCTTCTGACATATATTATTGATGATGAGAAATTCACTCTCATTCTAATTATTCTGTAGGTAATTTATCTTTCTTTCTAGTGGTTTTAAAGATAGTTTCTTTGCTCCTGATCTGCATTTTCACTATGATTAATTTAAGTATGGGTTTGTTTTTTCCCACTTAATACAGTGTGCATGTTTTTCATCAAATCTGTAAACTTTTCAGGTTTGCTTCTCCATCATTCCCTTATGTTTTTCTAAAATTCCTTTCAGCTTCATATTTGAGCCTTAATTATCTCTTT
Source organism: Hylobates moloch (assembly GCF_009828535.3). Lineage (NCBI taxonomy): Eukaryota > Metazoa > Chordata > Mammalia > Primates > Hylobatidae > Hylobates > Hylobates moloch. Next base: position 2,011,382 of record NW_026652278.1, read on the forward strand.
CCATGCTGAATTTCATTTGAATTCCACAGTGCTGCCTTACACTCCTCTTTGCTTCCCACATAGAATTGCTAAATCTATTAAAATTTCAATTTCTTCAACTGTTTATTTCCAAGATGTATTATTGATTCATTTTATACCCATTTGTATTTGTTTCATTTCTTTATGTTTTTATTTTCCACTTTCTTAATTATTAACAAACATTATATACCCTAATTTGTCTTTTTGAGCACATAAAATACAATTATTTTAAAGTAGTTTTAGTCTCTTGTAGAGTGATTTTTCACCTAGCATAAATCATTGTTGTAATTATTGATTTTGTTGGCTGTATTTTTAAGGCTTAATAGTCCTTACATGTTCTGAATTTTTGTTTAGAAGGTAATTTGTCCAGTTGGTTCTGTTGTTCTGTTGTTTATTTCTCTTTCCTATTGTTATCCTTCTAGCAGTGTTGCGATTGCCTTTGGATCCCCAATCCAGAACCAAATCTTTGAAGGTGGTTCAGGGCCTCAGTTCTGAGATGGTATTGATGCCACACCAGCTCCAATCACTGAGTGAGTGAGCGAGTGAGTGAGTGAGGAGTGAAAAGGTTTATGTAGCTGCTGGCTGGAGGTCTTTTCCAGTTCTTCCTGCCTTTCTGCTCATTTATTTTCACAATGGCCTGGGGTAGCAGTTCACAGTGTTGTGATGGGCAGCTTTATTGTATGAGTGGGAAGAGTCACATGCCACACCCTGACTTTACTCTGTAGCCTGACTGTGCTGCCACATCTCATGTGGAGCGTTTTTAGTCACCTTTATCCTGTATGAACCAAACTCCTGGAGCTGCTGCTTCCTGTGCCTGGAGGCCAGTGATGCCCTAGTCTCGGCCCTGTTTAATACTCAGCATTCTGCTATTTCTGATTCACAAAGCATGATTTATCTTGCTTCTGAGCCCTGCACTGTCTTTTCTTTTTTTCTCCTATTTATATTTCATCTATTATTGCTATGTTTTGGGGGCAGAGGAGATGCATTAAAGCATAACTTTACCACTATGCCAGCTTGACCAAAATCCCAGCCATTTGATCTTGGCTGCTAACTGAGCTGGAGGATCCCTGAGTCTAGAGATGAATCTGTGTAGTGATGTGAGAACCAATTAACCCATGGGAAACCAACCCATATGTGCTTGACTCAAAGATGAATATCTTACAAAACATTAGAGACACTGTGGCAAACCACATCATGAAGAGATGGAACACAGTTGCCGTTTGTTTACAAACCACAGAGGACTTGAGGGAATTGAGGGAAAGTTCCGTTTCTGTAGTCATTTGGAAAAAGAATGGATAAGAGTTGTGAAGTTTAAAGTATGCTTCTCTATGGTTGGCTACCTTATACGTCTGCATAAGTAAAGGGATAATACGTGACCCACAGAATAACAGAATTTTCTATTTTGCAAGAGAAAGTAAAACAAGGGTTTTATCTCATCCCTGCATTGTCCTATCCAATCATGTCCTTAAATTTCCTTTCTGATAATTTTGTCTACCAAAGAGTAGAAGATCTGAAGAGACTGCTCCACAGGACAAGAGGGAATCGATAACTAAAATAGGTCATGAGAAACTGGTGAAACCGTCTTGTTGCTGAGGATTTGTGAGGATCAGAAGAGGGAGTCAGAGCCCATTAGCCATGGCCCTGATAAAGGAGCTTTCAAACACGCTAGGGCAAGACTGGAAGGTGGGCTCCCGTGGCCGGAGACCATTCCCTTAAGTGACAATAGGAGCAAACTCGGAACTGAGGAGAACTTTCATGCACCACTATCTCATCGGTGTCCCCAAACGGGACACTTGAACAGGCATGATACGTTTGCTTGCCTAGAACATCTAGAATAGTGTTTTCTCCCTTGGCATGGGAGAAAAGGGAATGGTCTTCAGACAGCAGGGAGTAACCTTGTCATTGGTAAAAGTGGTGCAGAATGTTCAGAGAATGAGGAGAGGTCATATGGTGGCCAGAGGACATCCTGGGAGCATTGGCCAAGAAGCTCCCTGCACCTGCACTATGGACATTGGAAGCCTTGTGGAGATCAAGCAAAGCACCTGTGGCTGAACAAACACGCCAAGCCAGTCCAACTTTCAGTGAGATGCAGGAGACAGAGATGTGGGGTACCTTCTTGTGGGTTTGACGGCAATCATGGGCGAGGTTTAAGAAGATGCTGTTAGATGGTTGCTGTGTTTACAAGTAGGAAAAAAGAAGCTATCATGGGAACAAGCCTGAGTTGACAAAAACAAGCTCTGCCAATTACTGTCATTTCTTTCTTTGGCAGTTTTACCAGAAGGACAGGCAGGGAATGTAATTGATGTAGCTTCAGAGAGACTTCAGAACTGATGTAAGTGTCCACCTGCTTGCTGTGTTTCTGGCCTGGGCACCAGGCAGGGTCATGATGTGACAGGGCAGCTCTAGAAAGAGATGCCGTCTACTCTGTGACTTTCCTTTTTCTGCCTACACATCTGAAGTTCTTTCAAGTTCATCTACACCTGGAATGTTCAGCCCTGAGCATCGCAGAGTAGGAGGTCATGTTTCTCAAAGGGGCAGCCCTCACGGCCAAGGGATGCAAGCACGCATCCTTCCAGAGACATGCCCTTCTCTTAGGGTGTTTGCCCAGGTGATGCCCAAGACTCAAGGAGCCTGGCAGCAGCCACGCTACACTGGCTCAGAGGGCATTTGGAGTCAATCAGAGTTCCAACTCCTTTTTTTCTCAAGAGCTACTTTCTTTTAACCTGTAAATTATTGTAGAAACATTAACTGATTAATTCTCTCAAGTTATCACCATTAATCTGAGAGCAGCCAATTGAAGGAAGGGTTGGAGATTAAGTCTGATCCAGAATAAGGGCTTCTTGTTTGGGGTCTGGAGTCTCATTTGGATGTCGCATATGCGGCATTTTATTGGAGGTCGCAAGGGGAGTCAGGCTTCCGACATCCTTCAAGAGGCATTAGGACGCTCCATGGTGCAGACACAGGTGCTACGGGAGCCGTCCGTTCAAAACAGAAGGATGGCCAAGCCCATCCACAGAGGTCTTCAGAGTGCTGCACAGCTGGAGAAAACCCCAGTGGACAGGTTTATCCTGAGCTTTCTTATATTTACCGAAGCCGCCCATGGCCTGCTCTGCTCAGCCAAGAGAGCACAGGACCAGCCACTGGATTTTTAATGTGAGCATGACATAGTGAGCAGAATAATGGGAAGAACACGCCCTCATCCCTCCGTCTGTCTGGGGAGTTGGGCGCAGCCGTAAGGCTTGAAGGCTTAGTGTGTGGCGTGCTCTGTGCACAGCCACAGTGGGCTGAAGACCAGGCAAGGGAGAGCCTGGACTATGGGAAACTGCACAACACAGTGAGGGGATGAAGTCAACCAAATGAACATTGAGATGTCAAACCGGCTCGTGTGAAGAAGATGCACATGGCAGATAGGCCTGGCTGCCCGAGGACCTCTTGTGTGGAGACTGCCTGAGATGGGTGCTGTAGCCCCACGCCTCGTCCACAAGTCTTTCCTTATCTTCTATGGCGTCTGAGGTGGTGTCTTAGTTTGGAATCTTCCAGAAGCCGACTCTGAGGGAAGCATTCTAGTGCACATAGTTTATTAACAAGAAGCAAGCATTGTTGGGGGAGCAGGGACCTGAGATGGGGAAGGGGAGGAACCCACGAATGGGGCATTCTCAGCCCATCACCAACAGTGACCAGAGGTGAGCCCATGGGGAGAACTCTGGAAAATGGTGTGAAACTCATACTCCATGGGATCCCCTGAAGGCCGAGGGAGCTGGGGTGTTTGTACCCCAGTACCTGTGAGTCTAAAGTTGTGGGCAGACCCCAGGAATGGGAATACCTGGTACTTTACCTGGGTGGGTAAAGTCCAGTGGGTGTAGGCAGGGAGCCAATGGCATCTCATCGGCTACCTATGGCCTGATGGCTCCAGGTTGGTCTCTAAATGTTTCCTCAGGCTTGGAGCATCCATGCCCTGCAGAGACTGCTTGGGGGTCTGCTCTCCTATGGCCCATGACTGCCTCCTTTGTGCCTGGTGCTTCTCCTCCCAGTGGACCTATTGGATCACCAGGCTGGCTCCACCAGTCTCTTTAGCCATTGTACTATCGGATTCAGTGACACCCATACGCTGGCTAATTCATACATTCCAAGTCCATTCAGAAACTACTGTGTGTGCCGGGATGGCCATAGGGGTGACCACAGACAAGCTCCTGCAAATAACTACGTACAAAGTAAATGACAGGTCCTCTATGAGTGATGTAAAGGGCAATGGATGAGTCTTATCAGAAAATGGAGAAATCTGTTCTAGTCATTTTCATGTAGTCAACATAAATTCATGGGCCACTCACCGGCCATGCTGGGGATGCAGAGGTGGTAAACAGACAGAGGCCTGGTCAATGTGCTTAAGAGGGAAGCTGCAAGTGCAGCTGTATTTTTTTCTTTTTCTTTTTTTTTGAGACAGAATCTCACTCTGTTGCCCAGGCTGGAGTGCAATGGCGTGATCTCGGCTCACTGCAACCTCCACCTCCCAGGTTCAAGCAATTCTCCTGCCTCAGCCTCCCGAGTAACTGCGATTACAGGCATGTGCCACCACACCAGGCTAATTTTTGTATTTTTAGTAGAGACGGGGTTTTGCCATGTTGGCCAGGCTGGTCTCGAACTCCTGACCTCAGGTGATCCGCCCACCTCGGCATCCCAAAGTGCTGGGATTACAGGCATGAGCCACCGTGCCTGGCCTGTATTTTTTGGAGGGACCACTAGGCTGCAGTGTGGAAAATACCTTTGGCAAGGTGTGGAGTGTGCAATGGGAGTGTGGAGAAGCTGCATAGCAGAAGCGATCCTCACAGTGTGTGAGAAGATACAACTGTCTGGTGTGTTTCATGGAACAGGAAAATGCGACCTCGTAAAGCAGCATTGCTAAATCAAAAGGTTATTAATTATCTCATAATGGTGATGACAGGGGAGGCACATAATTTTCTCACCAACATTGTAACTCGAAACATCACCCATAACTCATCCAAGCACTGTGCTGAAACTGTAGGAATTACTTTTCATTCATTCCTCAATTCCCCATTCCCTCCATCACCAATCCATTTCCAAGTCCTGTAAATTCTGTTCCTCTGTATTTGGCAAATCTATCCAGTTTTCTATTCCCTGGTCTAGACAATCACCGTCTATCATCTGGTTTATCCTCACCGCTCTCGACACATCTTTCTGCTCCCATGTTTACCCCTTTGGACCTCCCTCCTCCCTAAATATCTGACCAGTTCACTCCTTCCTGGGGCTCTGGTGTCTGGGGTGAAAGCAGTGAGGCTGCCTCGATCCTCAGTCCTACGTACTCCCTCTGCCCAGCTCCAGTAAAAGCTAATCCAGTCCTTTCTGTGATGCGTGGGTTACGGATGCCAACACGCAGAAATAAACGTACATGCTTGCACTCTAAACTTTTTGAAATTCCAAGAAGCATATTATTTTTGTCAGATCTTGCAAGGTGAAATTTCAGAATACATCTGCTTCTTGAAGGCTCGTGTTTACAGGCTCACAGGAATAGACCTTTATGTAAGCTGAGGTTTCTACTTCCAGTAGAATTATGAAGCCATTACATTATCTTATAAGGTATTATTTCTGTAGTTCCAACTCTGACCAGGACTGATGAGTGAATATGTACCTTAAATGAAAAATAATTAAAGAGATAATTGAACTGTTTTAAAATCTTAACCTGAATTTGAACTCAATTGGTTTTTAGTTCAAAATGTAGGCAGACTCAATAGGGGATGAGAATGTCCTTTCATTCATTTCTGAACTTCTATTTCAGGCAATTACCTCGGTTCTTGTTGGTAATCTATTTTCTTTTAGTAACAGATTAGTAATCAAAAGTTGAGAGCTTTCAATTTGCAGTTTCATTTGAAAGTTAGGCGCACAGAGTTTGTTAGCATGCAACCACTCTCTTCAAAATCGCCATAATATTCCTGTTGCTAAAATGACATTTAAGAACAAGAGGCAAGGTAAGGAGACAGAGAGAGAGAGAGAGATAGAGAAGACATAGGAGAGAGAACAAAAGTAAATTCAGCTTCCTGAATTTTCCTCCAATTTTCCTGAAGTTCTAAAAGGGCTAAAAAATTATTGGGGGCATTGTATTTTGAAGGAGAACACCAAGGAGGGATTTGCTGTCTGCTAGTGTGTGTGTGTGCATTTGTACGAGTGCATTCGTGCTCGTACATTCACGCTGATATTTAGTGACTTGTGCATGGGAACACGGAGGAGGGCAGAAGCAGCTGTCAAACGCAGGTGCAGAGAAGGACAGAAAAATTCCGCCTGGACCCAGCAGGTGAAGGAAGGGGTCACCTAGGAAACCCCATGCCTCACCCAGGTCAAAGTTTTTCAATGAAATAGGCATATTCTCTCTTCACTGTGGAGATACCTTGAAGGAAGAGCTAAGGACGTCCTGGAAGGGCTGTCTGCGTGGGCCCAGGATCCACGGGAAGCCAGGTGTCCTTGACAGAACACAGACCCTGCCTTTGCAGAAGATGCACATTCAATAGCTTCTGCCTTTAAAATCAGCTTCAAACAACCTCACACTTGAATGGCTCTGGACGTCTTCCACCAGGCCTGAGCATTCATAAAGTTTCTGTGATGTGGGTGAGCCTCTGGTTGTTCTGAATTTCTAGGAAAAAACATAGCTCTGTTTTAGAACCATATTTAAGATTGCGTCCATGAAGACATGGGGCCGCATGACGCAGTCCATGACGATGCGCCGTGCCTAATTGCAGGGTGATGCTGGGCCCTCGGGCTGGGCCGCAGGCTGACTGTGCAGGTTCTGGGACTGCGTTGGAGGCCAGTTGGCCCCCTTTGCCCCTTCTTTTGATGACCCTGGATCTGCCACGTATCCACCTGCCCCGCCCTGTGTTGGTGTTGGGGGCATCAGGTGGAGCCCCTCTCCTCATGGCCTCAGAGATGCCACCCAGGGAGACAGACCTGAAACACACAGAGGCAAACACATCAGTGTTTAATTGAAAACTGTCGTCTGTGCTGAGGGCAAAAACAGTGCGCTACTCAAAGGGTTCCAGGGGAGGGAGCCCCTGGGTCCATGTGCAGAGCCTGGCAAAGCCTCCCTGGAAAGGCTCGATTCAGCTGAAATCTGCAAATCAGGCCTTTATGACAGAGGGAAATGGTCAAAGTGAAGTTTTGGGAAAGACATGGTGGCTGGACAGGCTGGGATGGCAGCCGCTGCGGGGCCTGCTGTCTGCTGCCATTCTGCATCCCCAGGCCGCCTCCATGGCCCCACACTGTCCCTGACTCCATTCTTGCTGTTTGCCCCAGCCCGTGCTCCAGGAGATCAGAGTCTGCTACCTGGTTTTAGGGGTGCAGTTTTGGGAAACAGGGTGAGGGCCAAACGAACGCAGCAGGAAAGAGTGGGAAGCTGTGGGCTCTGTTGTCAGCTGCACTGCGACGACCCTTTATCCTCCCACCTAGTCCTGAGATGCCTCCTCTGGGGTATCTGAGGGCCTCATCCGGATCGCTCGGCAGGCTGGGAGGAGCAGTGCAGAGGTGCCCTGGGTCAGCACATGCCCTGTGGTGCCCCGATTGCTTCACAGGCCTGGGTCATGGGCGGATGAGTGTGGTTGTGGGGCGGGGGGGGGGCTGCTCCTGTGACACTTCATGCCCCAGGCTTGACAGGGAGGCCCTTCACGAGTGAGAGGTGTAAGGTGGGAGCTGTCAGGTGGCACCAGGTGGGGACGGAGCTCATGAAGCTGCTCCTTGCTGAGGGATGGACAGAGCAGAAGGCAGCGTTGAGACGGAGGACAGGCATACAGGGCCTGCTGCACCACCCCGAGGTCTCTCTTCCATAACACAGCCCAAAGGATAGCCCTTCAGTCATACTGTGCCCTCCTTCCTACTGGCCTTACTACAATCTCCAAACCATTGATCGTGGTCCAGGTGACTGCTATGGATGGAATGTGTGTGTCACCCCCCAAATTCACATATTGAAGCTGTAACTCCCAAGGAGATGGTATGAGGAGTGGGGCCTCTGGGAGAGGAGTAGGCCAAAAGGCAGGGCCCTCACGGATGAAATTAGTGCCTTATACAAGAGACACAAGAGAGGCAATCTCAGCCATGCTTCCAGGTTTTCAGGATTCGTGGGCTCTAATTCCACCGGAGAATCCAGGGGAATCCCACGCTGCCCCGCCATCATGTCCACCTGGCAAAAGCAATGCTTTCTGCAGACCAGGACTCCTGGCTCCTCTCCAGAAGCTTCTACACATGCAAGTGGGGAAGGTCCTTCCATAAAGACATCACATCGAACACCCAAGAACGATGGGCATGAAGATCAACACCCATAGACCACCTTATCTTTTGGTTCACAAGACTATTCCAAAGAGATGCCGAAGTAGGTCCTCAGCAGAGAGGAAAGCCGTTGACCAAGACATTCCATGTTTTCTGGAGGCAGGACGTCTAGGTGCCAGCAGATCTGAGGCCTCCCCAGCACACCTGGCAGGACCCAGGCAGCACTCCCTGCATCACTGTGTTTGGAAGAGTGAGGGGCAGTGTGGTCCCCTGGGCGCAGCTCCAGAGGACCTCCGTAGCTAGAGCCTGCCTGCCTATCCAGCAGCTGTCTGCCAGTATCACAGGAAACACCACCCCAGGCTGCAGGCCCAGCTTCTGACATGCCTCTTCCCAACCTGCCCCTGCTCCACCCCAATCTCCCTGCTCCAACACTGCGCACCCTGGGTCTTTCCTGGAACAGCTGGCTTGATTCCACAGCTGAGATCCTCTTCTTCAAGTGAATTCTGTTTCTGGACCCAAACCTGTGCTGGCGTGAGTGTTGACAAGGTGGCTCTGGATTCTGGCAAAGCTGGGAGCACATCTGGGGTCCAGCACTTCCTGGCTGTATACCACGATTGAGGTGCTTCTCCTCTCTGACCCTCTGTCTCCTTCCCTGTCTGGTGGGCTTAGTGAGAGCAACAGCAGCCCAGCGTGTTTGCAGGACTGCAGGAAATAATGAACATACAGCTCACGGTCCAGGGCTGGGACGCACCTGCTCTCAGACCCCTGTGATAACCCCTGTGCTTGGCTTGGACAGTGCGGAAGCTGGGTTAGAGTCCCAGCCCTGCACTTGATTGCTTTGTCTATGGAACTCCTGTGGCCTCAGTTGTAACTGGGAAAATGGGGATCGCCAATGGGACCTCGCCCGGAGGATTGCCGTGAGAATTACAGGAAGGAAACCCTGCAACATGTGTGGGGCAGCTGCTGGCGCATTTGGAGAGCTCCATCTATGTGAACGCTTATTATTTGTCCCTTTTATGATACCCTCCCCAAATGCGATCCCCACGCACTCCCATTTACCAGCGCTCTTCAAAACCCATTGCCAAGGAAACCAAGCGAACCCAAATTATAGAGGCGTACTTAGATTTCCTATAGAATCTTGAATATTATTCAAACTAAAAATGGTTTGGACAGGGGAGCATGTTCTGTTAATATGGGAAACTACAGCCTGCTTAGGGATGGGCTTGATAACAACTAAAAATAGATGCTAGAAACGATTTCTGCAGAAGTTCACTAAATCCAGGAGTCCCCTGGGTGCAAGTAATGAATTTCTGCAGAGAAAATGAGGCCTTTTTTCTCCTTACTGCATTTAGCCAGCCACCTTCTTTCTGTTAATTGATATTATCTTAGAAATTATCAGGAGGCTGACAGAAAACTCACCTGCCATCTACTCATTCCAGTTCAGTCTTCCAGAATTTCTTTCAAGTCCAGATTTGATGTTCATATTGTGTCTAAGACTATCAAATTCTTTATGAAGGTAGAAATGGGGAATCATTTAGACAATGGCTCTGAAATTTCAAATATATTAATTCTGAATTCATGCTAGGAGTAAAAACCAAATTATACTCCCCAGAAATATTTACTAGATAAATCTGCATGAGTAGGTAGGATTAGATAGGAGTCCTAATACTTGTCCACACTCTTGTGTTTAATCAAAATGTATCATCATCCTAAATGGTAAACCAATAAAGACTTCAAATACAGTTTTAAGCATCTGAAAGCCAGAGGGTATTTGCTGTTTTTCTCAGTAACCGTGTATTTTTTTTCCTGTTGCCTACTTCCTATTTTCTATATCAGTAAAAACTTATTGAATATGACTTGGGGGTTTGTAGGAAACTAATTGAAATAATGTTTTATGTAATGACAACATTTTGGAAAAGCAGTAATGATAAAAAAATTGCGAACAAAAGACCACGTCTCACAACTTCTCCGTGCCTCCTCGTCCTTTATTTTTAAATTGTTAATCAAAGCTGCTGACTTATTGCTTAGGGGGAGATGGAATAAATCTTTATATCCCCAAAGCTTTTTAAATTATTCACTGTGCTTACTACTTCGCTTCTGAAGGGAGATTATCCCTTTTAATTGGAAATCTTCTATTATTTGTGCCTGAAATGTTTGAAATAACAAGTTGAGGCTCAGCCACTATTAATAGCCTGCTGCCAGGGAACGTAATGAAAGATGAGGCTCCACGAAAGCTATTCATCGCAAGGCATATTAACCCAGTCATTTTCATTAATCATGCCCCAAACCTGCTGCAAAAACGGCCCAGGTCCCCTCTGTATTTTATCAAGTATTTCATAATTCCAGCCCCTCTCTTACTGAAGGCAATACTGTCATTTCCTCAGTGATATCACTCTGAGGATTAGGTTATTATCTTTCAACAGCACACCAAGCACACAGACACACACAGACACACACATACACGCAGTGTTGTCCTCATGAGGGTGGGCGCATGGATTGTGCCTGTGCCTTGCTTCCGGAAGTGGAGCCTGCGGGGGTGTCACCCACACAACGGCAGGAGCGTGGTGCTCTTTGCTGAGTGGGGACCAAGAGGAGATCCCAGGCCTCCAGTTGCAGATTGTAAAGATCACGTTTTTCTGGGTCATGCATCCTCTTGTTAGTAATAATATCATACCAGTCCCTGAGAAGGCTTTTGTCTCAAGTAACTTGACGATCACTTTGGATCTCAACTGCATTCTTTGTTGGCGTCTAACACATCTAATGGGTGGCCAGAGTCTGGTGCAAAGAAGAGATTCTGAAAGACACTGGGACTCACAGAAACTAGGGAAAGGCTTCTAAAGAAAACAGAAAGGAGGCCAGGGGCACAAGCCAGCTCAGTGACTCAGGGAAGGCTGCCTGCCCTGGAGCCTGAGACCTCAACCCCACCCTGCTCAGTGGGCCTGGTTCTCTCATCCTCAGGGTGGGATAATGTGAGTCTAGCCGTATGGACCTATGAAGGATGCACAAAGTCATTCATTGATGGGCTCGCTTAGCACAGCCCCTCTCATGCTACTCAGTTAATATTTGCCATTATTACACAACTTTCCAACGCAATGGAATGGAGCCATAACTTTTCTCTTTCTTTTCCTTCCTCTTTTCCTCCTTCTGTTCCTCCTTCCCTTCCTTCCTCCTTCTCTTTTTCTCTCTTTCCTTCTTTCCTTCCTTGCCAAAATCTGTGTAGCAACAAAATTGTACACACATCATCTTTCGGAAAAGTGTCCATGCCCCCGTCTCCCCTCACACACTCACACACATTTCTCCTGAAACTTAGCACTGGATTGCCACCGTGACGGTGAGAATAAAAGGGAATTCACCCAACATGCTCATGTGAAATCTTCTGGGTCAAGATGAGACCCACGCCTTTGGTTTGCAGGCCCAGGCACACGCGTGGCCTCCCTCACAGGCACTCCTGTGCCTGCAGAGGCCTAACTTTGCAAGCCCATTGGCCCCTTGCATCCTCCATGCCCTGAGCCCAGCACCCCACAGGAGTGTCTTCTGAGTATCGGCCCCACATGGAGGGCCCAGTGATCCCCAGAAATACAGTTGAGGACGGCTTCATGCTAGGGGCCCATGTACAACACGTCAGCCAAGGACATCGTCAGATGGCTCATCTGTAAAACTGCTGGAACCCTTCCCCTTTTCACAACTCACAATTTGTCCTAGAATTTAGCAGGAGGAAAGTGATACTCCCCCAGTTCCATGGTATTTTCCTTGAATCAGACAGGAAGAATGATTTCCCTTTGAGTCACGAAGGCCAAGACGGTGAGTTCCAAATTTAATATTTCAATGGAGTAACTACAGAGAAATATTTTGCTTTAATTATCCAATTATTTCCTCATATTGCAATTACCTAATTAAAAAAATTATACACACATACACATTTTTTGTTTTAAAAAGTACTGTTGAGTTATAACTTATATACTATACATTCACAAGTTTGAAGTGTACAAATCAATGGGTTTTAGTGTATCCACAGATATGTGCAACCATTGCCACAGTTAAATTTAGGGCATTTTCTTTTTCCTTTTTTTTTTTTTTTTGAGATGTAGTCTTGCTCTGACGCCCAGGCTGGAGTGCAGTGGCATGATCTTGGCTCACTGCAACTTCTGCCTCCCAGGTTCAAACAATTCTCATGCCTCAGCCTTCCGAGTAGCTGGGACTACAGGCACATGCCATCATACCCAGCTAATTTTTGTATTTTTGGTACAGATGGGGTTTTACCATGTTGGCCAGCCTGGTCTCAAACTCCTGACCTTGTGATCCTCCTGCCTTAGCCTCCCAAAGTGCTGAGATTACAGGCGTGAGCCACTGCACCTGGCCAAGGACATTTTCATTATAACAAAAAGAAACCCCATACCTCTCAGCTGCCACCCCAATCTCTCTGCTACCCCATTCTGCACCTCCTGGCCCCTGGCGACCACCTATCTACTTTCTGGCTATGCAGAATTTCCCTATTCTGGACATTCTGTGTAAATGAAACCTAACAATCCATGGTCTTTCGTGACTGGCTTCTTTTGCTTGGCACGGAGTTTTAAAGTTCACCCGTGTTCTGGCATGCACCAGCGCTTCCTTTCTTCTTACGGCTGAATCACATTCCGCTGTGGGGCGAGAGCACACTCTGCATCTTCACTCGCTGATGGACAGCTGAGCAGTTTCCACATTTTGACTATTGTAAATAATGCTGCTGTGAACATGAGTGCAAAGGTTTTATATGAACACATGTGTTCATTTCCACCAAGCATATGCCTGGGAAGGAATTTCGGGGTCAAGTGATAACTCTGGGTTTCACCTTTGAGGAATGGTCCTTTCCAAAGTGGCTGCTCATTTCACACACTAGCAGTGTAAAAGGAATCTAATGTGTCTACATGCTTAACAATACTTGAATACTTGTTTTCCTTTTTTTTTTTTTTGCTTATTAAAAATGTGTGACTTTACTTGACTTTGTTTACAGGTGAGGAAAAATAATCTCTTCAATAAATGGTACTGGGAAAACTGGATATCCATATGCAGAGGAATGAAATGAGACCATTTTCACCATAGGCAAAAATCAAATAAAAATGGAGTAAAGACTTAAATGAAGACCCGAAACTATAAAACTACTAGAAGAAAATATTGGGGAAACACTTCAGGTCATTAGTCTGGGCAAATTTTTTGGGGGGAGGGGGGAAGACCTCAAAAGCAGGCAATGAAAGCAAAAATAGACAAATAAGATTATTTCAAACTAAAGAAACCTTGCACATCAAAGGAAACAACCAGCAAAGTGAAGGAGCAACCTATAGAATGTGAGAAAATATTTGCAAACTACTCATTCGAACTTTTTAAAATCGCCATCCTATTGAGTGTGAAGTCGTATCTCATGGTTTTGATTTGCATTTATCTGATAGTTAATCATGTAGCACATATTTTCATGTGCTTATTAGCCATGTGCTTATCTTCTTTGAATAAATCTCTGTTTATATCCTTTTTCAATTTTTAATTTTAGTTATGTGCCTTTTTATTTTTCTACTGGGGTTAATTGTAGGTCTTTGATCTACTCTGAGTTAGTTTTTGCATATGGTGTGAGGTAGGGTTTCAACTTCATCCTTTTGCATGCAAGTATTCAGGTGTCCCAGCACCATTTGTTGAAAATGTCATTCTTTTTCCTTGTTTAATTATCTTGGCCCTCTTGCCAAAAATTAATTAGACATAAATGCATGAGTTTATCTCTGGACTCTCAATCCTATTCCATTGATTTATAAGCTTGTCATTATGCTAATACCACACTATCTTGATACCTGTAGCTTTGTAGTTAAGTTTTGAAATTTGAAATTGTGAGTCCTCCAACTGTCTTCTATTTTGACTATTCTGGGTCCCTTGAATTTCTACATGAATGTTTGGATCAGCTTGTCAATTTCTGCAAAGAAGTCTGCTAGGAATTTGATAAGGATTGCACTGAATCTATGATCAAATTGGGGAGTATTGTGATCTTAACAATATTAACTTTTCTAATCCATGAATATAAGATGTCTTTCATTTGTTTGTCTTTAATTTCTTTCAATAATGTCTTGTAGTTTTCAGAGAGTGGGTTTTCCACTTCTTTTTTTACATTTATAAGTATTAGGTTCTTTTTGATGCTATTATAAATTGAATTGTTTTCTTAATTTCATTTTCAGTTTGTTCATTGTTACCGTACAGAAACAGTCTCCTGTAGTCTTACCAGACTTGTTTATTAATTCTAGCAGTTTCTCAGTGGATTCCTTAGGCTCTTCTGTACACAAGAGCACATCATCTGCAAGCCTAGTTTTATTTCTTCCTTTCAAATCTGGATGGTTGCTATTTCTTTTTCTTGCCTAATTACCCTGACTACAATTTCCAGTACCATATTGAATAGAAGTGGTAAGAAAGGAATCCATGTATTGTTTCTGAAGTTAGTGGGAAAGCATTCACTCTTGTTAGTAGGTACAGGGTTAGCTGTGGGTGACTGTAGATGCCCTATATGTATATCTTTATCTGTAGTCCACTGCACACCGCTCTTGGAAGTAGGCTGAGTGTCATTTATGAATAAACACTAAGACCAAGCCACACTGACAGATTTTTAAGAATTTTTAAGAATTTTTAATAACCACTATTGGACTCTTGAAGCTCATCTTAACATTTCCTTAGGCTCAAAGTTTTCAGTTGTGAAAATCAAATTATTTCCCTGCATTAGGGAAATATATATTTCAGAATAAGTTGTAAGGGAAGACTTGATTCCTATGCCTCTTTTCTAACAATATCATATTTTAAAACTACTTTTCCTGGAATATCATATTTTTAAAAATTCTTTTTCCTGGAGACAGGATGGGCACTTTTGCACCATATGCGAACTCAGTGGGAGCCAGGGGGCCCTGCGTGGAGGAGGCTCTTCTGAGTCCCCACTTCTCTGACTTCACGCCACTCCCAATTTTACTATGTTGATTCATAGACTCCTTTTCCTTATGAAAAGAGAAATGTTAACAAATTGTAGCATGATAAACCTGATATGAGTAATAGTGCTGTCTATTCAGCAGGATGGTTTTAATTCTTCATCTGAACTCTTTGAATTTTGACTGTAGTGAAGGATCTGTATTTGAGAAACACCAGTGGTTTTGACATAGGGTATGTTCAGAGCTCAACCAGTGCTTTAAAGAAAGGGATGTTTCATCACGGTCAAGGGCGTGCCTCAGTTCTGGCAACTGCCATCTGAACCTGCTGGTGAGGAAGATGGGTGGGCTGCCATGGGTGGTCCATGCTGTCGCAGAGGCCAGGGCTCTCAGGACTGAGGGAGTTTGGCCAAGGGACTGTGGGGCCCAGACAGGGAGAGGGCAGCTCTCTTTTTTCCCTGCAAGTTATGGCTACTTTGGTGTGCAGTCAGAAACACAGGCAAGCCCTAGAGTGTAAGAGTTTCTTAAACGAACTCGTTTTAGAACTTTTATTTGGAGCAAAGTGGAGGCATGAAATAGACTCTCTACAATGAGCTCAAAGAGGAGCAGATCTTTGACATGTTTATGCAAGAGAGGGCTAACTAACTAAAGCTCTGATTAGGCAGTGAAGATGTTTATAGCAGTAGTGAGTGCATACATGCACACATATGTACACATACAAACACGTATTTACAAGACATGTGCATATACACAAGCACACACCTATACACAAACACACACATGAACACAGGCACACTCGCAAACACACATAAGCACATGAATATACATGAAGACATTCAGGTGCACAGGCAGATACCAACACACACAAATATATATGTAAAGTACACAGGTGAACATAAACATGCATACACATAATGTACACAAGTGAACATGAGCATAAACACACATACACATAATGTACACATGTGAACATGAGCATAAACACACATACAAATAATGTACACATGCAAACATGAGCATAAACACACACACGTAGAAATGTGCCAATCACACATACTCACATACATATACATATACACCCTCCTTCATGAAAACAAATGCATACACAACTCTACACATACATGGGCCTATATTCATGCACATACATATGTACACATGCTAACACATATGCAAAAATACACATACATAAGCACATACATAGGCACCATTTTGCCATCAGAGACTCAATTTGTCCTTATCACAGGTCACAATTTGTTGTTAAAAAGAAACATTGAAATGCACACATAACTCACACAATTACTTAGTTGGAGTGAATGATACATTTTTTACACGTCACTTATTTGTTCACATTCTTTTTTAAGAGGAAGGGGGAGGTTTGTCAGTGGTCCAGGAATTGTGTCTGAGGCCTGCAATATAGAAGAATGCCATCATCCTGTGATTAAGCAGTGACCTTGGTGACTTTTACTCTCATTTTCATTGGACCCATCAGTGTTTTCGCCAAGAGAATGTCTGGTTGAGTGAAGAGATCATGGGCATCAGTTGCACTTTGCCTGCTGTACAAGTGAGGAGGAGGCGATGAATACATTTCAGAGCAATACCAAGGTCACATCCATGATGTCAACAGCAGAATGTCCAGGCAAGTCCATTTTGAAATAATGCCACGTTGTTTTAGTTGTGTTAAAAATCTCTGAAGTCTATATGTTGTATTTTTACACTTTACACTTATTCTTTAGGAACATGCCCTTGCCTTCCTTATATACAGAGTACGGATCTGAAAGAGAAATTAAAGCCTGTGTCTTAAGTTCACTTTTTTGGAAAACAGATGAACCCTTAAAAAATGATAATCTCGAGTTGAGTGGCTGGCCTCAGCATTTGAATGCTTATAATGAGTCTTTATGATTTTCAACCTACCCATTTCCTCTTCCACATAATTTTTTTAAATTGACAGATACTTTTAATTTTAGAACACTTTTTTTTGGTAAAAATTTAGGTCAGCGGTAAGAGCATGACGTTTATGTGAACACCTCTGGTCATGATTTAAATGGTGGGACAAGATTTAGTAGAGCTGCCTGGAATAGTTTAATGGGAAACACGTTTAGGGTTATTTATCATCTTAGTAACCTCGTTAGTTAGTTAGGCTCTTGGATACATTTTTCTAAGCGTCTGAATGGTATTAGTTAAAGAGATAAATTTAAGTAATCTTTTTCTCTTTATTTCTCTCATTGAATGTAGTTTTAGGTCTGAATATGTATTGTACTAAAGATTTTATTGTAAGTTCAAGTGTAATCTTTATTAACCTTCACTTTATAAAGGAAGCATTTAGACTTTTTCTTTTCACAGGTATTATACAGTACCCAATTATGTGGGATAATAAAGTAATTTTGAGAAAAAAGAAGTGGGAGTATTGACAAATAGTTTTCAATGACACATTTGTTTACTTTTACAACAGAATGTGTATATAAAACCAAACAATAGCATCCAATATAATGGCATCAGAATAGATTTTGAAAATTAATTTTTGAGATAGATGCTTTTAATTTTTCGCCTTCAAATGAAGATAATATATTTATTATTTTCTTGTTTTCTTTCTAAATAACAAAATATGAGAGAAGGTCCCAGAATTTCATTTTCAGATATTCTATACTTGCACTCATCGTGAGGGCTGACAATTTATTGTATATAAATAAAAAGCCAAATTGGCAAATCATATCTAATTTTTAATTTTATTATTGCTTTCTAAATATGGGCACATTACAATGTGTTTAGAAAATTTTGAATGAATGATTATAATTTATGAATGTGGTGAAGATTATCTTTAAGCAAATTTGCCAATTATTATAATTTTACACTCCTCTCTTAATTCTATTTCAGTATTAGTGTTTCCTAGCTTACTGATTTTAATCAATGGTTTACTGCAGTCATAAATTTGACGATATAGTTTCATAAAACAATTTAATATTCAAAAAATCACGTAGTTAGAATTGTTCAGAGGCACGTTCTCAAGACCAAGAACAATGACAATGCTTGACAATGACCACTCAGTGCTTAGTGATTTATTTAAAAGAGGAAATCACAAATTAATTACTATATTTGTTAATTTACAAAATATAAACTTAAAATATCTTAACATCTTTAATAAGGAAACCCCCATCATACCGTGAGTTGCATAAATCCTCCCTGGTGGAAGCCAGAACATATCCAGGCAGTGTCAAAAACCCACAAATAGAGTTCAGAATGGTATCATCACAAATGTTGCTTTCCAATGAGGAGATGGACATGTGCTCAAAGCAGACACAGCCATCCATCCATCCAGCCATCCATCAACTTATTCATTCATCCATCCGTGCATCCATCTATCCACTCATTCATCCATCCACCCATTTATCCACTCATCCATCCACCTATGATTCATTCATCCACTCATCCATCCATCCACCCATCCATCCACTTATCCATCCACTTATCCATCCATCAATCCATTATTCACCCACTCATTTACCCATTGATCTACTTACCCATCCACCCAAGCATCCATCCATCTAGCCACCCATCCACCTATCCATCAGTCCATCCATCCATTCATCCATTTATCCATCCACCCATCCACCGATCATCCATCCATCCATCTGTCCATCATCCATTCATCCATCCACCCACCCATTTGTCTACCCATCTATCCATTCATCCACCCTTCATCCATCCATCCATCCATCCATCCATCCATCCATCCATCCACTCATTCATCCATCCATCCATCCACCCATCCATCAATCCATTCATTCATTCTTTCACACACCCATTCATCCGCTCACCCATCTACTCATCCATCCACCCATCCATCCATCCATCCACCCATCCATCACCTATCTTTCCCTCTATCCCTCCCATCATAAACCAATTCATTGATTTTTCACCCATCCTTTCTTCCATACACCCACCCATCCAACCTTTTGTTCATCCATCTATTCCTCTTTTCATCCATCCATTCATGTTTTCACCCATCCATCTATCCATTATCCCTTCATCCACCCATTGCTTGATCCATTCGTCCACTCACTCATTTATACATCTCTTCAAGTGTTAATCCAGTACTAGCTAATGCCAGTCTTTGTTTTCTTTTTTTTTTTTTTGAGACAGAGTCTGGCTCTGTCGCCCAGGCTGGAGTGCAGTGGCATGATCTTGGCTCACTGCAAGCTCCGCCTCCCGGGTTCACGCCATTCTCCTGCCTCAGCCTCCAGAGTAGCTGGGACTACAGGTGCCCGCCACCACCCCCGCTAATGCCAGTCTTTGAAACAGATATTGAGGGGACAAAATGACGTTCTGATGTCAACTGTCTTTCAAATACGGTGCCACCACGAAAGACTTATCTCTCTTGGTCAGACATTGTGCTGAGTATCTTCAATTTGCCTTATCAATTGCACTGTCCCTCTTTTGCTCCCTGCCCCATGCCCCAGGAAGCTGATCTGCAGTATGGACTGCATCATTAGGTTTCATGTGCTCTGTGCTTCTTGTTGGGCTCAGCCAAAGGGAGCACAGCAGGAGATGCAAGGTAAAGAGGTGTGATCAGGATGGCTGTACCCTGGCCCCTCTCTGAGGTGTCCCGTTTAGTAGTTTCTTTACTCAAACCTTTTCTCTCTCTCCCCTTGTTTCTCTCTCTCTCATGCTCTGCCTATATAAAGCACAAACTACAGAGTAGTATCTTCCTGCTTCCTTACTTCCACATTTTCTTTATCGACCTGATTAGAGGACTGCTGTTCCCATTCTCCATTGTGGTGGATGCGCAGAGTATAAACTGCAAAGGCCATGGTGTCTTCAAAGCATCACCCACCACATCCCTCTCTCGTGGATGCTTGTACAGAACTAGAATTATGATATTCATAGCTTTATCTGACTATCATCTAACCTAAACTTTACTCACTCTGTGTGCCCTGTGATTCAATTTCCATTTCAAGAAAGATTGGTTTATCATATTTCCTCCTTTTACTTAGAGATGCATTTTAATTGACTACCTATATCTCAGCAATGCTAAGATCTTTGAAAAAGCATGGAAGCTCCTAATTTCTCTGGAACTGAACCTCAGCCAGTTGAACCCTCATGTTCCTTAGCTTCTCTGCTGAGCATATATCTTGTATACTAAAATTATCAAAATCATTTTAAACCTCCTTTTTTATCTTCTTATGTCTAAAATGGGTCTTCAACTATCAGGTTGCACAACTGTTAAGCAGTGTATTTTCTCCACGTGGTCATACACATCGCGAAAATCAAATGCTTTATACTAAGGACCCTTTGTGAACAAACAGGTTCAGGCGTAACCTCACTTTTGAGGACCTTTTCATCATAATACTTGTCATATGGGGCCAGATGCAGGTAATCAAAGTCCCAACAGAGAAAATCCCTGTCCCCGAGGCCCCACAATTAAGCTGGGGAGGAGACACCTGTGCCGACCTGGGGAAGCTGCGTACCGTGTGGTTCAGCCTCAACCTCAGATCTGTGTTACAGCTTAAAAAGTGCAGATTGGCAATCACAATGTGACTCCAAAATGATTCAAGCTTTTCCTTGCATTTTAACCATTGAAGGGGATCCCCTTCTGCCCCATTAATTACTCTGATTTTATCCATTCATCTACTGTAAAGTTTTTTTCCTTACATAAATTAGTGACATACATATTCTTTTTCTCCCTCAGCCTTGTCTAGCTCTCAACTTTACCAGCTTTGGCATCTAGAACAGTGTCTTTTTCTCTTAGGAGATGCTGCAGTAACAGTAAATATACTATTGCCAGTCTCAGGGAGACTCCAAAGGGCCTGCTCCCCCAAACTAAATGCTGAGCTTCTACTCAGAGTGACAATGATGGCTCCTCAAGCCCATGGAATAATAAGGTTGATGAGCTCTCAGTTGTCTCTGAGATGCTACCATCACTACACTAGCGTGCCCTGAATCAACAGGCCAGCACATGGGCCATGCAACATGTGTTTGCTGTGGAGAAGTGCGTTCCTTTTTCCTGGCTGCCTGTATCAGAAAACTGTCCGTCTTGAGCTGGCTCATCAGCCTGAAGAATGCTCCCGTGACGGACGTTTAGGCTGCATCCACTGAGCCATTAGCTGGAGGGAGTAGCTCATTGCCAGACGCAGAAAGAGCCACATCAATCAGCGAGCTGCTGGCCCTGGGCCACTTAAGGCTGTCCTTGTTCCTCTTAAATGATGTAAATCAAATACAAAACCCAGCTCATTATTACTTGAAATTTGAGAAATATGCAAATGAGCACTCCCTAAACAAGGAAAATGACAGTACCTTTCTCATCATCCCAATTTAAATGGAATAACACACTCCCAAAAGCTGTGACATTTCCGCGATGATATTTCAACAGGGCCATTGGTTCATCTCTGTGGCTGTTGAGCTGTTAGTGCCTGCACCATTTTATAGCCTGGAAGTTAAGAGGAAAAAACAAAACCATCCTTTGTCGTTCACTAAGGAAGTCACATTGTGATCCGAGGAGTTTTTAAGGCAGATTGAAGTATGAAGAATTGGAACACTGAAATACATTTTTTGCATTTTACCTGGATTCCTCTGAGCTTTCTAGAAATGGATTCTATGCCATATTCTTCCTTCCCTGACCCCGTCTCCTTTCCCCTCATTCTATCCTGCTATTCAAATCACACAGACAGCAGCACCTCTTGATTAGATTGGTTCACAATGTTTCTGCCTAAATTTTAACAAGGGTGCCTCGTTTCAAACTCTGACCCTGCGGTAGGGGAGTACAGTCAATCTAGAATGACTCTCCTTACCTCGAGTTTAGCAGGATGTGGCCTGAAAGCCAGATTGAGCACAGAGCAGCTTGATCTGCGGCATTCTCATCTGCTGGTCTAGTAATGAGTTTGGCATTGGGAAGCTGATGGCTGCTGCATCCAATTACTGGATTAAGTTTCTGGAAGACGTGGATGGCCTCCATGGACTTACATGGATTAGGGAGGCATAACAGGTAGATATTTTTTAAATAAAAAGTCCTAAAGCCAAAATGTGTAAGTTTTTATTATTTTTAAATTTTTGAGATCGAAAGTAGTTATCATAACCCTTCAAAGAGAGTGACGTGTTCTCATTTCACTCAATTCCAATAGCATAAATGTCTCAGCAGAGAAGAGACCCTAGGCTGGGTGTGGTGGCTCACGCCTGTAATCCCAGCACTTTGGGAGGCTGAGGCCTGTGGATTACTTTGAGCGCAGGAGTTTGAGACTAGCCTGGGCAATGTGGTGAAACCCTGTCTCTAGAAAAAGTACAAAAAAATCTGCCAGGTGTGGTGGTGCACGCCTGTGGCCCCAGCTATTTAAGAGGCTGAGGTGAGAGGGTCACCTGAGCCTGGGAGGTGGAAGTTGCAATGAGCTGAGATTGCACCACTGCACTCCAACCTGGGTGAGAGAGCGAGACCTTGTCTCAAAAAAAAAAAAAAAAAAGCCCCTAAATAGATTACATGTGCTCATTATTATTCATTAAGTCATTTTAATGAATAAAGCCATTTAATCTGGCTCCTAATTCACCTTTGAGAACATTTGAAAACAAAACCAACCATCCTTCCTCACAGTGCTGGTTCCTGGTCTTGGAGACGCAGCAGAGGAAAGGGAGTGGCAGATGGAACCTGAGGCAGGAGCGCGCTCAGCACCACTGTCTTAGCTGCACGGCTCTGAGCGGAGGAGGAGATAAACACATTTTACTCTCAGTTTAAAACTTGCAGGACTACCGGTGCAGCTTGTTTCATGCCAGAATCTGTGGGCTGTGAAGCGAAGCTTTTAAGACGTCATGCAGTCATAGTCTCTGTGCTGAAATAGTCAGGAAAGAGAATGTTCTAGGAGCTCGGCATTAGGGTTGCCAATATCACAAATTTCAGGAAAGGAAACCAAACTGAAAAAAAAAATCTTAGAGTGAAAACCCTCTCCTCCTCTCCTTTCCTCTCCCCTCCTCTCCCCTTTTTGAAATTTAGCGTGCCCTGTTCAGGAGGCCCAGGGTGTAAGGAAAAGAAGGGGCTGGCTGTGGCTGCTGCTCTCACACTTCCAATGCCAGAGCGTGGGGGAGCCTGGATTTGGGTCATTCAGGCCATGGTGATGCTCCTCCTCCTCCCCAGGATCACTGGGTGGCACTAAGATCGCCCCTGCAGAGATGCCCGGGGCTCTCAGCATTCCCACTTTGCAGAGGCACACGAGGTGCTTCCACCACTTCACAGTGGACTCTCCTCCATCCCTCACTGAGTTGGGGAGACCCCTCTGGCCGAGGTGGTTGGCTGAGGACACCCAGCGTGCTGGGCATGAATGTCCCGTCAGCTGGTCACTTTAAAGGACGCTTTGGGCTCCCGTGAGCTGCTAGCTGCAGAGGCCAAGCTGGGGGCAAAGAGAGACAGAAAATAGCCAGAAAGTTCAAAAGAAGGGGCTAGCACACGGGAAGGGCCGTGCTCCTGGCCTTTTGTGGCTGATCTCTGGACAGCAGAGGGAAGATTAGAGACACAGACATTGCAGTTGCCATCTCTGGCATCCATGCTGCTCCAGGCTCTGTTCCCATCACAGGGTCTGTGATCACAGGGGACCCTGGGAGAGGAGGCTGGAGGTTGCTGACCTGACAGAGATCCAGAGCCAGAAGGGGTTACTGAATGCATCAGCAAGGACACCATTTATTCTACTAGATGTGCAATGTATTCTAATCAACATCATTTAACTGTCATTAATTGTTGGCCGAACAGATCTCTTTGGCAAATGTCCAACAATAAACTTCCTGACAAATTTTTAACAGTCGCCAATGGACACTGCATAATAAAATGATATTTATTAGAGAATTGTCATTTTTAGCCACCTTGTTACACATGCTCCAAGTATTCTCTTCCTGCTGACAGTGGGGATCACCGTGGCATCAGCGTTTGATGCAGAATGAAGGCATTTTAGCCAGTTAAGGGTGGGCTGTGTTAATTCCTGTAGTTATAATTGCACTTGAAAGACAACGTCTTCTCTCCTTCGCGCTCGAACCGTTTAGAGAACCGGATGAGCACTGTGGGTGACAAGCAGCGTTTAAATTAAGTATGATCCTGTGATTTATTTAGGTCACAGTGCAGTTAATAATTAATGAGGCCGGGCTCTGCTGATTTGAAGAGAAGTTCTGAAGGACTCACTCACTTTGTTTCAGACGCTTGATATTCCAGACAGTCTTCCAGATTCAGCATCTCTAATGAGCTCTACCTTCCAGGGCACTAATCATGTTAGGTTGTAAAAGGCAGTGAGGAAGAGGAAAACTACATTAAAAACAAAACCCCACACGCACACACAAGAAGGAACTCACCACCCCGCACTGCAGCACACACAGCTATGGCCGTGTTACCTTCACTGGGAAATTTGGCCACTGTCAGTTCTTCCGGGGAAGGGTTTGTCTCTTTCTGGTGTGTTTAGGAAATTGCATCATTAAAAGGAGGTAATGCCATCCGGTGGAAAGGCCCAGGACTGGAGGTCGAACAGACCCAGACTCAGGTCCCAGCCCTGCCTGTGAGTATCTGTGGGGCCCTGAGCAAGCCACTTACCCTCACCTGTTAAAGCAAGCAACACACAAACATGCCACCTCCCACCTCCGTTGATTGATTTGGTTTTTGGTTCAAGGTTGACTCATGTCAGCCTCACGACACTCATAGGGTCAGTGCTGTTATTTCGGTCTGTCTGAGCTGCCATGATAAAATACCATAGATGGCATGGCTTGGCATGGCATGGCTGCATAGATGCAGCAAAGGGCAGAGTTGGTGTCTGGAGAGGGCCTCTTCCCGGTTTCCGGCTGGTACCTTCTCATCATGGCCTCATGTGGCCTTCCTCCATCAAATGCACTGGAGAGAGAGAGATTTTGAGTCTTGTTCTCTTTAAAAGGGCGCTAACCCCTTAGTGAGGGCCCCGTGTTCATGGTCTCCTCTAAGCCCAATCACCTCCAAAGGCTCCACCTCCACAAACCATCACACTGCAGGCTGGGGCTCCAACCTGAACTATTTTGCTGGGGACACAGACATCCAGTCCATGGCAGCTATTATCTTCCTCTTTTTACAGAAGAGGAAACAGAGGCACAGAGGGCTGAGGGCTGAGCGGCTTGCAGGATGTTCTGTGACCTCATTCCTTATTCTAAATAGCACTGAGACTCATGCCACATTTGGAGTACCAAGAACGCAGGACACACAAAAACACGCAGATGCCTGAAAACAATCACCAATGAGAAAATCGATACCTGCTCTGCATCGATCATTCATCAAAGCTCCCGAGCAGGGCATTAGGACGGGCTGAGTGCAGAGAAGTCGGGGATGTCCACTCCAGGAGCCCATGTCTACGCTGGGTCACTGAGTGGACGCAGCTGTCTCTTCACCACCGCTCATAGCCACAGTCAGAGGTCATGGAAATTCCATCTATCCTGCAATTTACATGGTTTGTTGTGAAGTTTCTGTTATTAGTGAAAACTTTTATGAAGCTGCATTAAGTACTAAGTCAACGTCACGTATGTGTGTTTTTGGTGCCTGGGGCCTGTTGCTTTCAGAAGGCACTCGTGGGTCCTGGCTGCCAGGGGGCTGCAAGGGTGAGTGTCTCGAATGTGGGGTGGACTTTTCTGCAGTTCTGGCTTCCATCAGGACTCAACAGTCATCCAGCTCCGGAATGTGCAGGTGCCCATGGCTGCCCAAGGAGGTGGTAGACTCAGCCCCTCATTGCAGGTGGTCAAGGAGAAATGGCCAGAAGCCTGCCATCAGGCCCACCCAGGCCCTCAGGGGACAGCATTTGAGGGAAAGACTGATGGATGGAAAAGAGCCTCCTTCGGCCATCACCTCTGTGTGGCCTTGGGACTGACGAGGGAGGAGGAGAAACACTACCTCTGCCTCCTACCCTTGTGCACGGCACGCTGGAAATGCACATCCGGGCACCTTCGCTGGCTGGGATGCCTGAGGGGCATTTTCAGGAGGAATCTGAGCCCAGAGAGGCCACATGTCACCCTCGTGCCTGGAGAGGCCACGCGTCACCCTCATGCCTGGAGAGGCCACGCGTCACCCTCATGCCTGGAGAGGCCATGCATCACCCTCGTGCCCTGAGGTCACACGTCACCCTCGTGCCTGAAGAGGCTGTGGGTCACCCTTGTGCCTGGAGTCCTGCTCCCAGTCAGGCTTCTCTGCAGTCTCCGAGCCCCACCGGTGAACGCACCCTCGCTGGGTTTAAGTGTCACTGTCAGCACGCTGGAGAGGAGCCGTGCTCATAGGAAAAAACAATAAAACTGTACATTTTAGGATGAGTTACAAGTCCATGGGCCAGAAACTAACAGTGTCCCCAGGTCTTCTTGAACAAACCGTCCAGCATGCACCCTGACCTCTAGGCCGCACGTCTACACCACACGCAGCGGAACCGAGATGCTCACTGACCAAATAAATCAATGCCGTTTTATTCTTTTTGAAAACTCTCCATAATTCGATGTGTGGGGCACCATTCAGCGGGGCAGTCTGTGCAGGAGAGGGATGTTCTCCTTTCGGATTTCGGGCCAACACTCTTTTCTGCAGCTTCATTGTCTCTCAGTGTGTGCACTGGAGGCAATTAATCAGCGCCTTAATAACTGGGCTCGCCACGACGCTGGCGGAGGTAATTATCTGTTTAGCTTCTCCAGCTGGCCTGTGCAGATGCCGCCGTGGTTTCTGGGTGGGAGGCATCTTCCCTGAGTGCAGGAAGGGGCCGGCTCCAAGAAGCCCCCACGTGGGATGACCCACTGCTGCTGAACGTACCAAGGACGGACATGGCCGGATATGCTCTGTGCGGCCCCAGGCACCGCATTGCACTGCCCACTCAGCGCCCAGGGCAGGCCTGGGGGTGGGTATGGGTGTGTGGGTGGCAGGGGACATTTAAGAACCCGCACCCTAAGCCCTGCAGAGCTGGAGTGCCTCATGGATGTGGGCGGGTTTGTCCTTCATCTTCCCATCCCAGACCCCACCAATGCCTTCCCACATGGAAGGGTGTGATGGTGAATACTGAGTGTCAACTTGATTGGATTGAAGGATGCCAAGTATTGATCCTGGGTGTGTCTGTGAGGGTGTTGCCAAGGAGATTAGCATCTGAGTCAGTGGGCGGGGAGAGGCAGGCCCACCCTCAGTCTGGGTGGGCAGCATCTAATTGGCTGCCAGCAAGGCTGGAATAAAGCAGGCAGGAGAAGGAATGAGGAGACTGGCTGAGACTCTCAGCCTTCATCTTCCTCCGGTGCTGGATGCTTCCTGCCCTCGGACATCAGGCTCCAGGTTCTTCAGCTTTGGGTCTCTTGGAGCTTCGGCCACAGATTGAAGGCTGCACCGCTGGCTTCCTTACTTTTGAGGTTTTGGGACTCAGACTGGCTTCCCTGCTCCTCAGCTTGCAGACAGCCTATTGTGGGACTTCCTGTTGTGACTGTGTGACTCCGTACTCCTTAGTAAGCTCCCCTTTACACATCCATCCCTCCAATTAGTCCTGGCCCTCTAGAGAACCCTGACTAACACAAAAGGCATTTGAGGACGCTGATTCTGGCTCCAGCCGCTGAAGTTGGAGCCTGAGGACCCCAGGATGCTGCTTCTACCCTGCTGCTGCCCCTCGAGCATCTGTCCAGGGGCCATGCGCTCCTCCCGGAGCCCCGTGGGTGTGTTTGTAATTCCAGAATTCCTAAGACGCTCTCCTTTGTTTCCTGCTGGAGAAAACTCAGCACACTGGTTCCAGCCCTGCTCTGAGAGGGCCTTAGAGGCAGAGCCACAGTCTGCATGTGTGTAGGGAGGGCACACGTGGGCTGGGAGGGGGAGGGGGAGGAGTGGGGGTTGGATTGGGGGAGGGGCATGTGTGTCCTTCGGTTGGAGCATCTGGAAGGGTCCTCAGAGTTCCCTGCACACCCAAGCTCGGCCTGCACAGTGTGGACTCTGCCTAGGCCATCTTGGTGTGGCCTGCCGACTGGCTCTGCACACCCAGAGGGCCGGTGGCGGTGTCCTCAGCTGCTGTGTGTACTGAGTCACTAGGTGCCAAGACCTGGAGAACATATGGAGCCCGCTGAAATCCCTGGATAGAGAGGCCACTTCTCACTGCCATTGCTGAGCCTCCCTCCAGCCCTGCCATCCCGGCCATCCCTCTGCCCCTGCGGCTGGGGCTAGGCTGGTCCTGCTTTCAGGTGGGAGGCAGCAGCCTCTCAGCACTGGGCTTACCTGGAGGCATGAAGCGGAACCTCATGGAATGAGAGAGCTGTGCTGGGGCACCGCCTGGCTCAGTGGCACCTGTGCCCGGTCCCAGAGGTGCTTTGGGACAGACAATCATTCTGTATTTGGGATGGGGACAGTTGGAGCCACCAGGAACGGAAGGAAATGCTCTCCTCTGCTGGTGGCCTCTGGTGGGAAGACCTCCCGGCTCCACGCCCTAGAGACAAGCATCTGCCCTGCGGCCTCCCCCAGAGTCGCTCCCAGGCTGCAGCATGGTCTGTCTGTGGGCAGCGTGGCCACCACCAGTTACCTCTGTCCTCAGCACAGGCTCAGTCACGGGACCTCATTGTTCAGATGTCTGCGGTGATCTTTCTGGAGTAGACACCCCTTGGTCTGGCCTCCTGACCTCTGAAACACAAGGTCATCTTCCACATGTCACAGTCTTCCCCAAATGGGGCCTCCTGTGGGTCCCCGAAGCTCCACCCTGGACCTTGCCATTAGGGGAGTCTTGGTTATCTGTTGCTGCACCAAAACCATCCACAACCCAGCGACTCAGAGCTGCGCCAGCCGTGCCAGCTGCTCACGACCATGTAGGCCTGGCTGACTTGGCTCTGTCTCCTCTGCTGGTGGTCGCGGGGTCTGTGTGAGGCTGGCAGGCTGGATGGGGAAAGGGTCCTCTCTCTCCATGCCCCCTAGGAGTCTCTCCCTGTGCCTTGCCACGCCCCTTCAGTGGGTGGTCCCGCAGCAGGGTGGAGGGACTTCGAAGATGGCTTCTCCTCTGGTCTCAAAAGAGAGCCAAGCGGGAGTTCCCAGGCCTTCTTAAGGCTCAGGCTTGGACCTGCCATTGCACCACTTCCCTGGGATCCTGTCAGTCAGAATAAAGTCCAGAGCCAGCTCAGGATCATGGAAAGAGATGGCCAGAGGTATGAGCACCAAGACCTCTCTCAGGGGGCTGTGGCAGCATGGGGCTGCCAGCGCAAGCTTCTTGTGCTACTCTCTCTTCCTGGAATGGCCCATTTATGAAGTCACACTTACCTCCCAAGAACCACGGTTTCCTTCCTGAAGCCTTTCCTGGGCTTCCAGTCAGGTGTGCCATCTCTTTTCCTGGAATCTTCTGAGATCCCTGGAAGGTCGGCCTGGCAGCTGTGTTAGTGCTTGGCCTTGGGAGTCAGGCAGATCTGTCTTTGGGTCCTCCCTGTCTCCTCCGAACACAGCGACTTAAGGCAAATTGGCAAATCTCTGGAAGGCGGTTGCAGCAATGGAAGGCATATACTTGCTTATTCCTCCTAGACTCCCCATGTGTGCCAAGCACTGAGCTCAGAGCCCGAAACGTTGTATGTGCTTGGTGAATATCACTATTCTCCATAGCCCTGGTGCATCTCAGCGTCTATCCCCAGCTTAGGGGCTGTGCCTTATTCACATCTGCATCTCCCAGGTCTCCAGTGGTGTCCTGGAGTAGAGTGGACACCATGTCATCTGTTGGGGAAGTTACTTTGCTATCCTGTCTGTGTTATGCATAAAGAGAGTGTCAGGAAATGTTTGCTAGTTTGCGCTACAGGCATAAGGGTGAAGATACCCTCTCTCTTAAATGTAACTCAAATCTCTGACTGAACTTTAAACCAATTTCGAATCACAGGCAGATCGACTTCTTGATGGGAAAGGGGAATATCCGAGGCAGCTGAGTCCTTCGCCTTTTTCTGCAATCTGCCCAGTTCACATTTCTCATCGAGGTGAGATGTCTGCATAAAGGATTTCAGCGTTGGGTTGTGAGTCACCCAGATCCCTGTTCTCCTTCCATGCTGACGGGACCCCCCAGTGCAAAGTCAGAGCCTGGTCCTTGTTTACAAGTGAGGGTTTGATGGCACTCAGGTGGGAGGAGGACCTGCCATAGGTGCGGGTGCAGAGAGATTGCAGAGGGGACCCAGCTCATTCACGGCCCTACGGTTTCTGCTAGGGACCCTTTGGTGAGAGGCGTAAATGCTCCAAACACTTCTTACTGGTTTGCTTATGAAATGGTGCTAAATACCTTGAATCCTTACAAGAACCCAAAGAGGCAGGAAACAATAGATGCACATTGCTATTTTCACTCTCTGACCTCAATAAACACCTGTTATTACCACTCCATACGTTATCATCCATTGTAAAAGGGAAGATGCATAAGGTAATATTGTTATTATTTATTTTTAGACATAATTTAGAGATGACCAATATCTCTCCAAAACTCTAAAAGTACAAACTTTTACATCAACCAAAGCTTAGAGAAAGAGCACAAAGTAGGCACAGACCCTTGTCTCCTCCCCTTCTCCCTCCCATTTAGTCTGAAATCATGAAGGTTCTTAGGAGCCAGTGACCACCTGTTGCTCACAAACCCAACACCCGTAAGTCGGGGAGTGTGTTGCTCTGCAGTGATGCTATCCTGTTGCTGAATAGAAAAATGATCTTTTTTCCTTATGTAGGAACAAACACAATGTCTTTATTCCAGTTCTCCTACCAGTTCTCACAATCCTCGGGCATAACAGGCAATCTTTGCTCAACTCAGGTTTTCTAAGTGTGGAAAGCTCATGGCTGAGACGTGTGTGATGCTGGGTGTGCCAGGCTGAATTTCTAATCACCTTCCTCGTGTTTTCTTGTGTCACCTCTGTGAGTGGTGAGTGAGTTCAGGCCATGTGAGCTGCGGTAACAGATGGACTCTCAAAGTTGAGTGGCTTTCACGCTCGGGCCTTGGCAGCATCTGGATCCAGCTGAGAAAGGTGGGGAGAGAGTGTGGAGGAGGGAGGCCTGCTTGGTGACGCCTGGAACCAGCTTAGAGGGAACCTGGATCCAGCTGACAGAGGTGTGGAGAGAGTGTGGAGGAGGGAGACCTGCTTGGTGACGCCTCGATCCAGCTGAGAGAGGTGTGGAGAGAGTGTGGAGGAGGGAGGCCTGCTTGGTGACACCTGGGCCGGGGGTGAAACACATTTCCACTCGCATTTCATCAGTGGAGACCAGTCCTGTGGCCCCACCTTCCTACAGGGAGCTCTGAAACGTGCATCCCAGGCTGGGCAGGTACTTCCTAACGCACGACTGGCTGGTGGGAGATGAGGCGGACAGATCCGTCCTTGGGTGCATCCGTTCTGGTGAACAATGAGCTGTTTCCGCCACAGGTGGAGAACGTCCTCCTCTTCTACAGTGGAGGAGACTGAGGCTGAGGAAAAGTGAAGCCGCGCCGTGAAAGCGGATACCTGAGTCCCATCGCGTCTGATTCAGAGCTCACACTCCTGCAGGAGTCTGCAAAGGCGTCCAGGGCAGGGGCAGAGCTGCAGGGACACCTAATGGGGGGAAAGCAAGAAGAGAGAGAGTTAGAAAATAAATGTGCTAAATCATTGCACAGACAAAATAAAGCCTATGAACCATATTGATTATCCAGGAGAAGCCACTTCCCACCCCTCAGAGACACAGACATCTAGGGCTGATGATGTAAGATGATGGAGAAGATGTGGGAGCTCCTGGGTTTCCCGTGGAAGGTACGCGTTCAGCAGGGTGGGGATCCTCTGGTCCCATCCACGGGCACTTGGGATGCCCCAGGTTTGCCCCTCCATGCCTCCTCTCCCTCCAGGAGGGAGTCTGCGCTTGTGCTGGGTCGAGGCCTCCACGTGAGGCCGCTCACTGCAGCTCAGCTTTCAGCAGGAAACACAGGAACCACGACTTCTCCTATGCTGCCGTGGTGAAAAAGTAAACCGTATATAAGGCACATGTGAATGGAACAACCTGGAGCTATGGGAATCAACATAAGTGAATATCAAAAACACAATGGTGAATGAACAAAGGAAGTTAGCGCCATCGCAGAAAGGAAGTGGGGAGACTTTGGGTTTCCAGTTCCACAGGTAAGGAGCGTGGAAGACGCCATTCCATCCTAACACGTCAAAAGCTGAACAGATTGTCAAGAAACAACTCTTCTTGGATCCATAAAAGAGGGAGCATGCAGGGCAGGGCAGCATGTGGCACCCCGGACTGGAGAGTTGGAGCAAACACAGGGACACATCAGGCCTGGGCAGAGTCTCGGGAGCGGAACCCACCTGGGGGCACAGTGCTAGAGTCGGGGCTGAGCTGTAATGAATGAGTCCCTGGAGGCTCAGTGGGGACAAGTCTGGAGTGGCAGATTCCAGTGGACTCGGTCCCAGAACGACCCTCACCATACTGTGCGATTCGCCTCCATGATCTCAACCAGATTCCCATGGTAAGTACCCGAGAAACATTCCCTTAGGCTTCGGCAGAGAGAGGAGAAAGGGACATTTTGGCCGGGTGCGGTGGCTCACGCCTGTAATCCCAGCACTTTGGGAGGCCGAGGTGGGCGGATCACGAGGTCAGGAGATCGAGACCATCCTGGCTAACACGGTGAAACCCCATCTCTACTAAAAATACAAAAATTAGCCGGGCACGGTGGCGGTCGCCTGTAGTCCCAGCTACTCAGGAGGCTGAGGCAGGAGAATGGCATGAACCCGGGAGGCGGAGCTTGCAGTGAGCAGAGATCGCTTCACTGCACTCCAGCCTGGGCAACAGAGCAAGACTCCGTCTCTAAAAAAAAAAAAAGAAAGAAGAAAAGTGCCAGAGCACCCTGCTCTTGCTAGCAAGGCCTGCACTGGGGAGAGGCCGGTCGTCCTAACCGAGAGGGTGATCACCAGAGCCTCCTGACCTGGGTGACGGGAAATACCCAGCTCAGCCCACTCAGGCTGTTCTGTCCCATCTAAGCGAGGAGGGAACAACAGAGGCGTGTGCTTGTGAAGTGAGACACAGGCTCTTGGGAAGCCGGAGACCTGCTCGCAGGACTCTAGGCTGCTCTCCCCACACCCAGTGCTGCACCGCCACAGCACCAAGGTCTGTATGGAAGTGTCCTGCATTTGGCCCATTGTGTCTGCGTATCAGAAAAAATTATAAGGCATATTAAAAGGCAAAAAAGCACAATTTGGAGAGACAAAACCAGACATGGTAGAGATTTTAGAATGATCAGACAGTGAATTTAAAACAACTGTGGCCAAGAGTGGTGGCTCACGCCTGTAACCCCAGCACTTTGGGAGGCTGAGGCGGGTGGATCCTTTCAGGCCAAGAGTTCAAGACCAGCCTGGCCAACGTGGTGAAACCGTGTCTCTAATAAAAGTACAAAAAATAAAAATAAAAATAAAAATAAATAGCTGGGCGTGGTGATGCATGCCTGTAATCCCAGCTACTCGGGAGGAGTCAGGAGAATCACTCGAACCTAAGAGGTGGAGGTTACAGTGAGTCAAGATCGCATCATTGCACTCCACCCTGGGCCACACAGTGAGATGCCATCTCAAAAAATAATAAATAAATAAATAAAACTGTAAACCAAAAATAAGATCTTAAGCCCCCCAACCAACTGGGCAGACCCTCTTGGGGCCAAGGGGACCTCAGAGAAACCTGAAAAATCGAATTCCTGACCATGATAGGAAGAGAGGTTGGGAGGTCGGGAGGTCAGGAGGTCAGGAGGTCAGGAGGTCAGGCATGTCTCATTATACCCGCTCCCTTTCGGAGTTTAGGAACATGACCAGCATTAACTTTAAAGTGGAGAGCAAAAGGCTGACAAAACAGACTCTGTAGCACTCAGATACCAATTTCCAACCTGACTCTGGTATAGCATCACATGTCAGACAGCAGGCCCTGAAAGAAATCAAAGCATTTTACTCCGAAATATAATGTATTTCTTTCACATATTTTGAAATGGCCCCTGCAAAGCTATCATTTGTGGGGGAAATTTTGCATCTCTAGAGAATCTCCTTTAATGCAGCCAGACCTTCGCAGATCTAGGAGAGATTAACTGAGAGTCTGATGCCTTTTGAGATCCAAAAAGAGACACTGACCCTCTATCCTCTCAGGGGGCTGCCACCGCTGAGGCTTCCTCAACTTAACATGAACCTCGGCCTCCATGGCCCCTCTTACCTTAACTCAAGCATTTCTTTCTACTGACGTGAAGTCTTTAGACGAAGTTTCACTTTTTTTTTTTTTTTTATTATACTTTAGGTTTTAGGGTACATGTGCACAATGTGCAGGTTTGTTACATATGTATCCATGTGCCATGTTGATTTCCTGCACCCATTAGCTCGTCATTTAGCATTAGGTATATCTGCTAATGCTGTCCCCGCCCCCCCCACCCCCCACCCCACAACAGTACCCGGAATGTGATGTTCCCCTTCCTGTGTCCATGAGTTCTCATTGTTCAATTCCCACCTATGAGTGAGAACATGCGGTGTTTGGTTTGGAATACTATGCAGCCATAAAAAATGATGAGTTCGTGTCCTTTGTAGGGACATGGATGAAACTGGAAAACATCATTCTCAATAAACTATCAAAGTTTCACTTTTTAAACCAACTGCCATTTAGAAAATCTTTGAATCCACCTACGACCTGTAAGCCCTCCCCCACTAAGAGCTTCAAGAATCTTCGCCTCTTTAGGCTGAACCAACGTACACCTTTCATGTATTGATTAGTGATTTTACTCACAATTCTTGGCTCCCTACAACGTATACAACCAATCTGTTACTCAATTGCTTTGGGCACACTTTCTGAGGACCTCAGGCCAAGGTCACTCCTATCCTGGCTTAGAATCAACCTCTTTAAATATTTTACAGAGTTTGGTTTTGTTCCCATCAATATGAGTATGATTAAAATGCTAAGGGCTCTGATGGGTAAAACAGGCAGCACTTAAGAACAGATGGGCAATTTTAGCAGAGAGATAGAAGTCCTAAGAAAGAAGGAAAAAGAAACAGAAGAGATAAAAAATGCAGGGGCAGAAATGAGCAGGGCTTATTAGTAGACTGGATGCCGCTGAGGAACAACTGTGTGAGCTTGAGGACACATCCATAGAAACTCTGGAAACTGAAAAGCAAAAAGAACAAAGAATGAAAAGAACAGACCATAATATCAAAGAGCTGTGGGATAGGCACGAAAGGCGTAACCAAGATTAAATGAGAATATCAGCAAGAGAAGGAAGAGAAGAAATACTGGAAACAATAGCGTCTGAGAACTTCCACAAATTAATATCAGACACCAAACCACCTGTCCATGAAGTGTAGGTCACCAAGCAGGGTCTGTGACCCCAAGCCTACACCTAGGCATGCCATTTTCAAACACAGAAAAACAAAGATTAAAAAAAGTCCTGAAAAAAGCCAAAGGGAGGA
This sequence comes from Hylobates moloch, assembly GCF_009828535.3. Taxonomy (NCBI): domain Eukaryota; kingdom Metazoa; phylum Chordata; class Mammalia; order Primates; family Hylobatidae; genus Hylobates; species Hylobates moloch. The sequence continues at coordinate 2,046,925 of NW_026652278.1, forward strand.
AAAAAAAAAAAAAAGCAACACTTTACTTGTAGAGGAACAAAGATGAGAATTAATTCTGTCTTCTTCTCAGAAGCCAAGTAAGCAAGAAGAGAGTGCAGTGAAATTTTTTAAGTATTTAGAGGAAAAAACACCCCTGCACAGAAATCTGTACCCTGCAGAATTACCCTTCAAAAATGAGGGAGAAATAAAGACTTTCTCAGACAAACAAAAATTGAGGGAATTAGTTGACAGTAGACCTGTCTTACAAAAAATATTTTAAAAGATCCTTTAGAGAGAAGGAGAATAAAAAGGCCAGAATCTCAGATCTGCATTAAAAAAACAAAGAGGGCCAGGTGCAGTGGCTCAAGCCTGTAATCCCAGCACTGTGGGAAGCCGAGGTGGGTGGATCATCTGAGGTCAGGAGTTCGAGACCAGCCTGGCCAACCTGGTGAAACCCTATCTCTACTAAAAATACAGAATTTAGCCGAGCATGGTGGTGCATGCCTGTAATCCCAGCTACTCGGGAGGCTGAGGCAGGAGAATTGCTTGAACCTGGGAGGCGGAGATTGCAGTGAGCCAAGATCTTGCCATTGCACTCCAACTCTGAGCGACAGAGCAAGATGGCGTCTCAGAAAAAAAAAATTATATATATATGTATATATATACACACACACACACACATATATATAAAATTTACATTAGCACTCTCAAACAGGAAGCACTTAGGCATAAATCTAACAAAATATGTACAAGATATATATAAAGAAAATTACAAAACTCTGATGAGTGAAATAAGAGTTAAATACATGGAGAGATTATTGACATTTATGAATAAGAAGATTTGATATTGTCAAGATGTCGGTTCTTTCCCACTTGATCTATAGCTTCAATGCAATCTCAATCAAAATCCCAGAAAGTTATTTTTTAGATATTCACAAACTGAGTCTAAAGTTTATGTGGAGAGGAAAAGAACCCAGAATAGCTTACGCAACACTGAAGAAGAAAATTGGAAGATTGACACTACCCCGCTTCAAGACTTATTGTAAAGCTACAGAAATCAAGACCGCGTGGTATTGGTGAAAAAATAGACAAATGGATCAATGGCATGGAGTAGAGATTTCAGAAACAGGCCTACACAAATATAGTCAACTGATCTTTTACAATTGCTGAAAAGGAGCAAAGGCAATACAATGGTGCACAGATAGTCTTTTCAACAGATGGTGTCAGAATGAGACATCAATATGCAAAAAATGAATCCAGATAGACCTTACACCCTTCCCCAAAACTAACTTAAAATGAATCATAGACATAAATGAACAATACAAAACTATAAAACGCCTAAGAGATAACAGAGGAGAAAGCCTAGGTGATCTTGGCACGGTGATGGCTTTTTAGATCCAGCACCAAAACCATGGTCCATGAGAGAAATAACTGATCAGCTGGACCTAGTTAACCTTAAACACTTCTGCTTGATCAAAGAAAATGGCAAGAGAATAAGAAGAGAAGCAACGGACTCGGATAAAATATTTGCAAAAGACACCTATGATAAAGGACTCTAATTCAAAATATACAAAGAAGTCTTAAAATTAAGTAATAAGAAAACGACTTGATTTAAAAATGTGCCAAAGATATCAACAGACATCTCTCCAAAGATCTATAGATGGCAAAAGAGCATATGAAAAGATGCTCCATGCCATATATCATCAAGGAAATGCAAATTCAAACAACAATAAGACACCGCTACACACACCATTAGAATGGCTGGAATCTGGAACACGGACAACCCCAAATGCTGGTGACTGTGTGAGGCAACAGGAACTCACACTCATTGTTCACGGAAATGCAAAAAGACAATCTGGGGGTTTCTTGCAAAACAAAATATACTCTTACATATGATCTAGCCATGACATTCCTTGGTATTTACCCAAAGAAGGTGAAAATTTATGCTCACACAAAAATCTGCACACAGATATTTATAACAGGGTTATTAATAGATGCTAAAACTGGGAAGCAACCAGGATGTCCTTCAGGAGGTGAATAGAGAAATGAACTGTGGTTCATCCATACTGGGGAGTGCTATTCAGCTCTAAAAAGAAATGAGCTATTAAGCCATGAAAAGACATGGAGGGAGCTTAAATACATGTTGCTAAGTGGAAGAGGCCAATCTGAAAAGGCTACATACACTATGTATGATTCCAAATATAGGACATTCTGGAAAGGGCAAAATTATGAAGACAGTAAAAAGATCAGTGGTTATTGGGGATTGGGGAGGGAAGGATGAGCAGGTGCAGCACAGGGGGCTTTCATGGCAGTGAAACTACTGTGTGTGATACTTCAGTGGTGGATACAGTCATTAGAGATTTGTGAAGGCTCAAGGAATGTCAATACCGAGAGCGGAGCATCAGGTGGGCCATGGAGTCTGGTTGGCCACGATGTGTCGATGTAGATTCCTCAGGGGTAACAAATGCCCCACTCTGGGAGGGAAGTTTCTTATGGGGGCTGTGCACCTGTGGGAGGTGGATAGAATTCATTTTGTCATAAGCCTAAAACTCCTCTAAACATAGTCTTACAAGACAGGAAGGAGCTAATCTCTGCATTTCCCTCCCAAGTCATCAAACTGACTGACCACAGCCCCCAAGCCCTCCATCTAAATATCACGGTAGGAGCTTCTGCTCTTAGCCCACTGAGGGATTATATGAGAAGTAAAAAAGAAAGACAGCGAGACTAACAAAGTTATCGAAACTCTTCTTTAGAACCTAGGGCAGAAGGCACACAGGGTTCTGAGGTAGACAGCAGCCAGGCGAGGCCGTCTCTGCCACGTGGCCAGGAAGGGAAGCCCATGGGAGGGTTTAAGCTGAGGTCTGAGGGACAAGTAGGGACTGGCCTGGCCCCTGTGGTGAGGGATGCCTGTTCTAGGGGGATGGCAATTTACCACGAGCAGCTGGGAAGAAACCAAGAGGAGCCCAGCTGGTGAGGCCAGGGGAGGTCCCTGGGCTACAAGATCGGAGAGGGTGACCAGGTGGGCCACACGGGATGTTGTGAACCATGGAAAGGAGCTCTTGACTGTGAAGAGAACCAACAAACTATCGATCTCATTTACGTTTTAAGCAAGCCATGGGTGCTGCAATGCAGACGACAGAATAAAAGGAGTCGGGCCAGAGTGGATTTGAGAACCCTGAGAACTCAGGCTCAGTAGCTCAGAGGGGGTGAGCAGGCCTGGGGTGCACCTCGAGGTGGGGGATCCAGACACCGGGGGAGTGAGAACTCAGGGCCTTCTGATGGATCCATGGTGGAGGGTGAGTCCGGCCACTGAGGAATGCTCCCAGGTGATGCATTTTTGAGCAAGATTGAAGCACATTTCCTGTAACTAATTCCTGCAAGAGTCATCCTCTCAGAAGCAACCTCCTCTCCCAAATCAGCGGCCTGTAGCAGCATTCTGTGGAGCGGTAGCATCAAGGAAACAACTGCCCCTTCAGGGAAAGTACCAGCTCACGCACAGACGATGTCAGCAACCAACAGTTCGGTTCCTTAGATTTCGGAGTCTCCCTGGCAGGAGGATCTCACCCTCATCACTTGAGGCAGGTTTTGGAGCTGGCCCTTGTGACAGGACAGGCTGTAGTGCTTGTATATTTAACTTCTTTCAGCCCAGGGAATGTCAGGTTAGAGGCCCCTCTTTAGGGCACAGGGTTCCCCCACAATCCCAGCAATTCCTAATCAAGCCCTCTGTTCCGGGCACCCCAGATCCCTTCTTTGCGGCATCGACATTAGTCCTGCATTTCCTCCCAGAAGAGGGGGGATCGACTTCACCTTCCCGTGCCCCAAGCAGCCTCCAGCTCCGCCCCTCCTCCGTGTGGGTGACGGGATGCGTGACTGACCTCCCCAAGGTATAAAACGCTGGAGGGAGAGCTGGTGATGAGCAAAGATCTCATGAGGCTGTCAATGTTAATGGTGCTAAGTGCACCAAGCATTTGAAAAACAAACTTTAGATTCCATAAAAGCGTTCGTATCTAAAATATGTATGGAATTGAAACAACTCAATAGCAAAAAGTGGGTAATCTGATTTAAAAAGATGGGCAAAGAACCTGAATAGAAATTTTGCCAAAGAAGACATACACGTGGCCAACGGGTCTACGCAGATGTGCTCAGCATCACTAATCGTCAGGGAAACGCGAATCCAAACCACAGTAGGTATCATTGCACACCTGCTACGATGCCTCTTATCAAAAAGCCAAAGTATAGTCGGTCCTGGTTAAGGTGGAGAAAGGGCACCCTTGCATACTGTGGTGGGAAGGTGAGCTGGTACGGCCATTATGGAAAACAGCCTGGAGGCTTCTCAACAAATTAAAAATAGAGCCAGCCCACGAGCCAGCAATCCCATTTCTGGACATATATCCAAAGAAAACAAAACCACTCTCGGGTACAGATATCTGTATTCCCATGTTCATCGCAGGGTTATTCACGATAGCCAGAAATGAAAACAGCCTAAGGGGCTGTCACAGAAAAACATTAAAAAATCCTTAAAGAAGTAGCTCTGTTCCTGTAGTGAGTTGAAAACCTTTCAGATTCGCTGTCCTTCAGACTAATTAGCTGTTTCCTGCAAACCACGTGAGGGTGATTTAACACAGTACACATGCATCCTAGCAGATCAACTTGATGTAAAATACCAAAATATAAAATTTAAATTAAATTCATGGTATGAGTCATATATCTGATTAAAAGATAAATAGACCTTATAAACATCAAAAGGCAGCTTTAAACACTCCTAATGGATCGTATGAAGAATGAGTTACATGGAACTCTTTAACTTTTTTTTCTGCTCAGTCATTCATGCATACAGTCAGATTACAGTAGTAGTCTCTTTGATGGCTAAAATAGGTCCCCAGTGAGAAGCATGAAACATAGTTAGAGGTAAAGCTGAGGCTGCTGATTAGTTAAGGGGGAGCTTCTGAGGAGTCACATCATGGCTCTGAAAGTGGCTCCGTCATTAGCATCAAACCACTAGACACGGTTTGTTCTACTCATTGGTGTTCATCTGTCGTGAGTGGGAGCAGGTTCCTGTGAGAGGCAAGGAGCAGGTGTGATGCAGAAGAAACAGACAACAACCAGAAGCAAGAAGTGACGGGGGCAGGGAGGGTGGAGAAGAGAGAGAGAGTCAGAGAGAGACAGAGAGAGTGAGAGGTGAAGAGAGAGAAAGGCAGAGAAGGACAGAGACAGAGGAAGAGAGAGAGACAGAGAGAGTGAGAGATTGGGAGAGAAAGACAGACAGAGGGAGAGAGAGAGAATGAGAGATGGGGAGAGACAGAGGAAGAGAAAGAGACAGAGGAAGAGAGAGAGGGAGATAGAGAGACAGAGTGGGAGATATAGAGAGACAGAAGGAGAGAAAGACAGAGATGGAGGAAGAGAGAGAGACAGAAGGAGAAAGAGAGAGACAGAGAGAGTGAGAGATGGAGAGAGACAGAGGGAGGGAAAGACAAAGACAGAGGAAAAGAGAGAGACAGAGAATGAAAGTGTGAGAGAGAGACAGAGTGAGAGATGGAGAGAGACACGGGGAGAGAAAGGCAGAGACAGGAAGAGAGAGAGAGAGACAGAGATAATGACAGAGAATGAGAGAGGGAGCGAGAGACAGAGAGCTGAGACACGGTGCCATTGGACAGAAGAACTCTAAAGCTGGTGTCACCATGCAGAGCCAGGGTACCTGAGGACGCATCCATGTTGTCATGGGTGCAATAACATTCCCACGACAAAGTCTTGCAGCCATCAAGAAAAAGTAAAATAAGCTCAGGAGAGTTCAACCCAGAATCCCCAAATGTGGGATTACTGCTAGAAAGATAGGATTTTCTAGTGACCTGGGATTAAAGCAGCGCTGCTTCACATCTGCCTAATCATGCATTAAATACAGCAAGGAAGGGAGGGGCACACCCAGATGGAGACTCACAATGGAGACTGTTTTGAGATGGAAGCAGAGAGAAATATCTGTATTCACTTCCATCTAGAAGAAAAGATAAGTGTTCTCATGAGTAAGAGCTGAGTGACTCTGAAATATTTCATGGAGCTGAATTTTACCGATGAATAATTTTCATGTTGGATTCCTTGAGTTAATGGGACTTTAGAGCTGGCTGTGGACGTAGAGATCCCTTTGTCAGGCCTCCTCTATTTGCATCAGCAGGGCAGCCTCAGGAAGATGGAGGAGCGTGCACCCCACAACAGGGCTGGCTCAGAGCTGAGAGGGAAACAGATCAGCTCTCCTGACACCCAGCCAGAGGAATAGACTCAGAACTGGACATGTATGAGACAAGGGTCTCCTGGTGTGGTAGAGAGAGGAGGCTCCAAGCCTGCTGTCCCTGAAGCAATCACAAATTGGACAAGTGACCGAAACGACCATTCCAGTGCCCTGGCAGTGGACCAAAGCCTTCCACCAGGCTGAGGTGCACTTATTCATGACCAATGGCCAGGCTCTGGCTAAGGGCACGGAGCCTCTGAGGCATTCCTGCTCGGGGTGACTCCTGCCTGCTCCCAGCATCCCTGCCCCGCTCTGGTGGTCGTCCGACAGGCCAGGGCAGCTGTGGATTGCTGACAGCTGTGCTGTTGAAGGGGCTGGCTGGACACTGTCTGAAATGGACACTGTCTGAAATCAGCAGCCATCCCAGTGGTCAGTGTGCAAGTGTGGCAGGCTGTTCCATTAGTCTGAAACATCTGGTCTGGGTGTGAGCAGTGACAGACTAGCCGGACATTTAACCAGGAGATACAAGAAAGGGTCCCAGGGATGCGCCTTTCCCAGCAGCCCTGCCTGGTAGGAGCCGCGTGCAGGACAGTGAAGATGGAAGCAGGCTCTGTAAATAGCAAAAGTGGAGCAGGCTCAAAAGCTCCCTGAACTTTGAATGCACCTCTGAACCCACACACATCCATCAGCAGTGGGGGGGCTTGACTGGGGCACAGTATTTGAGCACAAATTCTGACCAATCATTAGTTGACCACTAAGCTATGCAGATGCAGGGGTGACCCCAGGAAGCTAAGCTGAAAAAGAAATAACAACAATAGACCCCAGACAAGAGAAGCGAGTTCTCAGTGGCTGCACACTGGAGGGGCAACACAGGTCCCAGAGCTGGTCCAGGCAACACCTCAACCAACAGCAACAACTGCCCTCCTGGAGGAAGCCAGAAGCCAGAGGTGCCACAACGTGCGACCCCACAGATCTGGTGTTACCCTGATACCAAAGCCAGAATAAAGCTGTCATAAGAACAGATGTTGACAGGCCAGTACTCCTCACAACACAGATGCCAAAATCCGTCACAAAATGTTTGCAAACTGAACCTTGCAAAATATAAAATGAATTTTGGTGACCAGGTGGGCTCCATCCCAAGAGTACAAGGTTGGTTTAACAACTAAAAATCAACTAAGGAGGTAAATAATATTAATCAATGAAGGGCAAAATCCATGTGGTTATCTCAGTAGATGCAGAAAAAAGCACTTAACAAATCCATCATTCATTCAGGACTAAGGACTCTTAACAAGCCAGGAATGGAAGAGAATTTACTTAAGTTGATAAAGCTCATTTACCAAAACTTCTCATATGACATCATAATTAATGCTGAAAGACTGATTGAGGGACAAGCCAAGGACGCCCACTTTTGCCATTGCTCTTCAACAAAGCACTGGAGTTTCTAGACAGCATGGTCACACAACAGCAAAATTAAAGGCATCAGGATTGGAAAAGAAGTGAAACAATCTTTATTTGAAGATGACACCATCCTGTATAAAGAAGATACTAAAGAATTCAGAAAAAAACCTACTAGGATAACAAACAAGTTTAGAAATATTGCACAACAAAAGATCAATATAAAAACAAATTGCATTTCTATATATGAGCAATGAGCAATCTGAAAATAAAATTAGGAAAACGATTCCATTCACAAGAGCATTGAAGGAATAAAATATTTAGGGGTAAATCTAACAAAGAACATATAAGACTTGTACATGGAAAACCACAACATATTGCTGAGAGAAATTAAAGAAGAACTAAATAAAGACATTCTATGTTTATGGTGAGAAGACTCAACATCGAGATGGCAGTTCTCCCTAAATTGCTCTGTAAAGTCAAGGCAATTCCTATCAAACTTTTAAAATAGAAACTGACAAGCTAATCCTAAAATATGTAAGAAAATGCAAAGAGCATAAAATAACCAAAATAATTTTGAAAAGAACAACCTTGGAAGCCTTCCTCTACCTTATATGGAAATTACTGCAAAGCTTTAGAGAATAAGACAGCGTCTAGTGGTGTAAATAGAGGCATAGAGATCCGTGGAATAGAATTGTGAGTTTAGACGTAAAACCTTACATATTTGATCCAGAGATTTTCAACAGAGGTGCAAATGCAAGTCAGTGAGGGAAAGACAGTCTTTTCAACAAATAACGCTGGACCAATTCTACAAACATATGCAACATACGTATTTTCTTATTGCACACCACTCACAAAAATTAACTCAAACTGGATTATAAACTTAATGTAAGAGATGAAACTAGCAATTCTAGAAGAAAATGTGGGATAGGTTGTTCATAATCACGGGTTAAGCAAGGAGTTTTTAGGTACAAAAATAGAGACATGATTCATAAAAGAAAAATGGATAATTTAGGCTTCGTTAAAATTAAAAAGTTGTGTGCTTTAAAAGACATCATTAAGAAAATGAAACAACACAGCATAGACTCAGAGAATATATTTTTAAATTATACTTTTTGTAAACAACTTGCATCTAAAATACGTAAAGAACTCTTACAACTCGACGAGACAAACACTTGATAAAAATGGGCAAAAGCTCTCAATAGCCACGTCACCTAAGAAAATATGCCAATGGCTGAGAAGCACCTGAAAAGGTGTGCAATGCTACTAGTCATTGGGGAAATGCAAGTGAAATTTGCATCTGTAAATTTAAATTGTGATGAGACACCCCTGCAAACCTACAAGGCTGGTTATGATGAAAAATACAGGCAATATAGTGTTGTCATGAGTGAGGAGAAGTGGGCCCCCATGCATTCCTGGTGAAATGGTATAGTCACTTTGGAAACTTGTGGGGCAGTTTCTTAGAAAGTTAAACACGTGCTTATAATATAACCCAGTGATTCACCCCCTAGACCCTCCCCAAGAGAAAGGCATACCTGTGTCCACACAAAAACTTGTACATAAATGTGCACACCAGCATCATTCATAATTTCTAAAACTGGAAACGATGTAAATGTTCATAACTTGGTGACATAAATAAAATGCGGGATAGTCCTACAATGGGATACTGTTTAGCAACAAAAAGGAATGAACTGCTAATAGATGCTAAACCTCAAACAGGTCACACTCTCATGCATTGTGGGTGAGAGTGCCAAATGAAGACGGAAAGTCACATGCAAAAGGCTACATAACGTGATTCCATTTCTGGGGCATATCCGGGGCGTCGTGTGTGTAATTTATGAGACTGAAAAGAAAGCTAAGAGGCTTTCCAGGGCTGGGTTGTGGGACCTATGATTGACTGGAAATAGGTATGAGGGAACTTCTGGGGATGCTGGAAATGTCCTAAAACCGGTTTGTGGAGGTGGTTGGACAAGTCTGTGGATTTACTAAAAAATCACTGCACTGCCCACTTTTTAAGGAAATGCAGATTATGCATCAGTAAAGCGATTAGTATTCAGACAGCATCAAGGTTAATATTTGGACATTAATATTTGGACAGAGGGGACCCCCCAGCTCTGTGGTGCTTGCGATAGCCCATCTCTGGGCGTCATTCTGTGGTCTGATTGGAGTCTTAACAGCTTCTCGGGACTCTGTCATCTCCTATTTGCCCTTTCTCCTTTTTCCTGGCACAAGTCACATGTTTCCTGTTATCTGAGGACAGCGCCTCCTGTCTTTCAGGAGGCCCTGCCCAAGCCACCTGCCTCCCTGGCCGGCGTCCACCATGGCTTCCATCACTGTCCTCCCTGGCGTGGCCAGAGAACGAGGTCCTCAGCTTTGGTGCAAACCCTCTCATCGGCTTGTCTTTTCTGTCTTCTGTATCTACCATCCACTTTCATCTTCCACTGGTTCTCTAAGGAAGTGCTGCCAGTGTTTTCTGTTATGAAACATACACCACTATTTCTACACACTGGGGTGGACAAAGGAGGCATCTCTTAGCTGGAGGTGACCCGCCAGGGCACAGGTTCCCCATGTCACACTGGCCTGGCCCATCTAACTCCAGGAAGTCATAGCTACAGCTGAAGTGTGACGCCACTGCACCCACAACGGTGTCCTCCAGGATCCCCCCCTCTGTCTGACAAGTCACTTGGAGCCAAAAGGGCAACTTCTCAAGGGACATGGACTCCCCTTAGTGTTACAGCGAACTCACTTTGTGAGTCAGACAGCATTGCAGACAGGATTCAACTGCCCACGTTCCATCTTTAACTAGAAACTCTAAGATGCTATGAAATAAGCAGTTGCGAGAGTTGAAATGTCAGCAAAGCCAATCATGAGCTGTCCTGGGAGATGCTCTTGAGAAAGAAACACTTGCTATTTCCGAAAGGAAATGAGTCTGTTCTCGCCTTAGGTAACACACTCCCACCCCAGCACATACTGGAGAGCCGCATGTATTAATGCAGGTATCAGGGCTGCAATACCCCCAGTGCATTCAGCTTACATAGTCCCCAGGGCCCACATGAAACTCACTGTGTACCCTTATCATGAGAATCACCGCTGAGAGTTGGCTGGGCACACTGAAACTTTTCAAAGAGGGGAATGACTTTTTTTTGGTTTTTAAATGTTAAAAACATTAAGACTAAGACTTCGCAACAGCTAAAGTTCCTCACCTGGATTCCCCTGGGATTGCTCTTGGCCACTTTTGTATTTAAATTGAATCTTCAAACATTGCAATTATTGGCTTTCCCCTTCAAATTTAATACCTTTTGTAAAAGCAGCCTTTCTGGAATACAGATTCAGAGATGGATTTTCAAAGCCCAAGATTAAGCTAAGTCTAGACAGTGTGATATTTTGACAGAAAAGCATTAACATGCAGTTGTACATTTTGAGAGTTCGGTCATTTTTCTTTCTTAAGCACATTTTAAAGAAAGTCATCTGTCTAGGAGAGCTTGGAAGCCAGCCCTCCATGGTGCAGCAGATCGGAGTCGATGGGATGTCCATCTGTCCATGCAGCAGCCGTGCTTTGATGGACCTGATCCCCGAGGGCCTGCTCCGGGCACAGCTGAAGACGCTGGACCACAGAACACAGCAGCGGCATCAGAGATAGTTAATTTCACACCCTTCACTTCTGAGTTCCCCGCTGCCATACGGGCATTGATTGGCGGTTCTTGCACTGATACACTCCTCTTCAGGTCCAGCCCTCCGAGATTATTAACCTCCCAGCACCTGAGCACATTTGAGTTCAATTTAGTGATGCTTTCCAGTATGTTCACTTTGAAATGCTCCTGTCAGGCATGAGAAAAATGTGTTGCTGCAAAATTGATCCAATTGCCTGAAACACTGGGGCTACTTCCTCCATGGAGGGTCATGTTTCACAAAGGCAACCTAGTCATCAGCATGATTACATCATTTTTATATTCAAAATAACTAGTTGAGGTTAATCACCTCTGCATCTCCGCATTTGAGTAAGAAAAATGATTCAAATACAACATTTTGCCGGAATTGTTTAAGATGGACAATTGAATACATAAAAATCTATGTCCTGATTTAGGAAAGATTAACATTCAGAGATGTAAACTCACAATTAGAAACAGTTGTGCTTTGCTTCATCTAAAAATTCTTTGGCTTAATTAGGATACTATCCAGCAGAAACAGCCCGAGTGGAACAAAGTATCGGTTTAGAAAATTTGGCCAGGTTTGGTGGCTCACGCCTGTAATCCCAGCACTTTGGGAGGCCAAGGCGGGCGGATCACGAGGCCAGGAGTTCAAGACCAGCCTGGCCAACATGGTGAAACCCCGTCTCTGCTACAAATATAAAAAATTAGCTGGGCGTGGTGGCACGCATCTGTAATCCCAGCTACTGGAGAGGCTCAGGCAGGAGAATTGCTTGAACCCGGGAGGCGGAGGTTGCAGTGAGCCAAGATCATGCCACTGCACTCCAGCCTGGGTGACAGCAAAAAAAAAAAAAAGAAAATTTTACCTCTTTGACAACCTTGAGGCTGGAAATGACACCAACATACAAGGAGCCCTTATTATAAACTTTGGAACAGAGAGAGAGAGAGAGAGAAAGCTGATCTGAAGTTACAAATAAGCTTTGCAGATATCAGGGTTGCACAGGCCACACATGACGCCCCGGCCCCTCCATGAGGTAAAACTAGAGGCTGTGTAGTCACTGGACCACAGCAGTCACCACAAGCATCCCATTCTCTCCCATGAAGAACTGCAGTGGAGATGACCTCTGAGGCTTCACGCTGGGAACCTCCTGGTCCCCTGTCTCTATCCTGAGACCTCTCCAACCTCCCTACAGCTACAGGATCACCATCTGCTTCCCACAGGGCAGTTAAAATGGGAGAGTCAGCTCCTGGTTTCATAACAGAGTCCTCATCACTCTCCATGTCAGTCATCTGTACAGGCATTTTATCAAGAAGCATGTGACTTTTACTGCCAAGAGTTTGTTTTAGTGAAATTAATTGAACCCAATTATAATCTGAAGTACAATGTTTAGCCACAGTTTACATTTGTGCTGTTGCCTGCAATAGAGACATTTATACTGAGACAGAATGGCCGGGCTCGGGCTTCTTGACAGTTGGTTAAAGATTTTACAATAAGTAACTTCCACATTGGCGAAAGCATGTTAAAAGCCAGACAATTATGATAATGGGATGCATATTCATATTCCAGAATGCCACACAGAAATGAACCAAAAAAAGGTTTTTTTTTTTAAAGCCAAGAACAAGTACAGGTATTTAAATCAAAGTAAAAAGTACTCCAGGAACCATCTGTACCAGGGGAAAAGCAGTAATGAGTACCGGGGCTTCGGATGATTAAAGGTTCTCAGCATATGGGGAGCGACCAGTTACTGAGGGACTGGATCTGCCGGCAGCTGCCACATAGTGCAAATTACAGAGGCAGGCGAGGCTGGGGAGGTGAGCATGGGCTGTGCTGCTCCTGATGCCCTGAAGGAATCTGGGCCAGGCACAGTGGCTCACACCTGTAATCCCAGCACTTTGGGAGGCCGAGGCAAGAGGAGTTTCCAAGAGGAGCTGAGGCAAGAGGAGCCCAGGAGTTTGAGACCAGACTGGACAACGTAGTGAAAACTCCTCTCTACAAAAAAATTTTAACAATCAGCTAGGAGGTGTGCCAGACGCCTGTGGTCCCAGCTACTTGGGAGGCTGAGGCAGGAGGATCACTTGAGCCTGGGAGGTCGAGGCTGCCGTAAGCTATGATCAAGCCACTGCGCTCCAGCCTGGGCAACAGAGTGAGATCTGACTTAATAATAATAACAAAAAGAAATATGAAGAAAGACCATTTTGACTGTAAACCAAACACCAAAATGAATACTTCAAACTTTTAATCCCGACAGCGCCCTCTGGACGTAGATGTGGGTACCACAACCTGCACGGATGGGAGTTCAAATTGAGGCCGTGGGAGGCGCCGAGGGAGCAGCCTGAGCAAGTTGGCACAGCTCTGCAGTGACAGGCGGGGCTTGCCTGCAGCTGGGGGCAGGGTCGCTCTGAGCTTCTGGGCTGTCAGGGTCCAGTGAGTCCGGCACATGCATCTCAGAGCTAGGGACGAGTCTTCACCCGCCACGGCCCAGTTGGATTGAGCTCCGCCATCTTAACTCCCCACAAAGCATGATGCCGGCCTTGAGAGCCTGAGGGCTGAGGAGCTGATACCCCTAAGGGCAGACCCAGCTGTGGTGGGTGGAACTCCAGGCAGGGAGGAGCACAGGGGTGGTGAGCACCCCAGGCCGGGGTAGCGGCGCGAGTCAGGGCTGTGCATTTAGGAGACACAGCACTGCCTGGGAGGGGAGAGTGATTGGCAGCTGGAGGTCATGTCCTGGCTGGCATGCTCCAGGGGGTCCCGGGGCACAGGGCATGGGGCGGAGCAGGAAGCCTGCAGTCTGTGGAGCGTCCCGGCGCTTCCCTCCACCCGGGAGCCTGGGCAGCACGGCGGAGAGTGAGCGACACTGTGCTCCATCCTCCGGCCATCAGTGGCTGCTTCTTCCCAGGGCATGGGAGTGCCAGCGGGGCCCAGAGCTCACAATAGCAGCTGGTTCAGAGGCCAGAGGGGCCGGGGAGGAGCGCCGCTGCAGAGCTCAGAACCTGTCCCTGCTATGGGCCTCCCCTCGGGGCCCAGGCCACTGCAGCCCTGCCTTGCAGGATTCTGTGAAAGTAATGGCATCTGCAGGGGAAGGCCGAGCAGGGCTCCCAGCTAAGCGGTCAGTTGGGCAGCTTTCGTCATTGCCAGGGTCCGACTGTGTCCCCTCCCCTCAGCGCCATCCACCTCCAGTCTCTCTGTGCGTCCAGAGCAGGCCGTTCACAATACTCTGCATCACGCGATGGCGCCAGGCCACCAGGCTTTACTCTCTGCGATCTACGTGCGAGTTCTGGAACTGGCTCAACCCTGCAGATGTGACGGGGCCGTCCTTTTCTTCACTCTGGACTAGGATGTGTTCTCACAGGGACACCAGCCTGCCTCTCCTAAATGTGGGAGGCCCTCTGTGCTCACAGCTCTGCATCCATTGGCTTCCCCGTTAGGAACAGGAGACACATGCCTGCACCTGGACACCTGGATGCTGCCGGACACGGTTAGGCTGTGTCCCCATCCAGAATCTCGTCTTGAATTGTAATCCCTGTAATCCCCATAATGCCCAGGTGTCAAGGGAGAGACCAGGTGGAGGTGACTGAATCATGGGGCGGTCTCCCCCATGCTGTTCTCCTGATAGTGAGTTCTCAGGAGATCTGATGGTTTTCTAAGTGTTTGGTAGTTCTTCCTGCGTCATTTTCCTTCCTGCTGCCTTGCTTTCCCTTCAGCTTCCGCCATGATTGTAAGTTTCCTGAGGCCCCCCCCAGCGATTCCTCTCGTGCAGCCTGCTGAACTGTGAGTTAATTAAACCTCTTTCCTTTATAAATTACTCAGTCTCGGGCAGTTCTTCATAGCAGTGTGAAAATGGACTCATACACTGTCTCAAGATGGCATCCAGGCAGCAGGGACATTGAGGCCTTGGTTGGCCCCAGGAGGACCCAGAAACTTCCTTGTTTTGCCATGACTGAAGGCACCAGACCGACCTCCAGGGCTCACTGGGGGAGCTCACCCCAAACTTGGAAAATAACGTAATGTGGTTGGCACAATTGCCCAAGAGAAGAGACACTGGAATGATAGCGTCTTAAGAAGTGTGAATACAAACGTACACAGCATGATGTTTCTAAAAAACGACTGAAGTGCTTTTCTTTTAGCCTTTTTTAAATGCATGACTTTTTCCTTGGTGATCGCAAGGCACCTCTGTCTTGAGTTGCACTGAGTGGTAGGGGAATTAGGGTTTTTTTCCAGAAAGAATGTAAAGAAAGCACAGTGTTAATGCACAGCTTCAGATACTCAAAATAAAACTGTGCAATTAGGCAAAATGCTTGAAAGCCATGAATTGCCAGAAACACCAAGGATTTTCTAATGTCAGTTCTGAATTTATGGTGGTGAGGGGTGGGGCAGGGCCCAGGCTTGCTTGGTGTGGGCCCCAGGAGTCCTCCCATGCCTGGTGTGGGCATTGTCTCTGGTCTTGGTTCCTGCCTTCCTCCGGGGGGAAGTCGAAGGAAACCTGCGTCTCTGGACGGGGTTGTGATGAAGAGAAGGAGCCTGTGGGGGTGGTGCGGGTCCCAAGGTGGGGCCTCACTAGAGGAGGGAGAGGTGCATCCCATCAGCGGGGCCTCCTCTTGAGCCTCTGGGCAGCCCACAGCTGCAGGAGCTGGCAGCACAGGGAGCGGAGAGCTTGCCCACCTGTGCCTTCCTCAGCTCCTGGTCACTGAAAACTGCCTGGAGAGGTGGCCAGCCTTTTGTGGGACCTGCTGCTGGAGTGGGAGTGAGGAGGCCCCAAAGCAAAGGCAGTGGGGGGGTCCCTTGGGCGACTGGCTGTCAGCTTCGTCTCTGGCTGAGATAGTTGAGGGAGCCACATCGTAAATGAAGGATCTCTGGGCATTGGGGAGCCCTCCCCCAGCGGTGCTGTGAGGTTAGCAAGGCTCTGAGCCCCAAACACCCAGTTGCCACTTTGAGAGGGGCATGCTGATGGTGGGGCTGGGACCAAAAATACCTGCATCACCTGGAGAGACAGGTCCATCCTTGCCTTGGATGGCTTTGCCCTTATTGAGCTAAACAAGATCAATACTTATGCCCCATTTCTCCAGCAGGGGATCTTGAGGAAGGCCAGCCCAGCTGTGGACCCATCTTCCAGATTCTAGAAGAACCGAAGCCAAATGCCCTATTTTAGACCTTAGTCTTTCAGGCACTCAAGCACATCCAGTGACTTTTATCTCTCCTGGGGAAAGGATAGAAATAAGAAATTATAACTGTAAAGTATTAGTCTTAAGGAGGTTCCACCAAGATATGCCCTTTACTTTTTTTGTTGTTGTTGTCGTCGTCATTTATTTTTGAAATGGGGTCTTGCTCTGTCACCCAGGCTGGAGCACAGTGGCGTAATCATGCTCACTGTAGCCGTGACCTCCTGGGCTCAAGTGATTCTCTCACCTTAACCTCCTGAGTAGCTGGGGCCACAGGCATGCGCCATCACACCTGGCTAATTAAAAAAAAAAAATTGTAGAGATGGGGTCTCACTATGTTGTCCAGGCTGGTCTCAAACTGCTAGACTCCAGTGATCCTCCCATCTCGGCTTCCCAAAGTGCTGGGATTACAGGCATGAGCCACTACAACTGGTCTTGCCCTTCACTTTCCTTTTTTTTTGTTTTGATGAAGTCTTGCTCTGTTGCCCAGGCTGAAATGCAGTGGAGCTATCTTGGCTCACTGCAAATTCCGTTTCCCTTGTTCAAGCAATTCTTCTGCCTCAGCCTCCTGACTAGCTGGGATTACAAGTGCCCACCACGACGTCTGGCTAATGTTTTGGTTTTTTAATAGATTTGGGGTTTCACCATGTTGGCCAGACTGGTCTTGAACTCCTGACCTCAGGTGATCTATCTGGCTCGGCCTCCAAAAGTGCTGGGATTACAGGCATGAGCCACTGTGCCCGGCCCACTTTTCTTATATAAATTTTACATTGATGTGATGGAGTGTATGTGCACATGTGTGCATGTGAGCATGTGTGTGCCTGCGTATGTGCACATGTGCACATTCTCATGTTACAGCTGAATGGCTGGGTGGGGCTGGTTATCCACTGAACCACCTCTAATGAGAGCAGGAGCACGACTGGCTTTCATGGCTGCCAGTCATTTCCGACTTTGGGAAGCACCTTGAAGGCTGCAGGCTCATGCCTAGTTTTGGACGAAATTGCCTGTGTCCTGCAGGACACAGTCCCCAGAGGAGGACTGAGCTGCTCACACATTTGCTGAAGTAACTCCCACAAGCTAAAAGCTCAAATGTCAGCGCCCGTGTGGGACCTGCCTGTTGGGAGTGTTGTTTTGGGTAGAGATTAATCAAGCCTGGTGTTCAGACTTCCCTCGGTGTTGCTGATTTTAGAAGAGTCTGATGATATCTTGCCTGATTTTATCATGACCTTAAAACAATCTCAAGGAAACTGCATTTTCTCTGCACATGGAAGAAGCAGGAGGTGAGCCTGGGGCCCCATTCTTGGCTTTTTTTAAAATCGGAGTTTCGTGCTGTCATCCAGGTGGCTGGAGTGCAAAGGTGCAATCTTGGCTCACTGCAACCTCCACCTCCTGGGTTCAAGAAAGTTTCCTGCCTCAGCCTCCCAAGTAGGTGGGATTACAGGTGCCTGCCACCACACCCAGCTAATTTTTTATTTTTTTAGTAGAGACGGGGTTTCACTATGTTGGACAGGCTGGTCTCGAATTCCTGACCTCATGATCCATCCGCCTTGGCCTCCCGAAGTGCCGGGATTACAGGCATGAGCCACTGTGCCTGTCCCATTCTCTGGCATTTTAAGATCATTTGAGATTCTTATGAAACAGATTTTTGTGTTTCAAATACCAGCAAAATTTCAAATAACATTTGAGAAGCAGCAGGATGTATGGTGTTGCCAACTTTTATTTTCCTAAGGAGGAGCAAGCATTGAAGAAGTGGACAGCCACACACTCCTATGACTCCCCCAAGACCAGCAGACCCCACAGAGCAGAAGTGACATGGGCTAGGAACAGGAAACAGCTCTCCAAATGAATTAAACCCACATGAAAACAACAACAGAAACAATTGAATCACCATCTTGTCCTCATCTTTCTGCTCTGGAGACAAGAATCCCACCAGGGACCCCGGGCAGGATGTCCCATAGCACTCCCTCCCCACAACCAGGCCAAGGGTGTGTTCGGTGTTCCAGGACGCCCCCAGCATCCGCCTGCCCTGACGACCACTCTCACTGAATGTGCTCTGCAGCCAGGGGCACGCAGAAGCCTTGGTGGACACTGTGGGGAGGTGGCAGAGGGGCCCAAGAAGTGGGGCCCTGCGGGCGCCCAAATCCTCCAGTGATCCCGGAGCAGAGAACATGACAAAGCCCAGCACCCAAAACCACGGGAAGCCCAGCAACCAGCCAAAGTCCGGGGAGCAAGACTGCCGCTGTGCCTGGTGTGGATTCGCCATGCCCTGCGGGGCACCCCTGGGATGGGAGCGGCCTGCCTCATGGAAAGCTGCCAAGAGCCCCTGAGTGTCCCCCATCCCCTCCGCCGGGACTCGTGGTGACCAGGCCTTGGCTATTCACGGGGAGCTTTACCTTTGGGTTAGAATAATCTTAATAATCTTGTGCTTTGTTTTGTCTTCTTTGTCTTCTTTTTGCTGTTGTTGTTGTTTGTTTTGTTTTGTTTTGAGACGGAGTCTCTCTGTCACCAGGTTGGAGTGCAATGGCGCAATCTCGGCTCACTGCAGCCTCCCCCGCCGGGGTCAAGCGATTCTCCTGCCTCAGCCTCCCGAGTAGCTGGGACTACAGGAGCGTGCCACAACGCCCGGCTAATTTTTGGTAGAGACAGGGTTTCACCATGTTGGCCAGGATGGTCTTGATCTCTTGACCTCGTGATCTGCCCTCCTGGGCCTCCCAAGTGCTGGGATTACAGGCGTGAGCCACTGTGTCCAGCCCCTTTTTCAGGTTTATATCTGGACAGGCAAAGAAAAAAAGGCTGAGAGCCTGTTGGGACCCTCTGGGCGGGAGGTGCACATCAGAATCTCCATGGCCTCTTGGGCAAAGTGACACCGGGGCTGGCCCTCCCGAGGATCTGGCCTGTTTCTTGAAATCAGGGTTGGTGAGTCCAGAAGGACAAGTATACATGTCAACTCGAATGTGTTTCTGCGGGACACCTTGTGTGTGTTTCTGCAACACCGCATTGTGGGTTTGGAGGGTCACCCAACAGCAGCGTTGGTGTGAGCTGGCTCCTCCAGTGTGTGTTATAGCCCGTCTGTGTTTCCGCACGCGTCTGCAAGCTGTATTATGTCTGCGTTTTCATTTCCACTTTATTTTTAGGAAAGTATCATATTGCAGAGAATTTAGAAATGTAGACGTATGAGGAATGTGGAGTTTTCCCTATGTCGTGTTTCATGTTAAAAAATAGAAATTTAAAAAATTAGCTGAATTCTTAATGTTGCATTTAGCTAACACATTTCTTTCAAGAATCTCAAATCTCAATGCCAATATTTAAATATAGGTTTTTTTTTTTTAATCACTTAGTAAAGTGTGAATGCATGTTACAGAGGCTCGTGCCGTACTCTTCCTTTGTGTGGTGATAACACCATTCTGCTGTCACTATTTCTGTGTCACATTGCTTGTTGTTTGGGCTGTGAGAAA
Source organism: Hylobates moloch (assembly GCF_009828535.3). Classification (NCBI taxonomy): domain Eukaryota; kingdom Metazoa; phylum Chordata; class Mammalia; order Primates; family Hylobatidae; genus Hylobates; species Hylobates moloch. The sequence continues at coordinate 2,066,778 of NW_026652278.1, forward strand.
AGAAGCTGAATGGAATTTTTGAGAGGAAGCTGAAGTTCATGCACCAACTCAAGTCATCTGTGAGATTTCCCAGAAAGAAAGCACTTTGTGCTATTGACTGAAGGATTGACTGATTCCTTGATCTTGACATGAGGTTTACATATCTAAGCTGCGAGGCTTAGTCAACAGTGGAGGCCAAGACCTTTTGGGATTAGAATGGGTCTTTTATATCATTTACTTTTATGAAGACACAGCCCAGCCCAGCAGATCCATAAGCAGCTTTTCCCTAGAACACAAAACTCACTAGCGTATTATAGAAATTCAATATAAATGATAAATAACATACTTCTTTTAACAGTTATAATTATGTAACTTTATATTCTAAATTATGTGTGCTGACAATGATAAATCATATAAAATGCACAGTGGTTTATGTCTTAGGGTTGGAACCTTTTTCCTTTCGTCCCTGACTGACCACAGTGTCCTCAATGCTACAATAGGGCTTACCGAGGTAGCTGCTTAAAACTATCTGCAAAATGTTGGATGATTCCTCGCTTCTGCGGCAGCTTTCAGTCCACACTCGATGACTGATTAATAAGTCACCAGCTCTGGAAAGCAGATACCTCTTACTAATAACTTCTAGCATCATGGACAATGACTTCACTCTTGTGAACTTGGGGCCTGTTTGTCCAAGTCTTCCTACAAATTCGGTGATCACCAAACGCATTGATTATATTTGAGTCTCTATCTGGAACTTTGTTAATCCTTTTTCCTTTTTCTCTCTCTCTCTTTTTTTTTTCTTCTGAGATGGAGTCTCACGCTGTCGTCCAGGCTGGAGTGTAGTAGAAACATCTCGGCTCACTGCAGTCTCCGCCTCCTGGCTTCAAGCAATTCTCCTGCCTCAGCCTTCCCAGTAGCTGGGACTACGGCTGTTTGCCACCCTGCCCGGCTATTTTTTTGTATTTTTAGTAGAGATGGGCTTTTACCATGTTGGCCAGGCTGGTCTTGAACTCCTGACTTAAAGTGATTCACCTGCCTCAGCCTCCCAAAGTGTTGGGATTACAGGCGTGACCCACCGCTCCTGGCCAGTTAATTATTTTTCTTATTAAATTGCAGGGTCATGAAGATGAAAGGGGTGGAGGCATGTCCTGCATACAGCATTCCAGAGTTTCCTTTGGAGTTTCTGCAAAACCCCAGGAAGATTCCAGGTGTCAGCCTGTCCAAATTTCCCATGAGTAACGTGAGGCTTGGGTTTACTGGAGAGAGAGAGGGCTAGAACCGGTGAAAGTTATGTGGTCACACAAGGCTGGGAGGATTCTAACTCCAACAACGATTGGTGTGTCACGTTGCCTCCCTGTAACATGCCAGTACCACGCTCGTAGGCACGTGCATGCACACAATGAATTCTTAACACCTTACCCAAAACTCCCTTCCATCTTTCTATCATGCTATCTATCTTGATAATTTTTTGATCTCACTTACACAGCCTGAATCCCCAAATGTGCCTTGCCAGCTGGCATGGCATTATTGAGCCATCCATCATGATGGTGACATTGCCACTAACTAACTAGCAGCAGTTGCAGATGGTGCCAATGCGTTCTCGGAGACCAAGGCCAAGCAGATTATATCACACTCGGTTTTTTTCATGGTCTTTCCTTATTTGGTTTTGAAAATGACAGGATATCAACCAATGTATTCTCTAATTCCAAAGCTCATAAGGTCGGGAGGGTTCATCTTCTCATTAAAGATGAATGGCATTGACATTTGCACAGATCACTTCCAATCAGTCCTCAAGACTCCACGCGGGTGAATATCACAAATCTTTTCCATACACCGCAGCCCGGCCACACCTGTCTGGATGTGTGATTTAAGGGGGGAACTGCCCTTGTGCATTGCTTCCCCCTTTGCTGGCTCTAACACAGAAAGTCCATTTTTCTGTCCTAGCCTCTTAAGGCAGCTGCCAGGAGTCAGAGCTGAAGTGGTCAAGGTTCTAGTGAAGGTTTTCATGGAGATGTGGAGCAGATCCCCATGCGCTCAGTCCTCACCGGGAAGCCCGCTGTCCTTCCCCTCTCCCCACTCCATGTTATCTGCTAGACCGTCTTACCAACCAAAGCTGGTAGCTCCAGGGCACCGGCCCACCTGCACGGAACACCCCCCACATCTCACTGGGCATTTGAGCCTAACCTGTGTTGACAAGTCTCAAAGGTTGAAGGACTATGTTGAATGATGATGGCATTATTCATTCTCCTTAGAGACATTTATTGAACAATATAGTGTCAACTGGTTTCAAGAACCAAAACCGATTTTAATTGCAGCCCCAGAGGATGCTGAAAGAAGTCCCCATTTCATCTTGGGAGCAATACCCTTGGTTCCCTTCTCCAGTGCTCAGATTTCAGTTTCAAAAGCTCTGTCTGCTCCACTGTGTGTCTGTCTGTGCAATGGTCCTATGGCTGCTGTGACAGTGGAGAAATTAAACGACATGAAAAAGGGAGCCCAGCCATTCCACTGTGGTTGGCTAGTCACACAGATGCCTCGAAGCCCAGGCCCTGTGCATTCTCCACACTCTGCAGCGGTGAGAAAACTGATGCTCAAGTGGCTGTTTCCGCAGTTTCCTGAACTTACAGCCTGTCACCTTTCCCAGGAGACTGACTCCTCCACGCAGCCCGCTGTCCTGGAACCTCCGCCGAGCTGGTTCCATTGCAGCGGCGGAATCCCCTCTGTTTCAACCTAGTGAAGACTCCCCGAGCAGCGCTCAAGTTTGGCGCTTTCGTGGGAAGGCTCTTCCGTTCTGAGTTGTAAAAGTTCTCAAAAGAGGGATCTCACCCACGACCCGGTTCCAGCTCTGCACAGGCCCAGTCTCAGATCCTGGCTTCCAGCCTGTGCTCTGCTGGCACCGCTTCCTGAGTTCCCGGGTCATCAGCCACTGTGCTTCCCTCCTTCAACCCAGGCTCCACAAACGTGTCATTTGATTCTGTGTGCTCACCTGAGTGCAGGTATCCACTAAACCCCTGTGTGCTCACCTCAGTGCAGGTCTCCCCCACATCCCTCTGTACCCACCTGAGTGCAAGTCTCCCCCACACCCCTGTGTACTCACCTGAGAGCAGGTCTCCATCTCACCCCTGTGTGATTTATTATAGCCTCTATGACAGCCCCTTGTGCTCACCTGTGTGCACCTGTGTTGGTGAGGGTCAGTCCCCTGTGGGTGTTTGTTGAGTGAAGGACACAGCCCTTCTGTGGTTTTGCTGTTGCCCTCCACATTGATGCCCTGCTGGGGTAGGCGGGCACGGGCCCTGGGTCTTCCTTCTGCCACTGCCAGCCCCCTAGGTGGATGAGTGTACAGTGAGTGTGCCTGACAGCAGCACCCGAAGCCCAGCGTGAGAATGACCCTGGATGGCAGGTGCACCTGAGTGCGGTTCAGCGTTGTGAGTTAAGGAATCCAGGAGAGGACAACCTGAAGATTTGTTCCTTACCTGTGAGGAACATCTGAGCCCCCAGCCTGTCCCATGGGTTGCAGGTTGTACAGGGGATCGAGACCCTTTGTTTTGGGGTAAATGAAGGCTGCCGGGTGGAGGTTGTTTGGGGAGGGTGCTGAGTGGTCACGATTCTCCTGCCCAGCCCGCTGGACTCTCTCCCCTGTCTGTAGCCCCCAGTGAAACCCCATGTCTCCTTTGCCGGCCCCGGGTCTCTTCTCCAGCCTCTTGAACCTGGTGCCATCCCTACTGGAGTTGATAGGGTCACAAGAGTCTCTTACTTCTCCATTGTAGAGAACTGTGGTGGGCATTCAAAAGGTGTAGGGAGATGTGACCCGTGGCACCAGGAGTCCATGGCATGGTGTGGAAGTCAGGGCTTCTCCAAAGAGAGAGGAGGACGTGGAGGAGGAGAGGGAGGGGGAGAGGGAGGAACGAGAGGAAGAGGAACTGTCCATGGCAGGACATGGTGTGGTCACAGCCTTGCCTCAGGCACCTGCCTGGCTGCTGTGGGCTGAGCATTTGGCCATCTGGGCCCTCGGGGCTCTACCCAATCGCCCCATTCTTCCAGCCTCCAAGGAGAAATTCAGTAACAACATGGTGGGGACACAAGGTTTCAAAAGTGCTTGTGGAGGAGGTGGCCCCATCCCACTGAAGAATGGGGAGAATCGGACCCTGGTCCCAGGCAGTGGGCGGTGGGCAGGTCCGCCAGACCTCAGAGCATGGCTTCTACTGGAGACACCAGCTCAGCCTCTGCCCTGGGACTTCTGTTTAAAAATGCAAACCACACAGAATCTATCACCTAAAACCTTCCACTTTGCATTAAAAAGTATAATTAAGAGTTTTAATGAGTTCGTGTGGAGCTGCAGGTGAGTGTCATTAACACATCTCAGGGCTGCAGATGGAACTTTTAAACGACAATTTCTTTCTTCTGCACTGGGTCTGATCAACTATAGACATTACATTTTTTCCAATTTAAAGTTGAACGTCAAATTATAAAATTAGCTATGTTTGTTTTTAATCTGAGGAATTAGAACCTGAAGTCTTGGATCAGACTCAGGCTCTGATAATTAGTGATGGGAGTCACAGGCTCTGCAGGAGAGTGAAGAAATGCGTGTGGCAAGGCGACCAAACGGGATTGAGAGGGCCAAGACCACTCCAGGAACATTGTCTGACAGAACAGTGTATTTATACCTATAATCGGTAAAGAGTTCAAAAATCACTTCTGGGCCGGGCGTAGTGGCTCATGTCTGTAATCCCAGCACTTTGGGAGGCTGAGGCGGGTGGATCACGAGGTCAGGAAATCGAAACCATCCTGGCTAACATGGTGAAACCCCGTCTCTACTAAAAATACAGAAAAAATTGCCAGGCACGGTGGCAGGTGCCTGTAGTCCCAGCTACTCGGGAGGCTGAGGCAGGAGAATGGCGTGAACCTGGGAGGCGGAGCTTGCAGTGAGCCGAGATCGTGCCACTGCACTCCAGCCTGGGCGACAGAGCGAGACTCCGCCTCAAAAAAAAAAAAAATCACTTCTGGGGAAGGGAGATGGATGGAGGCAGAGGGAAACACTGTATGATATGGGCCCTGACACTTCATGCCTTAGCATCTCATACCCCAGCAGGACCATGCTCAGCTGGCCATGCGGGCACCACATCACCAGCAGGGACAAGACTCTCAGAGAGAGGGGCCTAGGCCACCTGGAGAGGCTTCCCACACCTAGGCCAGGCTTCCTGTGTGTACTGGAGGATGCATCCCAAATCAGTCAATCTCTCGCTCTCGCACTCACACACACACCCGTCCACATAAAAGAAACCAAGGAATCAGGAAATCAAGTTAAAAATATGAAAGATAGATAAATGTGCAAGAAGACATTTACAGTTAAGAACTCGAGTTTAAGTGACTTTGTATTTCTTTCCCTGTTTCATTTTCAATCTTACTAGCATCAGGGAGCCATCCCTGCACAGCTGGGCAGCTCACCTGCTGGTGCTTAAACACTGCGATGCTTCTGCCCCTCCCAGGGTCTCCATCCTGGTTCTCGCCTCCAAGGGAGCCTCATCTCCATCCTGTGCTTACTCCGGGCTCTTGACATCTTTGTCTGGCCCTCCAGACCCTGATGTGTTTGGGGGCGGGTCCCAATGACCAACCTCTGCATCCTCGTCACTTTGCACCATGCCTGGTGCCCACTGAGCCCTCATTCAATGCTGCCTGAATAACAGCTAGGAAAAGTCAAAGGATAAAGGAGCCCCCACAAGTGCATTTTCCATGCAGTTAAAGCTCTTTCCTTGTAACTCAAGCTTATGCACTTAACTATCATTTTTCTTTTTTTTTTTTGTATTACAATTGCAAAAGAAAATCTTTCAGACTTTCCTGCCTTCCTAGGAGAGCTGCCCAGCTTGTTAGACACCTCCACCTGGATGCCAGAATGAACCTGATTTCCATATGCACAAAACTCACTCCCTCAGCCTCTCCCTCCCCTGCTTCCTCTCTCCATCACCTGGCTCCATCGCCCCCTCCCTCTGTGCCTCCACCTCCCATCTGTCCCGTGAAGAGTCTGCACTACTTTCCACCAGCAGAGATGAGGAGTGTGGCTGTAGCCAAAGATTCCTGCCTCCACCTGCGGGGGGTTAGCCCAGGACAGGCATCTGCGGGCAATGGAGTGAGAGGAGGGGAGAGCTGGCCTTCCTCCTTCTCTCCTTTTTCCCTTCCTTTCTTCCTCCTTCCTTCCCTCCCTCTCTCCTTTTCCCTCTTCCTTTCTTCCTCCTTCCTTTCCTCCCTCTGTCCCTCTTTTTCTTTCCTTTGCCCTCCATCCTTCCCCTCCTCCTTACTCCTTCCCTCCCTCCTTTCTTCCACCTTCCTTCTAGCTGGGTTAGTATGGGTGACTCAGCTCCCATCCCAAAGGCTGTAGTGCCTTTAGGTGATCCTCTTCTGGCAGTGCCCAGGACAGGAGGGACCCGGAAAGATCTGAGGGGCACATCCCATTGCCTCTGACCAGGCGATGCTTGGTAGATGGGAACAGGGAGCAGGTGGCGCCTGCAGCACGGCAGAGTGCCTGGGTGAGGGCACACAGCAGGGCAATGAGGGTGGGAGGGGCTGGGTGCATAATCTCGGGGTCCCGGTGCAAAATGACAACGTGGGGTCTCCCATTCAAACATGGCTGAGGCTTTCCTGATGATGCACAGAGCATTAGGTCAGTGGCGGGCATCCTGAGTTCGGGGCCCTGCCCCGCTGTGAGGGTCACATGTGCATGGGGCCGGCCCTGTGGGCAGAATCAACAGCTACTCACCAGCAAGGTGTGGGCGTCGGGGGTAAGCAGGAGCACCTGGCCTGGGGTGGAGGGGGCGTCTGGGTCAGGCTCAGGCCCCTCCCTCTTCCCTCCCTGCTGACCAGTGATGACCACTTTGGATGCGGCTGTGCCCCTGGGAACACCCTCACAGATTCCCAGACCTGCTCCTTCACATAGCATCGCCTCTCAGCCAGGACCTTGGGCTTCCCAGCTACCTTCCTCAGCGATGGGGCACGTGCAGGCGGCTGGGCTGGAGCTGGCTCCTCGGTGACCTGACCCCCTGTCCAGGGGACATGTCCAGCTCCAGCCCCCGGCTGCCACCTGTGCCCTGCCCGCGGGGGCCTACAAGGTGCTGCTGTTCAGGCTGAGTGAGAGGGCAAAACCCGGTGCCCAGCTCATGCTCCGTAATTCTCACTCAGCTTACGTCTACGGTGGACTCTGAAAGCTATTGTACGTGAACTATCACTTTTCCATATTGAAATTTATTGCATTTTAAGCTGCCTTTTGATTACAAATATCTCGTTAGCATTTTCACTGGTGGCAAAGTCATAGATCAAGAGGGTTACAGTGTATTTCTAACGTCCTAGGAAAACCTAGTGGATGACTCAAATAGCTCAGATGATAAAGGCAAGAGTTTTGTCTTCTTATAGAGCAGCATAAAAAATGAGACCCCTTGCCTGCTGCTCCCATAAATAAACCATGATTCTAAAGGCATCGAGGGCTTTGGGCAAGTGTTCTGATCGCGGCCATTGGTTTAGGACTTGCTTTCTGATGTTGCTGGGGTTGGGCTCTGTGTGACCAAGGTGAATACTCAGCTCTTTCTCTCAGATGATGTGTTTCCCATTTTTTGATTTTTTAAGAACTGTTTTAAGCTGTAATTTTGGGTTAGACATGTAAGAAAGGGAGGCATCTAAAGGAGACCGCAGCGCCCAGGTGAGGAGGCCCTGGTGAGTGTCCCAGGCATGACTCCATACCTGCGTGGCCCTCACCTGCACTCAGCCGCTCTCCCGGTGGGAGGGAGCCCTTTCCCTTCTGGAAGGCGCCGTCTACTACACAGGCCTGAGAGGACCCTGGAGAAGCCACCTCCTCAACCCAGACATGGCCACTGAATTGGCCATGGGAGCTGTGTCCACCACCAACCGGAAAAGGGCCTGGACTTCAGGGCCTTTTAACAAATACTTAGTAACATCTAAATTTAGAGGTATTATATTGTTGAAGGGCCCTATTTTGACTCTAATTAAACACAAATTTAAGTACCAACCATGGGAAGAGCCTTTTTCCAGAGTCTGCTTCCATCCCCGGAAGAGCCCCATGGGGCTGACTTTGCTGCCCTGAGTGGGCAGTGGAGGCTGCCAGGATTCCCAGCTGGGAAGCCTGTGTTCTTTCACCAATGGAAACACAAGGATGCTGCTCCTAGGAGGAAGCTGCAAGCAGGTGGGGGCAGAGCAGGCTCTGCTGGGGGCGCTGGGGCCTGAGCTGGGGGCACTGGGGCAGAAAGCACGGGTGGAGGCAGACCCTGGGGCCGGATGCTGGGCTCAGACAAGAAGCTCAGGCTGCAGAGGGGGCCACCAGCTGCTCTCACACCAAGGAAAGACCTGAGCCTGTCGCCCTTTCAAACGCCTGAAAGTTTGACAGCAAGGTGAGCCCCAGGGAGTTGCCCACACATATAAAAAAGTCAGGGAGGCTTGTGAAAGTGACATTGGGACCAGTGCTGCTGCCCAGCCCATGTCACCAGAGGGAGTCACTGCCAGGAAATGCACCACGCCTGGGGCCTGGCAGGCACCCCCGGAATATGTGCTCAGCCTATGCATTAATGAATGAGTGAAAGGTTGGGCATTCTGATGAATGAATAAAAGGATAGAGGAATGAGTGAAAAAATAATAAAAAGAAAGAGCATAAAAGGCTGTTTATTAATAGAGCATAAATGAATGCAAAAAAGAACGGAAGAAGGCAGGAAGGGAGGGAAAGAGGGAGGGAGGGTGGAGGGAGAAGGGAAGAGGGGAGGGAAGGAAGGGAGAAAGAAAGGAAGAGAGGGAAAGAGGGAGAGAGGATGGAGGAGGGAAGAGAGAAAGGAAGAAAGGGAGAGAGAGGAAGGAGGAGGGAAGAGAGAAAGGAAGAAAGGGAGAGAGAGGAAGGAAGGAAGGAAGGAAGGAAGGAAGGAAGGAAAGGAAGACGGAAGGAAGGAAAGGAAGACGGAAGGAAGGAAAGGAAGACGGAAGGAAAAGGGAGGGGAAAGGAAAGGAAAGAAGGAGGAGAGAGCAGGGCCGAGGAGCACTTCCCGGCCCCGCTCTGAGGACGCTGTGGTGGCCCTGGGGGGACTGCCTCCAGCCTCCTGCCTCCAGCCTCCAGCCTCCAGCCTCCTGCCTCCAGCCTCCAGCCTCCAGCCTCCTGCCTCCAGCCTCCAGCCTCCTGCCTCCAGCCTCCAGCCTCCAGCCTCCTGCCTCCAGCCTCCTGCCTCCAGCCTCCAGCCTCCTGCCTCCAGCCTCCAGCCTCCTGCCTCCAGCCTCCAGCCTCTGTCCAGGAGCACTGGTGCCTGCAGTAGCACCCAGCCTGTGATCCTGACAAGATCAACCTGCATTAGTGCTCTGCAGAACACTTTGTCCTTGGGCAAAGGCGGGAGCAGTCTCTTCTCCGAATCCTGCCTGTGCAGCCAGGCTGTCCTCATTTCCTTGTTTCTTTGTGGCAAGAGAGGTCCAGCTGCGGACAAGCACCAAGTGCCAACCGCCTCCTTGCCCAGCAGCTGGGCCCAGGCATTCATTTCCACAGGCCCCTGGGAAAGATTCCGGCAGGGCTGAGCGGTGCAGGCGGGATGCCTCACCCAACAACGTCTGGCTTTGGCTCCACACTCCCTATTGAGCAGAATTCAAGTATGTTCCTAGGAGCAGATTCACTGCAAATGTTGCTTATTAGCCTGGCGCAGGCAGCTCTGCCTGTGGACATCTGGCCATGTGCATCCCAGAAGAGTTCAGGGGGTGCTCCAACCGGGCTTCTGTCAGGCCCCACAGGGCAGGGAACTCGGACCCCCAGCAGCAGCCTCTCTGCCTTCGAGAGGCAGCCCTTGCTGGCAGGACCAGCTCCTCCTCTCTGAAGGACGAGGGAACCGCAGAAATTTGTCAGCAGAACAATGACCACGGCTGTCTTTTTCTCTGAGCAAAAACTGAGGCTTGGGAGGCAACAGACTTGTCCAAAGCCAGAGATCAAAAGGGTAGAGTCTCCAAGCCATCGCTGGGCTTAGGAATCAGGGTGCAGGTTCACTTGGCCAGGGTGGTGTTCTGAGGCTACCGCACCTCTAAAGGGAACAGGAATGACTGCACCCACCTGCGATCCAGGAGGCACAGTCGTAAGCAGAGGAGGTAACAGGCAGGGCAGAGGGTGGCTGCTCAAGTGCATCCTTGCCTGGGGAGTGGCCCAGGGAGGGGCCCAGGCACAGTGAGTCAGAGGCAGAGGTCTCACCACCAGACACCACGTTCCAACCATCATTCATCTTCCAGCTCCACCTCACTTGCATGGGCCTTTTGTAATTGAAAACTATCGACTTTGATCTATTTAATGGTTTTGCATTCCTATTTGTTACAAGCAAATATTTGCATTCCAAATACAAAAAACAATACAGAGCTTCTCAGCTCATTGGAGATGAAATTTCAAGGTTTGTATCCCGAAATTTCTCTTGTGATCCAGCATGCTAGTCAGGCATGGCGACATTTCATGGGATTCTACCTTCCGTGGGTGGAGAGAGGCTCAGGGGGTTCTGCCCCCACCGGACTTGCTGGTTTTCTTGCTGCTGGACAGGGAGGGGAGGGGCCTGGGGCCTGCTCAGTGGGTTGTTGTAATAATTTTCTGTTTTCTGTGTGATTGACACCTGCCAATTGGGGGAGGGGGTGGGCTAGGGTGGGGCCAGGATGTGGGGGATGGGGCCCCAGCAGGCACACAGACTGGGCTGTGGGCAGTGGGTGGAGGGTGATGGGGGTGGGAGGAGACCCCCCTCGCCTTGCCCTCTTCCTTCTCACTCACTGACTCTCCAAATCCTTGGTCATTCCTCCTCTGAGAAATTTCCAAATTTATGTAATTTTTAGCCTAGGGTTTGATGAAGATACCTATAATATCACAAAAATTATGACGACTCCAGTGTTCTGCAAAATTTCTCTTTGCAATGGAAATAAATCAAATACTTAGCAGCAAGCCTTTGATGACAGGCATCTCTGGGGTCTCCCGAGTGACACTGGCGTGTCCTCGGACTGGTAAGTGCTCCTTCCTCCACCCCTCAGAGCTTCCTCCTCTTCCTCACCCACACTTTTCAAGATCAGCATACTTAGTCTGATGACAAGCCTTAAAAATGGAAAGTTTGGCAGCATTTCAGCCAAGATTCTTCTCACTGGGGTTGCCTCAAACATTAATCAGTCTTCTATTATAAATGGCTCAGATGTAGAGCAGAGTTGGATGGATTTCAAAGACTTCTCTCTCTAACAAGCATGCACCAATAGTTTCCTAAAACTAAAAGGATCGTACATGGCAGAGGAGGAAAAAATCATTAGAGTCATTACTGGCTGTGGCTTTGCTCTAAAGGCTGCTTAGATGCTGGAGCCCAGTTAGCATTCCTCTGGCATGCTCGGGAAGCAATTCCCTTCTTTTATTCATGAGCCCGTTTCTCATTAGCTGCCCGGTATAGATCCCAGAGACTTGGGCGGGATCCTGGCCTCAGAGGACTGCTGGCCATCCAGAGCTGGGGCAGGGCCCTCCGCTTTGAGTTTTGATTTTTTAAATAGAGGTTTTAGTCCATGCTTTTTTCCATTGCTAGGAGATGCGTGGCCTTTTGAGGAACCGGCAGTTTCTGGAAGAAACCCAAAACTAGTAGCATTTTTGTTGTTGTTGATGAAGACACAATTACTCAGCAGCCCCGGGGGTGCCCTGCTGGGCTCCAGGCTCAAATCAGCTACCCCTGTCCTGAGCCCACATTTCCAAGACCGAGGAATCTTCTGCTGGGTTAGTGCCAGGCTGTCTTGGCCTGTATGTAGTGGCATTAGTGGAGGCCAGACCGTGAACAGATCTTCGCCTCCCTGGGAGGGCCGGCACCGATGACATGCACAGCTTCAGAGCCGTTTCCCCAGCCTACACTCGTTTTGCCAAAATGAAGAAAAGTGGGGAGTAGAAGCATGCTCAGTGGTTCCCTTTAGTTCCTGGCCAGAGTGCCAGGGGCTCCTCCAGAGCCTCGAAGGGGCGGTTCTCCCCAGACTCCTGCTGTCATCGGGCTGTCCACACCGCAGCAGAACGCATGCAGGCTCCTCTGGTGAAATGCGGGCTGTTCTGGCCAAGTCGTTCCTGCTCTGCCCTCTGACTAAAGAGTCTAACAAAACAGACAACACAACCAAACAACACCACCAGCAACTTAAACCATGGTGGTTAGTCCAGTTCCCAGTTTTAGGATACATTTGTGATTTCCTTTGTCAAAGAGACAGACTAAAGACACTTAAGAAGCTTGTATTTACAGAGAAATCTGAGACTTGCAAAGGGAGTCCGCGGTCCCATCTTCATGGGAGTTGTGTCGTTGGAAAAAGACACGGTGGGCTGACTTGCTTCTTCCACCTTGCCTTCTGCTGGGCCTGGCTGTGGACATGTGTCTGTTCAGGCCCTCGGGGCTTCTGCTGGTTCTCGGGTTGTGGAGACTCAAGGAAAATTCCAGGTGTGGGGGTGCCGTCCCCAGCCCGCTGGCCGGCCCTCACGGCATGGGCTCATTTGCCTTTGCGTATGGTGTGTTCAAGGTCTTTTACTAAGACCTGCCACTTTCTCTTTTGTTGCTAGAAAAGCTGCTTTTTAACCATCTCCTTGAAATCCCTTGTAATACGCATGGAATTACAAACTAACGTCAGACAGTTCAAAATGAAATAGTGAACAATGGTTGAGATTTACTTAAAGCTGGATGTTGTTAGTTCGGTTGACAGGATCACTGCAGCATCTTCAAACAGGCAGTGCACCCACACGTGCACATATGTATACATATGTTTTACTGATGCATGCACAAATTTTTTACTGTGACTAATTAGATAAGCTGTTATTCCATATTGTTTCCACATTTATACAACTTACGACTGCCCCAACATAAATAAATAGAAGGTTTATTGGTTCAAATCTGCCCACTGTCAATTCTGCACACATCTGAGTTTTTCCTTCCACGGTCAGCACCTTTCAGAATTCTTACAAGTTCACCAGGAAACACCCCCCTCCCCAGCCCCCACTCTGCATGAGGGTTGCCATTTTCACAACGGGCTTTTCCATCCTTCGTTGGTCAACGACCCCTGGCTTCAGAGCCCTTCCTGTAAGATGGAGGCAGAGAGGGGACTTGGGACGCTGTGCACAGGGCACACACGGCCCTCATTCGCCCAGCTCAGGGCCTTCCTGAAAACGCCCCCGCTCAAAGAAAGATCATACAGACTCCAACTCCCACTGGAGGAGCTGGACACCTGCCGTCCAGACTGTTGGGATAAGAGTGTTGCAGGCAGCCCGGGGTCCTGGGGGGATGATCCCCATCAAGGGCCAAGGACACTTTGAGATTCAGCAAGAGGCCCACCTAGTAAGTCCAAAGCCTTTCGGAGCTTTGGGTCCTCAGACGTTGACAGGGACAGCCACCCCATGTGATTGCTGTGGGGTCCAGGGAGGAGGTGACTGGCCTCAGCTGGGCAAGCTTATGGGCTCTGTTACCTGAAACTGGGGCATGGCTGAGCAGCCGAGCGGGCTGACCTGCAGAGCCCGGGCCATTCTTCATATCTTGCTTCTAGGCATTTGGGTTGGAGCAAAATGGTGCACTGTCTGTTCCCTTACATTTTTGTCAGTTCCCATCGTTTTGCCTTGAAAATAGAGAAATAGAAATAGAGCTTATGCTTTTTCAAAATCCTGTGAAATTAAACAAAACTAAGTCGGTTCCCACAGAGGCTTCCCCCTGTGCTGCCACATACCAGGTTACCACCAGTTACCAGGAAGACTTGACCTCTCTGGACCTCAGTTTTCCCAGATGAAAAATCAGGGCACTGGCAACTCTCCCTGGAAGCTGTGGACACAGCCTGGCTCACGCCTGACGCTTGCTCAGGACTCCAGAACTCTGAGTTTTGTGTTACCTAATTTTAAGAAACGTGGAGACTTCCAGGCTGAGGTTGTGGATGACAGGATATTTCTCTTATTTTAGAGGAGGATACGATTTATTCCCTCAGTAGGTATCTATTAAGCACCTGCTCAGTGCAGGGACTAGAGAGAGAGAATGTGTGAGACAAGCCCCAGCCCTGTTCACACAGCTCCAGGCTGCAGCTCCTCAGCTGCCTGATTCCGACAAGCAACCCAGACGAGCCACGGCCTTTCGTCTCCCTCCTTGGCGGCTACTCCAATTGTCCGTCCTCATTACGTCCCTGCACCTGCCCGTGTGCCTGTCATCCCCACTAATTAATCCCCACCTGCTCAGTCTCCTCTCCTTACAATCTCCATCAGTGCTGAGGTTTCTGGAGCTTCTTCAAAGGGTGGAGGCACCAGCGGGCATCCCACCCCCCTTCAGCAAGGGGCTCACAATTCCCGCAGCTGAGCAGGGGTCTTCAGGACCAGAAGTAAACTGAGTCACCCTGTTCTAAGCCCTGGACGTCTCACCCCTGGTGTGCAAGCTTTTCTGGAGTAATATGCTTTGACAATCTTGGCTTTATTTTTAACGTGATTGGGTAATTTTTGATCATCAATATCCTGTGTATTCAAGTAGACAGAGCCACACACAAGCACTTAGTTTGATAATGTCATCCAGTAACAGAAATGTTTTCCTTTTCACAACACTTTTACATCTTTATCTAATTTTAATATGCTTAAACAATGGTAGCACTTTGGCAAATATCATTCTCCTATTGTATCGTATTTTATTCATTTTTTGAGACAGAGTCTTGCTCTTTTGTCCAGGCTGGAGCGCAGTGGTGCAATCACAGCTCACTGCAGCCTCAGTCTCCCATATTCAACTGATCTTCTCCCTCAGCCTCCTGAGTAGTGGGTATGACAGGCGTGCACCACCACCTCCAGTTTTGTTTTGTTTTTAGTTTTTGGTAGAGACAAAATCTCCCCATGTTTCCCAGGCTGGTCTCAAGTTCCTGAGCTAGCTCAAGCGATCCTCCTGCCTCAGCCTCCCAAAGCGTTGGCATTGAAGGCAGGAGCCATGGTGCCCGGCCTCTCTTTTGTTTTAGATGTGAGCTAACCAGGAGAATGAATCTCTCTAGCCCAGATTCCAGGTCCTGACAAGACTAATGCCCAGGCCAGAAAATTTTCCGTTCTTATAGAGACAAGCAGGCACTGCCCCGTTTTGAACCTTTCCTGGCTCTGCTGTGCTGGGAAAAGGCTCATATCCACATCAGGAAGTCTTCCCTGCAGCCAGCGGACTCCACGTGTCCGCTGCAGTGTCCACCAAAGCCCCCATCCTCCATTTGCCCTCTTGTGCCTTTGCCTCCTCAGCCTCTGTATGGGTGACCCTCCTGCCTTTCCAGACACGTTCCTCAGATCCAGGGGCATCCCCCAGGCATCCCCCACACAGGATGTGGCCCTTTTCTTCTGCAGGGTCCCTGATCCCCAGAGACCAGCCTGTGAGCACTCTCAGCTCCCAGCCTGGCAGCCCTCTCCCCTCTGTGCACTCTCAGGATGGGGTCTCCCTTGGCCACACGGCCTTGGCCCCTGCTGGACACTGGAGGTTTGCAGGCTTAGCTCTGCAGCCCAGGCCTCTTCCAGGCAACCCTGCCCATGAGTCCCAGAGCCTTCTGACACCCGCCGCCTCCCAGCAGGTTCCCACCCTCATTGGCTCCATCTGAAGACCCAGACCTAGGAGCAGGTGTGGTGCTTTCTCGTCATGCATTCCCCAGATTCGGACAAAAGGAGGTAACTCCCACTGACGTTTTCTATATCATATGCCACCCTATTCCACTGCTGCCTTCATACTTCAAGCCAGCACTGTGCATCCCTCACCTGGGCCCTGGCAGCGCCTTCCCAGCATGGCCTGTGCTTTCATTCTTGCTCCTCTTCCGCCACCCTTCTCAACATAGCCCAGGAGAGCTTTCTGTTCACAAATCCTGGCATCCCTGGCGTAAATACTCATTTGGCTCTTCCGGTTCATAGCCACGGCTGTGACCAGGGCTGGGGTGCAGGCCGCACTTGGCGCCCTCCCAGCCCCAGCTCCTGTCCTCTGCCTTACACAGCCCTTCTCTAGCCCCCGGGAGGGTTCCGCACTCCTTCTTGCCTCTGGGCTTTTGTCCTTTCTGTTCCCCTTGCCTAGGATGCTTGTTACTTTTGTCTTTTCACAGAAGGTTGCATAATTCAGGGCTCAGCTTTCACGTTCCCTCCCCAAGCAAGCCTTTCCAGCCCACGCTAGGTGAGGTCTGTCTATGCAGCTGGCCCTGACTCTCGGCTTTGTGCCCCTTGTCTGGCAGCATGCCCAATGCAGAGTAAATGCCCAGCATGCCCAGAGGGAACAGCCAGTCCCTTAACTCGAGAGTGATTTTCACCTTTGCAGGAACTTTGAAGAAAGAGGGGCAGGGGTGCTCACTGGGGGGATCCTCTCACGGGCTTTACCACAGGACTGTGCACTCTTTCCTCCATGTGATCTGGGTTCTGCATCTGATAAAGACCATGTTTAAGGTTAGATTTGATGAGATAAAGGTTCCTTAACATATTTAATGCCACCATTTCCAAATCTGTTAGCAAACATTAAAAAAATCAATTCTAGCCATTAAAAGGAAGGGCATTTAATTATATGTAGGGTTAATGATTTTCTAGTTTCAAAATATACTTACAACACAGGAAATTATGCAGGCTGCACAAGAAAGCAAGAGACACTTAAAGACCCACTTCTATAGCGCCTGACTTCTCCGTGCAATGGCCGCAGGCAACCAGCCAAGTTGCCAGTGGCAGCCACGGAGATAAATTTCTTTTTACTTAGAGCTCATTAGCAAAGAAGCAGCTGTTGGTTCATCCAGCATTAGCGACGGCCGTTGTGGAATGGGAGAGCTGGGTGCTGATTCCACCTTTTACCAATCCTGCTGAGCATCGTGGGGTGGTCCAGATGACCAGACACTAAGTGGGTTGTCCTTGGTGAAATGGCAGAGGGATGGTTATGACTTTCTACAGTTGTTCCTTCTCTAAGGGATACTGTTGTGCCCTATAATATTTTGGAGACTAGATGAAAGCCCCGCATATGAAGCTGGAGGCACAGGTGCAGACCCTCCACGAGAGAGGTGGGGTCTCGAGCAGGTGGGACGGTGTGCTGTCACCATAAGGGAGGCAGTGGCATGAGACCCAGCACACAGCAGGCTTCAGAGGAGGAATCACACCTGTCACCTGCAATTCCAGTAAAAGTGAACTTTTGCCAACATTTCTGAATATCAGCTTATTAAATATCTTCCCATCTAGTTTAAGGACTTTTAACACTTTTTGGTAGAAAGACTACATATATTCCTTAACTTAAAATCTTTTCTGTATGTGAAATCAGGGGAAAACAACGAGAAAATCTGTGAAGTATGACAAATTGCAATAGGGCCCGTGTCTTCCTTAGATAAGCTCAAGTTCTGGGGTGAATGGAGATGTTTTTCGGGAAAGAAGTAGAAATGGTGGCTTAGGAATGACAAATGAAAAAGAAAAGCCTGAAGCATCCTCACAATCTGGGTCACTTTACTTGTTTTCTGCATTTTTGGTGTTGGTGTCCACTGGAGTGAAAAACGGGTTTGATCTTCATTATTTAATCTGAGTTTTCTCAACTAGTTTAACAGAAAGGGATTTAGTTGAGGTTACTTCTGGGGATCGGAGTTGAGAATCACATGGCTCCCTGAAGAAGTGGGTGAGGAATCCTCAGCTCAAGCTTCCTCCATGCAGGCGGAGAACAGTGCTGTTAGGATCCACCTGCCTTGTCACAGCCGGAGAACTAATGACCAGACGCAGTAGTGCTGGCCATGGAGGAATCACATGCTTCTAACAACTGCACTTGCCAGGAGAACATCTGCAGCTTGAGTGTGGCCTGGGCTCCGCCCCTGCCTCCAAATCTTGCCTGGTCGCTTGGATGGGCGGATGCCAGATTGCACTCATGGGACTAGGTCCAGAGAACGTTCTGCTTTCGCAGTATTGAGAGGCATATGTGGGGGAAGCTCCCACCAGCAGGTCCGCTGCAGTGTCCACCAAAGCCCCCATCCTCCATCTGCCCTCTTGTGCCTTTGCCCCCGGAATTGTCCCCGGACCTGGTGAGGGGGCTGGATTGTCACCTGGCTCTTTACATTCTCACAGCACCATCTCAGCATCACAGATGACCTCTCCTCTCAACTACTGACAAGTATTTCCTCTAAAGTTAAATTTCAAAATTACAAATGTTCTGCTCAGGTGGGAATCTACTGGCCTGGAAATCCTAGCCTTGGATGTCAGTGGCCAGTTCCACAGAGTTAAAAGGCCTCATATTTGTCTAGAGAGAAGAGACACACTCAGGAGTTGGAAGGAGACCTTTCCACGTGAGCTGCTCTGTGCCTCCCCCACCAGCACGCGCTCGCGTCCCTGGCTCTGTCTCCACCCTGGGCCTTCATCGTCACCCCGGCCCTGCCACCCACCTCTCCTCTGTGTCAAGTGGGGCTGCTCTCTAGGGGTGAACTGAAGACTGGATGCCCTGTGCTGGCTCTCCAGGTGCCAGAGGGACATGGCTGAGCAGACTGAGGCAGAGCTGAGAGTGAAAGCCCAGGGGTGTGACAGGAGCTGAGGCCAGGAAGGAGCCAAGAGGGAGCCAGGGGCCGTATCCTGAGTCCTGGGAGGACCTCTCTGTGCTCTGCACTCCCGTCTGGAGAGTGGGAAGAGAGGGTGAGATCAGTAGTTATGAAATCCAGGGCCCAGAGAGCCGCCCCATGGGAATGGGACTACCATGTAAGATGCAAACTGAACCAAACCAGAAGTCCAGATTTTCCTGTGTGAATTCGCTCAGCTTATAAATGTGGACAACTCATTCACAGTGGAGAAATCCTGAGGTCTAATGAACTGAGCTGTGGGCCATGTGCACCCTCTGGTCTCAGGTGTGTGACTCTGGGTTGAGTGAGTTCCTCGTTCAACCTTCCAGATCCTTCTATCAAAGCAAAGGGAAAGCCGAGAGGCTTGAGGGAGGTTCTTGTCTTTAGTGATTGTGGTTAGTGCCTTTGCTCAGGCCACATTTCTCCTCCTTTCTGATCTCTTCCTGAATTTCTCTAGCTGAAGCCCCAATTTTTCAATGTGGATAATATGGAAAAAATAAAGTGGAATTGACATCTAAATAATTTTCCGTATTCTGATGACATTTTGTAAGGATCACATTTTTGGCAATGTTCTCTCTCTCTCTCTCTCTCTCTGTCTCTCTCTCTCTCTCTCTTTCTCTCTCTCCCTTGTATAAGGGAAAGTTGAAGTTGGGTGAAGCAGGAACTTGAAGTAGAAACAACCATTCCAGGCCAGGCGCAGTGGCTCATGCCTGTAATCCCAGCACTTTGGGAGGCTGAAGTGGGCGGATCACAAGGTCAGGAGATTGAGACCATCCTGGCTAACACATTGAAACCCCGTCTCTACTAAAAAATACAAAAAATTAGCTGGGTGTGGTGGTGGGTGCCTATAGTCCCAGCTACTTGGGAGGCTGAGGCAGGAGAATGACGTGAACCCAGGAGGCGGAGCTTGCAGTGAGCCAAGATCACGCCACTGCACTCCAGCCTGGGCGACAGAGCAAGACTCCGTCTCAAAAAAAAAAAAAAAAAAAAAGAAACAGCCATTCCAGGCTAGCTCGCGTAATCACATGAATCAGGGCCATCCGCAGAGCAGAGGGCTCTAGGAGCCACTCAGGAGGCTGATGGGGCTGGGAGTGGCTTCTCTCCCTGGAGGAGGAAGGCCCTCTCATTGCAGACCCTTTGCTCCTCTGGGTTTCCCAGTCCTTCAATCCCTGCCACAGTCAGACAGTGAGGTCTCCCATGTGTGCATTGCTTCTGCAGCTTCGGACAGCAGCCATGCACAAAGTCTCCTGCTCCAGGGCGTTGGCTGTGGGTGGCGTGGCCAAAGCCAGCATTGGGGTGGCGGGATAGGCCATGCCATCTGAATGGATGGACCAGGTGCGGGGAGGGGTGCGGAGCTGGGGCTGTCAATGCGAACCTGCGCAGGTTGAGACCTGTTGTCATCTGCTGGAGCCTCTCCACGGCATCTTCATTTAATCCATTGTAGACACTTGCTGTAATCAAATTCTACAGAAAGAAAACAAATAGAAGAATAGCTAGTATGTGAAGAGGCAGTAATGGAATTCTGGTGAGAAAATTGCTTGGTAACAGCCAACATTATACCCATGGTGAACAAACTTCAATATGCCCAAATTAATGTTTATTCATTCCAAACTCATGTTAATTAAGCAAGCTATAGTTTGATTTTCAGGTTCTGAAAATGATTAAGGCTACCAAGCTGAGACAGCCTTGATGTCTAGAAGTGACAAATAGAACTTCCTTCGTGTTATTTACCTCATGTGTTCAGAGAAAAATGCCCCCTTCTGGCTTGCATATTTAACTGTTGAAAGAAACATCTGTCTAGATAACAAGAATTTTCTCACTGATAATGGTCATTCATTTGTAACTCCAATAAAAGTCAGGAAATCAGGCCATAGTTCGGGTAGATTTACTTATGTGACCTTTGCAAAAGTCCCCGCTTATGAGATGGGATGGGAATGTTCTTTTGAAGTTTTATGATGTGCCTGTAGTCATGGCTTTGCTGCCTGGTGGGCGACAGCCTGGGATCAGGGCGCCACTGCTTCCAGTTTCTCAACAGAGAGAGGACCACTGACGCTTTCCTGAGCCAAAGGCAGCAGTGCTGGTATTTATATGCAGGTCCATAGGTCTTCTCAATACCTAGACTTTTCTCAGATGAAAATATCTTATATTCAAAAGAAGAAAAGACAGATGTTGTGCTGTAGGAATTAAAAATGTGTCTTCCTTCCTCCCCACCCTGATATTTGACCGCATTTCCGATTCCCTTTTTCCTTGGCCTGCCAGGAGAGCCAGACAGAAGCTCTGCCTCACCCTGTAGCTCAGGTGAATGTGGGCAGTGGCCAGGTAACCCCGGCGGTGAGGGTGTATCCGGAAGGAGTGGAGGAGGGGCTGAGTCCTCAGAGTTGGGATTTTTCCAACTTCATAATGAGGAAGAGTTCAGGGAGCCCAGGGGAACATGGCTGGAGGAGGAGGTGCCCACTCTGAGCTCACACCCCACTGTCTGCACACTCACCGTGCTCCGTCCTGCACCACCAGGCAGTTCACCTGCCCTCTCCAAGCCTCGGCTCCTTGTTCTATGAGTGGGAAGGCTGACCGTGTCCGTTGTTGCAGGGTGAGGTAGGAACAGCACGCACCCCTCCCCAGTAGCACCCACCAAGCTGATTATCCCAGGAGAGGCAACGCCCTCCATGTGCCTCCCTTTTGAGCTTCATTGCGCCCTGCCCGATGTGCCGGCATTCACAGCCCAGGTGCTTCGAATGCCTTAGCTGTTGTTTTAAGCGTGGAAGTGTCCATTGGGTTGTGTGTGTGTGCTCAGGAAATTAAGACCAGTCATTTCCTGGGTGTCCAGCCCAGGGGCCACTTTTCCTCTCAACCACAACAGGGATGCCTCCCCTGTCCTTGATTCGGTTCAACAGCAGCCTCTTCGGTGGCTTTCTGGCCCTTCAAGTCACTGGTTCCAGCTGTAATCTGAGAAAACAAGGTCTCCTAAACATGAGTGATGGGCCCATTAAATAGAAAAGGCAGAGGGATCAGGGAGCGGCCTTGACCCGATGTTCTGGCCAAAACTTGGGTAGCTGCCCAGACTCAGCCGCTCCATCCCCTGCAAAGCAAGTCTAGGCTTCCCATGTCTGCAAATGGGAAGGGAAAACCTTCACTCCCCACCTGCCTTGGCCCCTCCTTCGGGGGCTCTGTTTTGAAAGTCCACACTGCCCAGGCTGCAGGGCTGCCTGCTGCTGATGGCCCACACTGAGATGGGAGCCGACCGCCCAAGGGAGCCTGGCCAGGCCCCGGGTCTCCAGTGCTCAACCCTCAGAACTGGGGGCTTCTCTGTTCTGTCTGTTCTGTTAGGGCCAATGAAGAATTGGAGATGGGCCTGGGATCATTTTCCTCCTGTGATGTTGGCTTCATCTCAGCCATGCGATGTGACCCCAGGACAGGACAGGGTCCGGCTGCGCCTCCCCAGCCCTGCTCAGCTCCTGCCCCTGTCCATGCTTCCATTTTTGGTGCCATTCCTCAGAAAACGCCTAGAATCTTTCATCTTAGACACGTGCATTCAGGCAAAGACTGTAGTTGCTGATAGAAAGCCGGCTCCGGAAGCAGGGTCCAGGGCCACAGTGTCACTGAGCCCAAGGGCTCCCCAGCAGCCCAGATCTGGGGTTCGGAGGAAAGGCTCCTGGATGTGAGGAGCCGGGCAAAGGACAGGGCCCTACTCCTTCATAAGAAAGGCACAGAATGGGGATGCTGTGAGCCCTGAGGTCACTTGGAGACCAGCCCTGCTCCTGCCCCACTGCGGAGAGCTCTTTGCACGCTCCTCCCCCTTGTGCCCCTCACCCACTCTCCCATGTGATAAGCCATGTGCAGGAGCCTCTCCAGCTCAGTCTATTTCAGAGAACCCAGTGTAAGATGCTGCTAACGTTGCCCTGGGAGTTGTCCTGGAAAGAAGGCTGTAGGAGGGGATTTGAGAGGTGGCCCTTCCTCCAAATGGTGCTGACTGGGACTTTATACTGATGGGTACAGGGTACGGACCCCTCCTGACATGCTGTAATGCACACTTGTTACAGCGTTTACTGTCAGTGATGAGAATAGTATGAGAGTTGAAGGGGAGTCATGTGCTAGGGTGAGGAAAATGACAACTGTCAAGGCTGTGCAGACTTTGAAATGGCAGCTGCAGCTGAGAGCCTTTGATTCACTCAAGAGACGAAGAGGGAATCTCCAGGGGACTAAGCACCACCTTAAGGCTGAACGCAGAGGCCCCGGGGCAGCATGGACATAAAAGCAATCACCTGCAGCTGGACGGATGCAGCTGAGCTGAGGATGAGCTCAGGACTTAGGAGAAGATCACCAGGGATTCAGAGGAGGGCGTCTGCGGCTGGGGCTGCTCTCCTGAGCCAGGGCCAGGCCCTACTGGGGAGGGGTGGAACCTGAGACGCGGAGTGGGACCGTACATGCAGATGTAACTGACAGCCACGAATCCACCATGTCCCCCTCCCCGCCCCACACTGACCCCTGCTGTGTCTGAAATAATGACTCCATGTCTCATTGTTTTGGAAGATAAAGATAATTCAAAGACCACAAGTGAAATAGGTGCCTTATAACAGGGGTCTTCAACCCTCGGGCCATGGACTGGTCCTGCTAGGAACCCAGGCCACACAGCAGGAGGTGGGCATGAGCCAGTGGTACTGCCTGAGCTCCGCCTCCTGTCCCATCAGCGATCAGCAGCGGCATTAGATTCTCATAGGCGCCTGAGCACTATGGTGAACTGTGCATGGGAGGGATCTGGGTTGCACGCTCCTTATGAGAATCTAGTGCCTGATGATCTGAGGTGGAACAGTTGCATCCCGAAACCATCCCACCCTCACTCTGCCAGTTCTGTGGAAAAATTGTCTTCCATGAGACCTGTCCCTGGGGCCAAAACGGTTGGGGAGCGCTGCCTCACAAGACGATGAGATGCTCTTTAGTGTCTCCCCAGCGCCCTTCATGGAAACGGGACAATATCGAGGGAACAGCTCCAGCCCGGGCCTTCTGTTTCCGGCCATTACAAAGTCACTCGTACAGAACTTGCTCTCCTGCAGTAAACAACTAGAAAATCGGACAAATGCGTGAGCGTCTGTTTCCAGACACTGGACAACAGGCAGGGCAAGCCTGTGACCTCGGAGAAGGGGCAAGGCTGTGACCCTGGTCAGGGCAGCCCCACGCCCTGGGAATGCCCTGGCTTTCTGCCTGGAGGGATTTTCTAGAAGACTGCATGGGGAGAGAGAATTGGCCCAGTACAAAGCATTTGGATGGAGCTGAAGACATGGAAGTGGGGATGCAGGGAGGCTGAGGCGGCTAAACTTCCCAGGGAAGATTCTCAAAGAGGCGGGAGTTATAATAGGGCAGAGCTCCAAAAACCTGCATCACAGCAAATGTGGAGTTGTGTGTGTGTGTGTGTGTGTGTAGG
Source organism: Hylobates moloch (assembly GCF_009828535.3). NCBI lineage: Eukaryota > Metazoa > Chordata > Mammalia > Primates > Hylobatidae > Hylobates > Hylobates moloch. Next base: position 2,090,674 of record NW_026652278.1, read on the forward strand.
ATGAGACCACAGGAGGCCAGGCGAAGGCCGGCTATCAGGGAAAGAGCAACTGTCCACAAGTCTCCACGAAAAGGAGCAACTTCCAGCGCTCTCACCGAGGGAGTCGCATTGCAGTTCTGTTCATCTGAAATGAAGATGCTTTGCTGAGCCACAGCATTCAGTCGGAAAGCAAGAAGGGTGACACCTGGAGTGGAAGAGGGTTGCTCGAGGAGAGGAGCACACTAGTCTACACCCTGCCCGGCACATTTCGAAGAGAGCTTCTGTGCATCGCGTCGACCTGGAGGTAACTTAACTGCCTGCCAGAGCAGAAGCCAACACTTCCGGAAAAGAAAACAAAATCCTGACAGGCTGTAATGTCACTTTCAAAATATCCAGTGTTCAATATTTTTAAAATTATGAGATATGCAAAGATGCAAGAAAATATAACTCATAATGAAGAGAAAAAAAACGTTAAAAAACAGACCCAGAAATGAAAGAGGTGATGGAATCGGCAAACGAAAACTTTAGTAAGACTATTATAAATATGTTCAAAGATCCCGAGAAACACAGGAACATATAAGACGAGAAAGAGATAAAGTGAAGTGACATTTCCAGAGCTGGAAAGTATGATATCTACAATTAAAAACTCACTTGAAAGGCTTCATAGCAGATTAGACACCACAGAAGAAAATAGCAGTGAGTCTGGGGGCAATAGACACTACCCGAAGTAAAGGGAAAGAAAAATCAGTGAGAAAAAGGTGCCATGACAGTCACCCCTCTAAAGTCACAATCTATTTTCCAGTGTTGGTCTCAGAACTAGTTCTGAGATCCAAAACCCACTGGATGAAGTTTAGGTTCCTATGAGAAAGTTTCCTAAAATATGGTGTCAGATATGCTTGGTAATCGTTTTCTCATTAGTTTCCCAGAAAAGCCCACGATCTCTTACCTACACAAACATGCACCCAGGAAAGGAGCCCCTGACAGCCCTTTGGAGATGCTGGACACAGGGTCTGCATTGACCCTGATCCCCACCATGGTCCCTGCTGTAGGGAGCCTGTCAGGTAGGGTGGGGCAGGAGTCCTGTCCTAGGCATTGCTGATCCAGATGCCCAAAGGCCCACCATGGCCCCTGCTGTAGGGAGCCTGTCGGGGAGGGTGGTGCTGGAGTCCCGTCCCAGGTGTTGCTGATGCTGCACCCACTGGCATTCACTTTACCCATCCCAGAATCTATCATTGAAATTGATTGGAATTGGCAGGTGGAGAACACTCGCATTTGTTCCATGACCTGTGGAACAGGAACTATCATAATTTGCGGGGCCAAGTGGAAACTTCTTGACCGTGGGCAGTCCCCCAACCCCCAAGTATCCTTCTTTCTGTCCAAGAGAATACAAAAAATAAACAAACCAAACCAAGTCACAACCGCAAAAAACAAGACTGCATCTCTGGAGGGAATGTTGCAGATTACTGCCACTATCAAAGGGTTAAAGAATGCAGGGATAGTGGTCACCACTCTGTACCTACTTAATCTACCAAACGGAGCCCCACAACACTTGGCTAACTCATCACAGAAGACCCTGAACTACCAGATACTCAGCCACGTAGCAGCTCCATTTGCAGCACTGGGCTGAACGTTCTCCCACTGGGTAGAACTCTGGGAATTAACCTGCTCATACTCTTTGAGCAGAGAAAGGAATAGCCTAAGTCAAGAATATATGCCCAATTACAAGCACTGGCAAATGGCCTGATTGGTTGCCCGGGATCTTGGAAAGACAAAGTGTAGAAGGCTGAGGATGAGAGGAGTGGGACAGCAGCATATAGATGGGTGGATGGGGCTCCAGGAGTGGACGTAGAGCGTGAGCCTCTTGTCTTGCAGGCTGGCATCCATCAGGGAGCATCCACTCAACAGCCAAATGGGCAGAATAGCTTGGCTAGTGATTGGCAGAATGGCCACACCTGTGCTGGCAAGTGGACATATGAGCAGATGGGCGACGCAGCAGCGATGGAGCTTATTCCTGGGCCCAGCAGCTTGGGCCTTTGTTTACTACAGTTAATCCAGCTGTGGATGCTGCCTGATGTCTAAACTGCCAGCAACAAAAACCAATACTAAGCTCCTCGTACAGCATCACCCCCTGAAAAGACCAACCAGGAACTTTGTATGAGATTGACACACCGAGCCTCTTCCATCTCAAAGGACAGTGATTCACCTTCTACACCTATCCTGGATGTGGGTTTGCCTGGTCTGCCTATAGGGCTTTGCATAGTGCTGGTATGCGAGGATGCATAGAGAGTTTTATCCTCCAAGTTAGGGTCCCACTTATGACCTCACTGCACCAAGAGACTGACTTTACAACAAAGGAGGTGTGGCAGTGGGCCGGTGACCCAGGCACCCACTGGTCCTATCACACCCTACAACGAAAAAGGCATGGCAGTGGGCCCGTGACCCAGGCACCCACTGATCCTGTCACATCCTGCACCCTGCCCTGCATCACTAGAAGGCCTAGAAGGCCTCAGCCTTGGAGAGCCTGAGAATGGCCTCTGGAAGGTGCAGGTGAGGCATCAGCTCAGATTCTTCCTATGAGGAGGGAGCGTCAACCACCAAGATGCAGTCCTCATCCTAAATCAATGCCCACTCAAGAGACGCAGACACAACAAATGAGCGTAGCGGTGGCTCCACTCAACACCACTTCTAATGACCAAACCAGGACATTCGTGCTTCTCGTCTTACCACTGGAGGCTCTGAAGGTATAAAAGTCCTGGTGCCCAGAGGTGAAGTGCCTCCACCCCGGGATGTAGTTGTGGTTACAGCAGTACCTGTAGCGGACATGCTCTGGAGCCAGGCTGCCTACACCAGCATGCGGGGGCGGTGTGACAGCAGGTACGTTTGCTCACACCATTCATCCCTCACATGCTCACCCCACAGCAAGCCTCTGCCTTGAGTGCGACACTGCAGAACACAGCAGTGGCCTCTGCCTGCATGGAGAAACGTTTTATGAGCATACATTTTATTTATATGCCAAGAAATAGGCAGAAAGTACACAATAAAGATAAGAAAGGGGTTCCACTGTGGGCTCTGATCTGGAAAACCTGGGGAAGCCCACCTTTAGGAGATGCTAAGAGAGGCTCACAGAGGTCACCTTGGAGCTGCAAAAGAAAGGACGGACTCCTGGGGCTGTGCAGAGCTGGAGCAGACGTGGCAGGTCCAGGGGCCAGCAGGAACAAAAGCAGGGGCAGGGAAGAACTCTGGTCCTTGGCCCACACCGAGTGGAGACAACAGGAGGGCAGGGCCTGGGCAGGGCCAATAGGAGGGCAGGGCCTGGGCTGGGCCAACAGGAGGGCAGGGCCTGAGGACCCCAGCGGAGGAATGGATGGAATCAGCTGAAGCAGCTGGCATGGTGGGGCATGCAGGCCTTAGGGCAAGCATGAAGAGTTTGTATTTATTTTTTATTCTGAGAGCATTGAGAAACTACTGAAAACTTTCAGTTAGAGAAGTGACATAATCTGATTTATAATTTGAAGATGATGCTGCCCCTAGGGCGAACTCCATGGGGAATGGAAGCCACAGAGTTGGGTTTGGAGGGGCGGCAGTGAAGACTGGGATCTCCAAACCCTGCATTCTTCTTAGCCGTAATCCTGGCACCACAGGACTGCTGCCAAGGCCAAATGCACAAATCCATGCCCACTGGCTGGTACCTGCAGCTGCTCTGAATGTGCACTATTCCTGGCACTGAGGGCACTTGAAGGTCACTGCCATCTTCAGAATCAGCATCAAGTGGAAAGGAAAGCTGGGCATTGTTCTTAGTTATTTTAGTCACATTGTCCTTTAGCCATTGACGACAGAGTGACATCTGCTGCACCCCAGAGCCCTTCACTGCCCTGCACCCCAGAGATTCAGCCCCCAGAGAGAGCAGCGCTGGGAGCCTAGCCTTTCATTCCAGGTGGGTTGAGCCTGTGGGAGCCTCAGCAGGAGGGAGAGGAGGGCGGGGGAGATGTCTATTCCCCTTCCCCCACCACCGCCCAGCTTCTTCCTCCCTTGACTGTGTCTACTCCCCTTCCCCTCCCTCATCCAGCTTCTTCCTCCCTTGACCATGTCTACTCCCCTTCCCCTGCTTCACCCAACTTCATCCTCCCTTGGCCATGTTTACTCCCCTTCCCCCCCCACCCAACTTCTTCTTCCCTTGACCATGTCTACTCCCCTTCCCCTGCTTCACCCAACTTCTTCCTCCCTTGGCCATGTCTACTGCCCTTCCCTCCCCACCCAGCTTCTTCCTCCCTTGGCCATGTCTACTCGCCTCCCCGCCGACCTAGCTTCTTCCTCCCTTGACCCCACCCTTCCATCAAGACCAGGCTCACCCTTCGCCCCTGAAGGCCTGAGGTCAGGGTGGCCGCTCTTTCTATTAATAGATCCTGAGTGCATCTGCATCTTGAACGTCTTCACCCTGGCCACACCTCCAAATGACCCTGCATCAAACGCTCTTCTGTTCGTTCCTGTGGAAGGCATCCTCTCATTTCTGCTGCAAGCCTGGGCACATTAACTTCCGTCTTCCTTTGGACTTGGTGCGATCATTCTGCCCTTTTGTGTTCTCTCCCAAGTACAGCACATGATAAGTCGTCACGAGAAGGGTTCAAATCAGAGCAGCCGCCTGTTCAAGGTGACGATCAGCTTGGCTCAGATGTTACAAGACTAAGACACTTGATTATTGAGCCTCTATCCCATGAACTTAGAGAAAATTCTAAACAGATATTCTAAATCAACCCCACTTGCTTCTTTATTGTCTTCTAAATTAGCCATATACGTTTGTCATGCGAGCTATTAAACAGAAACTTTAATGGCTTTGCACGGGTAGCTGAAAGTCCTTAAATGGTTCTAAAAGTTTATCTGAGGTCTAGAATAAAATTCACTAATTTTAATGTCAACTGCATTGCTATTTATCTAGTCTTTTAATGGAAAAATAATGCACAATAACCCCTAAAAGTTAATACGAGGAAGGTGAGAATAACTGCAAAGGTTTTTTTTTTTTTTTTTGAGACGGAGTCTCGCACTGTTGTCTGGGCTGGAGTGCAATGGCGCGATCTCGGCTCACTGCAACCTCTGCCTCCCAGGTTCAAAAGATTCTCCTCAGCCTCAGCCTCCCGAGTAGCTGGGATTACAGACACCCACCATCTTTTTGTTTTGTTTTGTTTTGTTTTTAAGTTTCAACAAATCACTCTGTGCCCAGGGCTCAGGGACTCCCTGCAGGAGTCACTGTCTGTGCATTTGGGGTGTGGAGCACCTGGAACACCACAGTGTTTTCCATTTCCCACGGGGCTGCGTCTTCAGGGTGATGTTCGCCCTCCAAGTTGATACCAAGGCTTGGCTGAATGGGCATCCAGCACCCAGGAAGACGCCCACAGCACTTTCTCTTTAAAAATTTCTGCATTCTTTCTATATTATGTTTTCCAGTTATAAACAATTACAAAACTATCATGAAATAATTTAAAGTTAAATATCACAAACATAGTTAACTTGGAAATAAAAGTCAGATATAATCACTATGAAAATACTGTGTCTATTCTTTAAGATCTCTTCCTATACGTGTGTTATAATTATTATTTTATGGGAGCATTTTACTTATAATAGATGACATTGATTCATCATTTTCTGCATGCCTGGCTGCATCTAAGTACTTTAAGCAGATTAGTCATGAGACACAGAAAAGTTGTGAAATATGCCCGGAGTGGCACAAAGCCAGGAGCTGAACTCCATCAAAACCAGCACTGTTGCAAAGGGAGACCGTCAACCACACGCTCACGCTGCTGAAATTCGCTCTTCGCTTCACATGACTTCAGCATCTTTATAAGTAAGATTTTTAGATTATGTCTTAACGGCTGCAAAGCATTTCACTTGTACCAAGAATTCATGCACTTAGTCTTCTATTAATAAACATGTAAGTTGTTTGAGTTCCTTTTTCAATTACACTCAATGCCACGATGGTGATCACGTTTCGTACTTGGTGAATTTGTGATGGGGCTTTTGTATGATGCACGCCAACAAGAGAACCTGCCACATCAAAGCACCTACACAACCTTCATCCTGATAGCTATTGACAGATGGATTTCTAGCTCCCAACAGGAGTCAATGAGAGTGATTCTGTCATTCATAATCAAATCATTCATTTGATTATTAATGAGATTTGGTGTTTCTCACACACATACTGCCCCTTTGCATGGCTTTCTGTGGGAATGTTATGACTTTATTTGTTATCCCTTTATTGCCTTTTTAATTTTTATTACTTTACAAGATTTCCTTATATATTAAGGACGCTGCTGGATTACTAAGTAACAATTAGAAGCAATAAAGTAGATATTCATAAATTAACAGGAACTATAGAGCTGGATGAATAACTAAAACAGAATAGGGCCTATAGCATTATACTCTTCACGTAAATTAAAATAACACATGCATGGGTTCTTTTGGAAATAGTGGGAAAGTTAATTTAGACCAAAACTACCACAGAGAACAATTAGAAAAGCTGGGAAAACAATGCTGAGAAAAATCAAAGAAGACCTAATTAAATGGAAGGATATGTAAGATTCATGCATTGGAAAATTCAATACCGTAAAGCTGTTAATCTCCCCAAATTTACCTATAGAGGCAAAGCTATATCGATCAAAATGCCAACAGGTTTGTGTGCGTGTGCGTGCGTGCACAGGAATGGGCATATCTGTGTAGGGGGAGAGGGTTTATTTATTTAATTTTTGTAAATGTACAAGCAAATTCTAAAATCGATGTGAAAATGCAAACTCTCCAAATAGTCAAGGTCTTACTGAAGAGGAAGAAAAAGTGCGAGAACATTCTTTCTTCATATCAGTATTTATTTTCTGTGCTATCTAAAAACATGGGTTATGGGAACGAAGGGAGACATAGAGGCCAATATGGCAGAATGGAGTCCAGATACAATCCCTCCTGTGTGTGGACTCTGGATCTGTGGCAAAGCCGGCACCACAGAGCACAGGGCAATGCACGGCGATGGGTCTGTGGGTTCTCCTTTCTGTATTTACCACTACACATAAATAGTAATTCCAGATAAGCTGTTGTTCTCAACCTGAAGGGGAATGCTGCAGTTTTAGGATGATTTCCATTTCTGGGTAGGATGCAGCAGCTGAGGCAGACTGACCCCCTCTGAGGACAATGAGAAAAACACAATAATCGTTTTGATAGGATCAGAGCTGCTGGAGCTGTGAGAACTGGAGGGTCAGTGCAGACACACCAGACACGCTTGTTTTCTGGGGCTACTTGTCACTTCTGGACACAAGGGAAAAGCTGAGGATGGGGGCTTTGCTTCGGTGAAACATCAACAAAACCATTGGCCGTCTCCAAGTCCAGAGACGTAAAATTGCACACTGGAGGCTCCAGTGCATGGTTGGTAAAGCGGCTTTGCCTCTGGAAAGCAGGAGGGGTGTTCAGTGGTTCCACCACATTGAGAAGACACAAACGGAGCTGGTGATCCACAGGGGGAAGCAGCGCAGGGGCACACCGTGTTCTCAGCCCACTGTACTGAAGGTCACACTGAGAAGGCATATGAGAGGCCTCATATGCACCAACGTGTATTCATCCATTGTTATGCTGATACTTATCCAAGTTGCTTCCAACTTGGAGCTACTGTGAAAAGGGCTGTGACAGGCACTCCCATGCAGGTGTTTTGTTGTGCATACATGCACATTTATGTTGGAAAAGGTAGATTTGTGAGTACATTTAAAAGTACGTTGACTGTAAAAACAAAACTAATATTGTCTTGTGTAATTTACAACATGTTAAATCAAAATCTGAATTGCTAAAAATTAAAAGGCCTACTAACGATCCCTCAAAAGCAGCAGTGAAATGAACCAGTGAAACTGCCCATAACAGCATGGATGAGTCTCACAGATGCAATGTTGTGTGAAAGACGTCAGTCACCATGGAGTGTGTGTCACGGTTGTATTTAGATTGAGTTTGTGCTTTTGGAGCACAGGACAGTGCTTAGCTTCAAGGAGCAGGGTGCAGTTACCCAAAGGTGGCATGGGAGGTCTGGATGCTGGTGATATCCTATTTTTTTGACCTGGAAGACGTTTATGCCTATTTTTATTGTGTGTAATTTACTGAGTGTTGTATTTGTGATCTGTACATTGTTTTTAATAAAATAGTTACAAATATATACACAAGGAAAGCAGTACTTGTATGTTTCATTAGGATAAGAATCTAAGATACATAGCAAGCAGGTGAGGGCTGTTCCCCCAGGCCGGTGATGGAATGCAAGTGGGGGATAAGCAGAAAAAGGAAAAAAAATAAATCTGGGCACCGTGGCTCATGCCTGTAATCCCAGCACTTTGGGAGGCCAAAGCAGGAGGATTGCTTGAGCTCAGAGGGTTGTACCAGCTTGGACAACATAGTGAGACCCCATCTCTAAAATTAAAATTTTAAAAAAAAATTTAAATTAGCCAGGCACGATGGCACCTGCCTGTGGTCCTAGTTACTCAGGAGGCTGAGGTGGGAAGATCACTTGAGCCTGGGAGGTAGAGGCTGCACTGAGCTGTGATCATGCCACTGCACTCCAGCCTGGGATACAGAGCAGAGCAAAACACCTATGAAGGAGAAGGGGAAGAAAGAAGAGGAAGGAGAAAAAGAAGAAGAAGAAGAAGAGGAAGAGGAGGAAGAAGAAGAAGAGGAAGAAGAAGAAGAAGAAGAAGAAGAAGAAGAAGAAGAAGAAGAAGAAGAAGAAGAAGAAGAAGAAGAAGAAGAAGAAAAAGAAAAAGAAGGAGGAGGAGGAGGAGGAGGGAAGAAATGAAACGAGGGTGGGAGAGAAAGAATGAGGGACAGGAAAACGACAGGTGTCACAGAGACAGGCTCTGACTGTGTGCCGTTGTCTGGGATGTGAGATGTATTCCACCTATTCCCCCCGGGTTCTGGGGGAAGGGCAGCCTTTTGTTGTCTAGAGCCCCATGAGCTTGTTCATACAGCCCTTGAGAAATTGAAAATACAGGTTTGCCTCATCTTGCTCTTAATCAGCATCTCATCATGTTGGTTCAATGGTCACAAAGCACTGGCTGTGACTCCCTGAGAATGAACCTGGAAGTTCACGCACACAAGGTGCTAGACAAATACATATAAAGCATTTTTACACCCATTTTATTGAAAAAGAAACAGATTCCAAGAAAATAAGTTATTGGCTCCCCCTCAGTTATCCACGTGCAGGAGCAGGGATTAGAACTCACACAGCAAAAATATGGTGAGTCTCGGTATTTGCATTAATACTTTCCAAACAATTTATTGCTCTCAGCAGCAAAACAAAACAAAATTTTAAAGCTTTCAAAAAAAAAAAAGAATCAGACAAGATCCTCAGGGATATAAAATACGTTCCTGCTCTTGAAAAGTGTACACTGTTAGGAAGATTCTTCTCTTGACACTTGTATGCACAAATGGCTTCATGGTTCAAATGGGTTCTGGAAAATTAATAAAATAAAAATGTATAATATTTGCCCAAATGCCTTGGTTTCAAGAACTAAGCCTTATATAGCATTTACCACGTCCCAGTCTCTGGTCTAAGTGCTATACATATATTAACTCAATTTTTTAAAGCCACAGTTTTCTTCCCTGCCCCCCACCCCCCCCCAACCATCTTAGTCTTTTTAGCCAGTGATGGCTGGAGTGTGAATGCCACAAGCTGCGTGACCCTAGGCCAGTCTCCAACTCTGCAGCCTGGGCCTTATCTTTCAAAGGGGACAGTGAGCAACTTCTGCATAAAGGGGAATTACACGGATTAAACGAGATCTTGAATGTGGAAGCATCAGCTCAGGCATGAGGCTGACGCTTTGTGAAAATCCAGGTGCCAGGCGGCTCCTCCTTGGACCCAAGTCAGGGACACCAGGAAAGCGTGGAAACAGAACAGTCTAGCTCTGCTTCTCCGGCTTTGCCCGCCTCGGAGGACGTGCCCCTTCTGAGAAGCCCTTGAGGCTCTCTGGGGAATGATGGACAGATGCCGACCAGCCTCGTTTCTCCGAGGAGGAAAGACAGACCCTCCTCCAAGATGACCCATGCTCTCTGCAGACAATCAGAGAAGACAAATCCAGGCTTCTAATTTGCATGGGAAGTGCCCTCCTCCCAAAACACTATTGTGAGAAGTCATTTTAGCGGCAGTGGCAATGTAATGTTTAGAAAATAGATCTGAGTAGAACCATACCTCATGTTTATAGTTTTTAAAAAGCATTCTGAGGACATTTACCCAAACTAGGTTATTAAGACAACTTTTTCCGGCTGTCAGACTCCTTCGTTGACTCTGCTTTCTTTCCTTCATTTTCTTAGCCAATGAGACTATTACAAGGTTTGCTTAGTAAACCAATTTTTTAAGCTCAAAGAGAAACACCCGCTAAGAGCTTGCATTGCCTCTTCCCTAATCTTTTTAGCTTAGTGGGAAAATTTACTGTGGTCCTCTCCATTTTTCCCTTCACAGACCATTGGCGACACGTCGTAGGGGATAAAAAGCGAGAAAATGAAATTCTGTCTCCCTTCTAGAGATATACGCCAGCATCGCTCAAGCCTCTGGCACTTTTATTCTTCCTTTCTCTCAAGCTTGCCTTGAGAATTGTGCAAGTCCACCTGTGCCTTCAAAAGAGAAATACTGAGGTTGTGTGGAACCCTTTTGCCCATCTCTTCTGAAGTGTGTTTAGAAAGTAATCTCACTATTGCTAGTTACCCTCTGATAGGTAATCTGCTTTTTTAAATGATTGGAGTGCAGGCACTCAAAACTACTTTTTATAGCTGGGTGCCATGTATTCTTCTGGAAAGATGAACCAAGGAAATGGTTTTCCAACTGTTATTGATATCTAAGGAAGACAGTGTGTCCACTGGGGAAGGAAAACACACACAGTACAAGGTCTCAGGTTGACCTCCGTAGTCCTATGGTTCTGGGATTCTCCAGGGTCCTCCAGGGTCCTCTGGGGTTCTCCACAGTCCTTCAGCCTTCCCCACGGTCTTCCGGGGTCCTCCAGGGTTCCCCAGAGTCCCCCAGGGTCCTCCAGGGTCCTCTGAAGCTCTCCAGAGTTCCCCAGGGTTCTCCAGGGATTCTAGGATTCTCTAGGGCTCTGTAGGCCCCTCTGGGTCTGTGTGATGAAGCCCTGCTGCCTCCCGCTGTCTGGGAACCCCTCAGCTCCTGACTGCTCCCTCCCATTTGCCCCTGATTTCTGTGCCTGCACTTGGGCCTCGGTTCGCCTGCACCACTCCAGTGTGAGACAGAACCCCCATCCATGCCATTTGCTCTATGCTGATGGCCATGGTAAGCCACGTGGGGTGGTGGAAGGGTTGCTGATCTGGGACAGGCTGGGTCTGGATTGCTCACGAATTTCAGTCCCTTCAGTTCCCGTGGACATGGACAGTGCTGCTTCCCTGTTCCCGGGGGACTCTGTGCCCATTAACCCAAGATGCTGTCCCCGTTCAGCCCTGCCCCAGCCTCCATCAGCTGACCCTGCAGGTCATTCTCCCTCCTAGCCCTGGCCTGTTTTCTTCCTAAGTTATACCAAATAGGATTGAAATTTCCGCATGAAGCTTCTAGACTTTCTCCTCTCACCCACCTTATCCTCCTGCAATCACTTTTCCTCTCTGAAGGGAGTCAGAGATCTTTCCACCTGTAAATTGGACATGGCCGCTCTGCCTAAAGCTCCTGATGGCTCCGCATCATCTTCAGATACCCGGGGATTCCTAGTGGCCTGTCTCCCACCTTTCCCCTGACCTGCACACAAGGGGCTGCTGCTGCATGGAGTCGCCTGAATTTTTCCATTGTCCTCAGCTCTGTCTCACTCCCATGCACCTAGGGTTCCATCTCATGCCTGCTGTAACCAAACACCACAGGCCAGAGGGTTGGAAACCACAGAAAGTCATTCTCTCAGGGTTCTGGGGGCTGGAAATCTGCAACCCAGGAGGCATCAGCGTTGGTTCCTTCTGAAGCTTTGAGGGTGAATCTGTGCCAGGCCCTCTCCTGGCTTCTGGCAGCTCCAGACATCCCTGGTGTCCCTTGGGTGGTTGATGCATTGCTCCTGTCTCTGCCTTCATTGTGACACGGATACCTCCTCTGTGGGTCTTCTGTCCTTCTCTCCTAAGGACACTTGTCATTGAATTTAAGGCTGAGCATAACCCAAGGCAATTTCATCTCAGGCTGCTTAACTTATTTATGTCTGCAAAGATCTCCCCCTTTTTTTTTTCCAAATAAAGTCACATTCACAGGTCCTCGGTGGATGTAGCATTTTGAGGAGCCACCATTTGCCCACAATAGCACAGTGTCCTCACCCAGCCCTGTCCCTGCCTTTGTCCCAGTTGAGCCCTACTCACCCGTTAAGCCTCATGCTGGATGCTGTTTCTCTTAGGAAGCGCTCTGAGCCTTAGTGTCAGGTCTGCACACCCCCCGTGCTCCTGTGAAACAGGGATCTCAGTGCACCTGATCTCCCAACAGACTGCCCCCCAGCCCTCTAACCACCCCCTCAGCACCTAACACAACCCCCTCAGCACCTAACACAGCCCTGGCCCTGGGCACTTTTCCTCGCAGGTGTCTGCTGGCTGGCTGAGGACTCTGCACATAGTGGGAAGGGAGCGGGGGCTCAGGAGTGAGACCTGGTGAGTTCAGCATCCCTCCTGTGTGTGAGGGTCCTGAGGGGTTCTGCTGAGCCACATATGCTTCTGGAGCGAGCTGAGGACAGTCTTGACAGCTCGGGTGGGGGGTCCCAAAGGGAGATTCAAGGGGCCTTGGCAGGTGGTGGTGTGGGTGGGGACGGGCGGCTGGAGGTGGAGCAGGGTGGGCCTCCAGGTTCCCTTCTCATGTCAGCAGATGCGTCTGATGTTGTACCAAACTTGGGGTCAAACCAAGGCTTCACCAGGCCCAGGATCCCCAGGCATGAGGGCCTCTCCCAGCAGAACCCCTAGAACCCAGCTATGGTCAGACTTTTCTGAAGATGCCTCTCCACGCAGTGGGCTCCTCAGACCCTCCCACCAGACCCCGGGAAGTGTGGAGAACACCTGCCCACAGCGGACATGGTAGTGCCTCTCGTGCCTGGCTGGTGTGTGCTCCGCGGTGTCTCTGGGTGGTGTGTCCGCATGCCCGTCTACCCCTGAAGATGAGTTATTAAAGACGACTGAGGCCAGTGACAGTCAGCAGGTCAGGCTCCCCTGAGAGGGATGCGCCGTTGTTTGACAGCCGTAATCAGGGGTCTGCAAATGAGGGCTCAGGTGCCCAGTGTGGCCGGCCTTGTGTTTTGTATGGCCCACCAAATAAGAGGGGACTTCATACTTTTAAATGTTGGAAGTTTCCAAAGAAGAATGATATTTCAAGATGTGAAAGTTCCGTGCCATTCAGACCACAGTGTCTGTGAACAAAGCAACGCTGGACTGCAGCCCACGATGCGGGCACTGGCTGTCTGTAGCTGCCTCTGTACCACAGCAGAGCCCGCCAGCCCACAAAACCAAACATATTCACTCTCTAGTCCTTGACAGAAAAGGCTGGCTGGTCTCCCTTTAGGAGGCAGAGCCACTGCACTGGGGCATCCGAGACGGGATCCGGGCATGCGTGTGTGAACTGGCTTCCTGGGAGATTCTCAAGCACAGTGAAGTTTGGGAATGTGGATCTAGACAGCTACACAACCCACAGCCCTGCTCAAAGATAGAGGTAGCTTTGGCCTCACTGGAGCTCACAGGGGTTCACCAGATTCTCAGGTTAATCTAAAGACCTGTAGGTGGTGAGTCTGGGGTAGTCGTCATGACTATCCTGGAGGATGTCTCGCTGGTGCCATGATGATACGGAATCAGGCCGTGGAACCAGGTAACACAAAGGCCCCAGCAGGCAGACTTCTGAAAGAGACTTCATCTGAAGAGCCGCGAAGCTTCTGGCTTCCTGGGGTGGGTCAGTCACCATCTGGGCCGCCGCTGGCTCCGGATCTGAGGGCGGTGCACTCGCCTGGCTCCGCGGTCTTTGCTGGCATCAACACGTGTTATAGTCGGTGCTCATGTCCCTTTAATTTTCATCGCGTCTTTCTCCTCAACACTGGAAACATCGCGCTCCTGGTGAACACGTGTCTGAGGTTTTCTTGTAATGAAATTAGTTGTAGAAATCCAGTGATGGTTGCCCCCTTCCCTACCCCGCGTGGAAGTTTCACGTCTTCTACATCAGAACCTCCAGAAACTAGCAGAGCCTCACTCGGGCACTTCACGGGAGCTGTTTTTCTCTGGACAGTGAACACTAAAGCAACGTGGCTGTCGTGGGGATGCTAAAGGGAACCCTTGGTCTCTGTCTTCCCATGCTGGGGACAGCTCCAGGACCTCTGTCCCTGGGCTCTGAGGCGAGGCCCTTCAGCTTGGAGAGAAGGCGCCAGCAGCGACGCTTTTAGAAGCCTCTTGTGGGGGAGCTGAATGTGAGCATGTTTTTGCATTTACATGGACGCTGCTACCACATGAGCCGCTTTCCTGACGACTGTGCAGAACAGAGCAGGGAGCTTTGCCTTGTGACGCGCTGTGTGGGCGCTGCTGCTTCATCATCAGATCAAACTCAGGGCTGCGTTAGGCGTGGGTTCGGATGCGGTGTTAACCTCTGAGATGGCTGTGTCGGGGCAGCCCTCGCTGCCGTGGGGGCAATTTCAGCCCATGTCTCTGCCCCTCGGGGGTGCCACATCGGCTCTGGTCTGCAGAGGCTGCTGCACCCACGAGACCGCATGATTTGGGGTAGACATGTTGGTTCCCACAGTTCTAGAGGCTAGAAGCATGAATTCAAGGTGTTAGCAGGGTTGATTCTTCCAGGAGGCTTGGCGGGAGGATCTGTCCTGGCCTCTCTCCCGGCTTCCGGTGGTCACTGGCCATCCCTGTGTCCTGTGGCTGCAGCAGCGTCACTCCAGGCTCTTCCTCCGTCTGCAAACACCTCCTCCCCATATGTCTCTGTGTCTCCCATCCCCTTCCTGTAACGACACCAGTCATCGGGTTTAGGGTCCGCAGGAATCAAGTATGACCTCATTGGAACTTGGTTCTATCTCTAGGACTGTCCTTCCAAATAAGGTCACATTCAAAGGTAGCTGGGTTAGGATCTCAACATATCATCTTGGGACACACAATTTGACTCGCAGCAAAGCAGCTACCAGATTTTTATCTTCTTTTTAAAGGGCCTTTTTCCTCTTGGTTTAGACCAACGGGCTGAGCTTGTGTGAGTGAAACCGCTATTGCATGCACGTCTTCCTCCCTGCAGGGTGCTGAGGGGGAGGACAGGCTTTCCTGGGAAAGGTGAGACCGTCACTGACAGTCCTGGGACCTCTCATTTGACCCTCGTTGCAGCTGAGACAGGGGCACATGGTGGGGATCACAACCCCACACACAGGATCACATGCTCTGAGCCTCGAGATGCCACACAACACCAGTGGCCTTGAGTCCTGTGTGGGTAGGACTGGGGCTGGAGCCAGTAGGCACTGTCCACGCCATCCCACAGATGCACACTGTCCACGCCATCCCACAGATGCACTTGATGCCAGGAACTGCTCCTCAGACACAGTTCCCTTGAGCTGAGTCCCTTTTCCACCCGTTGCTCCTCTTGAATTTTCCCCACAGATAAAATATTATATGCTGAGCTCTCACTTGGGAATCATGGCTGCATCTTTATTTTATAATTGCCCTGAAGTGTTGGACCTGATTAAAATATATGGCTGGGCACAGTGGTTGGCGCTTGTAATTCCAGCACTTTGGGAGGTCAAGGAGGGGGCATTGCTTGAGCCCAGGAGTTTGAGACCAGCCTGGGAAACATAGCAAAACCCTCATCTCCACAATTTTTTAAAAAAATTGAGCTGGGTATGGTGGCACGCACCTGTTGTCCCAGATACTCAGGAGGCTGAGGCAGGAGAATCACTTGAGCCTGGGAGTTCAAGGCTGCAGTGAGCCATGATATGCTATTGCACTGCAGCTTGGGTGACAGAGCAAGACCCTGTCTCAGAACGAAACAAAACAAAACAAAAAACAAAAACAAAAAACTAACGTGATGGCCACAATCTTAGCAAGTAACAGAGAAACATCCTCTTTAAAGCAACTCCATTGAACAAGAACCAACTTTGCTACAGAGAGATGCAGAGAGCCAAGGATGGCGTCTCCAGAAGGAGGAGCCCTAGAGTCTTAGAGCCAGTCCTAGGGTTCTGAGGGCCATGTGCATGTCTGCTCCTTCCCAGACCGGAGCTGGCCATGGACCACCCTGATGCCCCTGGGAGCATCTCAGGCTCCATGGGGCCTCTTGCTGCTCAGGTGCCTGGCCTCCTGCTGCAGGTCCTAGTGGAGGCTTCTGCAGCCATGTAGATTACAAGGGGTACTGAGCTAAACATGTTTAGAGTGTTCCATTATTACAGATTAATTTTAAATGAGATAGTGTAGCACTTATCGTAAATTTATCTCCTATCGACATACTTGTCACCTGCATTTTTGCAATTAGTCCACTTTGATTTAATATTAGCCATTCAAATGAAGCACAAACAAGAACAGTTTCTGAACAGCCGTGATCCCCGTCCTGGGAGGGAATCATAATAGGTTTAGAGAGATGCTCGGCCCTCCCGAATCCCCACCTAAGGGCAGGACTTAGATCAGATTATCTGGGCAGAGCAATTCCTAAAGGGCCATCTGTTTCCTGTGGCTGAAATGCTGGCTTGAGTCTGAATGCTCACAGAGCTCAGGATGAACTCAGGAATCACAACTCCCTTTCAAGAAAATACAGAGGGAGAAAGGGAGGATGCAGGTAAGAGGCGTGATGCAGGAAGCTTTGTGTCCGTGCAGCGCCCGCAGCTCTTTAGGTTTTGTTGTATCTGTTAACTTTTTTTTTTCTTGAGATATGGTTTCACTCTGTCACCCAGGCTGGAGTGCAGTGGCGAGATTATGGCTCACTGGGGCTTCAACTTCCTGGGACCTAGAGTAACTGGGACCACAGGTGCGCACCACCATGCCTGGCTAAGTTTTATATTTCTGGTAGAGACAGTGTTTCTCCATGTTGCCCAGGCTGGTCTTGAACTCCTGAGCTCAAGTGATTCACCTGCCTTGGCCTCCCAAAATGCTGGGATTACAGGCATGGGCCACTGCACTCAGTGTGTGTCTGTCACCTCATTTTGATTCTCACAACTTTCCCACAAGTGCACTCCTGTCAACCTTTCTTTCTCAGTAGAGAAGTCGAGGCACAGAGAGGCTCTGTCATTGGCCCTAGAGGTCCCAGGACAGCTCAGGCTCATGGTAGGGCTGGGGCTGAGCCGTTGCCTGGGATATCTGAGGCTTCCGGCTCAGGCAACTGCAGCTCCTGGCTGCTCGTCTCTTCCTGGGCTCCCCCTTTGCTCATGAGAGGTGATGCCTACCTTCTGTGGCTTGATGTCCATCATCTCCCTGTCCCCATGGAGCCACGGAATGCCCCCGGCTGCTCGTGCAGCCCTTCCCTGCACTTGGAGACAAGACCTCACTGCTGAGTGCTGGTCCCCTCACCAGGTACTCATTTGCTGGAATGTCCCCCACACAGGTGCAAAGAGCACAGTGACCAGGAGGGTGTGCTCTCTCCTCGGTGCCACTCACAAAGCCTGTCTGGCCTTAAAATACCAGCCAGGCCGTCCGCAGGCAGAGGTGGCTCTCCTCCGAAGATGCCTGTCCACACATGTAACCTGCAGGAAGGTGCCCATCCAGGCTCTCTCCAGGGGGGTGCACCCTCGACCTTTCTACCAAACCCTAAGTGGTGCTCTGCTCCCAAGGACAGCTCACGGTGCTCTACGGTCATGACATCCGCATGTCCCATCCTCCCGACACACGCGGAGATGCCACTGAGTGGGGGACCTTCCGGGACCCTGTGGGAGTGCAGGCAGGAGTCACTAAACACTGGGGCCTGAGCATGGGTGGCCTCGGGCTGCCAGGGTTTCCACCCTTGGTGGCCATTGGTTAGTCCTGCAGCCTTGGTCACAGTGACCTCATTTCTGGTTTCAGTCCCCTCCTGTGTAAAAGAAATGACACAGCTTTTTGGGTTGTTCTGATGGTTAAGAGGAGATACAGGGAAAGGGCTTGGCCCAGCCCTGGCACAGAGCAGGGCTTCAAGAAGTGAACTGGCACAGGCTGTGGCCATGGCAGGTCTCAGACTCTCTCCTGACCTGCTAGGAATGGACTTCCCCTTGGGAGAAAGCTCTTTTTTCCAGCTACAGGGGATTCTCATTATTCACCACAGCTATGTCCTGTAAAGTCACTGTGAACACTGAATTCATGAGTACTGAGGACTTGCTCCTACAGGAAATACAGGGTTAGGCTCCTACAAGCTTCCGACCACTTTCTGCCAACCAATCAGTGCATGACCTTGTGTTATATGTAGAAGTTTAAGGCATCTTATTAAGTACACATGGCTGATTCTTTAACCCTGCCCTTGTGGCCAGCAGCACCGTGGGTCATCCTTGGAGGGACTTCTCTAACACACGCAATTCCTCTCGACGGCACATCACAGGCATCTGCCTTTAGGAACACTGCACAGGACTCTGGCTCTGTGTTCCATGAAGCAGTGAATACACCAACAAAATGCATAAAAATGCAAAAGGTGCCCTGCTAAACAGACTGCGCAAAGGATGCGTGTTTACAGTGTGGGGCTGAGAGGAGAAGGCGGAACCAGCACGGCCCTGCCTGCCAACCTCAGCGGGAACGTGCCTGTGGCCGCACGGATGCTGTCACCTCTCTGCACACTTTCATTAGTGACTGTGAAAGTACCATGAGTATCAACTTTAGCAAGTGGGTGAATTCGCAGACGTGGAATCCATGAATAACAGGCATCAGCTGTATCTGCTCTTTGTATTCCCAAATATCCATGACTTCCACCAAGCAGGGTCCTCAGCTGACCATTCAAGGTGACTCTTCCACCAAGCAGGGTCCTCAGCTGACCATTCAAGGTACCACATAACCAACTCAACTTCCTTCAGCCTTAACCCAAATCCTTTTCGGCACAGGTTGGCTGATTCACAGGCCCTTCCACAGACCATTCCTCACATGCCCAGGAGGATTCCTCCCGAGGTCTCGCTAGGAGAGAGGGTGTGATTCCAGAGAGAGAGTGAGGTCCAGGCTGGAGGGACCCTGTCTACGCACCTGTTCTCCCCATTTCCTTCTTATGGGTGCAGAGAACTAGGCTGTTCCTCACCTGGGCCTTACCTGTCCTGGCTCTCCGTGTCCTCCCCTGTACAGACAGACAGCGCTGCCTCCCCACAGGGAGTGGAGGGTGCATGGGACGATGCAGGTGGACTTTGGGAACTGCTCCCGGCAGAGGGTGCTCAGTGCACACAACTTGGGGTCCCTGTTTATCTTGCCAGAAAAGGCACATCCTTCCATGTCTGCTGAACTTACCTGCAGCTCTGGGGAACCCGTGTTCTCGCACCTCCTCTGGTCAGCCACTCTGGGCCCAGAGTGCCCCCGGCCTACCAGGCCTCAGAGGATGCAGACTCGCCGCCCACCTGTGTCTCCCCACCCATAATCCGGGGGTTTCCCCAGAGACCACACCTTGACCCCCCATCCTCTGCATCCTCACAGAACCTGACCCAGAGCCACACACATGGGGAGACTAAACTCCTCCACTCCTCGAAGGAGTGACATTTATATCTGTTCAGATGCTCCTCACAAATCAGGCTTCCGATGTATGAAATGTTTTCATGTGATTTATTGCTGCTTCCAGGAAGAAGATCTGAATTCAGACCAAGTCATCAATATGATTTAGTATTTACAACCCCACACGTAAATGTGAAATTCTGAAGCCACCATCTCCATTTGTCTGCTCTGTTTCTGCATCCCAGTAAGTGGAGCTGGTGTTCCCTGGTGAATTACCAGCCGGCATGGCTGTGATTGGGTTTAACTTCCCTGTGGCATCTGACCACTGGCACAGGTTGGCTCACAGGGGATATTACAGACCCCTTCATGCGCACACCCCAGGCCATTCCCTGGATTGGAGGGAGGTTCTGTGGGGGCCGAGAAGAGCACGGAGAGCTTTGTTGCCAGATGCACTCAGGGGCATGCATCTGTTTGAAACGCGAGCCACCTTTGCTGCCCCTGGTAGGTTGGAACCCACAGCCCTTTTGATCTAGAAACTGAAAATGCTGGAGGATTTTTGGAGGTCACTTTCCTGGTCAATCCAAGGCCAGGGATCACAGACGTTGGAGCAGATCCATCTGTTTTGATGCGGTGACTTGAGGACGATGGGAGGCTTTCTAGAAGCCAGATTCCGGGCAGCGAGACTCCCGTCCAGAGGCCACTGGGCGCGGACAGAGCCTGGTGAGAGACCATTTCAAACCAGTCTTTCAAAGGGCAGGCAGGACGTGGCTGCAGCTCCCTTCCCCTCCCACATTCTCCTCTTCTTTGTATGTTCTTTAGGGAATTGGCAAACTCTGTGTGTAAGCTGCGGGTGGGGGTGTCCCACGGCCCGGCAGAAGGGACGAGGACCATCCTTACCTGTGTGGCCCCTGCTGCAGTGAATCCACACCCACACCCCGAGGGGAAGGTGTGCCCTGTTCCGGGGAAGGGAGGCTTTCCACACCATGTTCTCCACCCACGGCCCGCCCAGCACCGCCCACAGAGGGGAAGGAGAGCAAGGCCTCCAAGCCCAGGCTGGGCTGCCCTGCGGCACTCTCTGCTGCCCCAGGCCTCAGCACACTGGTCCCCATGGCTCCCTGCAGCTGGTCCTCCGCTGGTGGGTGGCTGTGTCTGCAGTGTCGCCGACACCCCACCACACCCCCATGGCAAGATGCTACATCCAGAGCCCAGAAGATCCTGAAATACGTTCAGAGTTGGGGGCCTTCTGGTCAACCGCCACCCCATCCCCTGCCTCCTATCCCAGTGCCTTCTCTGCCCCCCACCTGGGGTAACAGCTGCTTGGCAGCCACACAGTTTAACCTCTGGGAAGCTACTTAAGGTGGATTTTCTCCACGTAATTTCACATTGTTCAGTTTTTAAGAACCTTCCATTTTGATGCAATTAATGCTGAAGCTTTTCTTCTGGCAGTCAATGACGTATTTCTAGGACTCACTCTACTACAAATGTCATTATTTCATCCTCATAACAAGGGAGCCAGTTCTCCTGTTGATAAGAGAATATGCAGCAAGTCTCCTCACACCTGCACCGTGTTAACTAGAGTAACAAAGGCCACCCCGCCCTGTGAGTGACATTTAGAGCTAGGAGGGAGCCCCTCATTTCACACCTCTGCCTGCTTTTCAGCAGAAGTGTTGAATATGGATTTAGAGAATCATTAACAGGCTGGCATCAATATTAAGAGTGACTCGATATACAGGAATTACCTGTGGCTGAACTCTCTGTCTCCAGACTTCTAAGCGATTGGCAAACACTACACATGGCCTGGGAGCTTTGAGGAGTTTTCACAGAGAGAGAGGAGAGTGCCAAAGAAACGAATCAGGAGAGGGTTTGAATCCACATTACTCCACAGGGTGCATGAATGAGTGGACGCATGGATAGGATATGACAGGAAATGATCTAACAGGACGTGGCTCTGTGCAAGGGATCCACAAGGAACCTTCTGGGGAGTGAATCACCATCGCACTGAGGTCACAGCTCGCCGGCTTCCATGTGCCGCCCCGTCTGCAGAATCATGACCCCTGCGCCACCCTCCATGGCCCCCACAACCCCTGGTTCTTTCCAAGGGCCTCCAGGCTCCTGGTGCACTTCTCTATCTATCCCATTCCCAGATTTATCTGAGAACTGGGTGGACATGACTAGTTCTGCAGTAAGAAGATCGCTCCCTTAGTTTTCTAGGTTCTATTTTCAGATAATATCTAACATTTATGATTGGTTGCTGACCATACAGGTGAAGCACTTAAATCATTGGGCCCTCTTTCAAGTCAGGACCGCATGCATGTGTTGTTGATGCAGAGTGTGAATGAAAATGCCCTCTGAGGTGGTTATGCAGCCTGCTGGAGTTCAAGCGTGGATATGCAGCTGGCCCTCCATATGCATGGGTTCTGCATCCATAAATTCACCGCCCTCTCACCAAAAACCGCTGGAAAAAAAATGGCATCTGTTCTGAACATGCAGAGACTTGTTTTTCTTGTTCTTCCCAAAACAATAAATTATAACAACTATTTACATAGCATGTGCATTGTATTAGGTGTTCTACATAATCCAGAGACGATGTGAAGTACCCCTGAGGATGTCTTAGGTTGCATGCAAACACTACGAAATCTTCGATCAGGGACTTGGGCAGCTGTGGATTCCGGTATCTGTGAGAGGTTTTGGAGCAAACCCCCCAGGGATCCTGAGGGGCGACTATAGGATGTACATATTTGCTGTAAGGGATGGGCTCACAAGACCATGGACACTGATCAGTCTGAGGGGCGACTGTAGAATGTACATATTTGCTGTAAGGGAATCAGTCTGAGGGGCGACTGTAGAATGTACATATTTGCTGTAAGGGATGGGCTCACAAGGTGATGGACACTGATAAGTCCCACAATATCCAAGGTGAGTCGGCAGGCTGGAGACCCGGGAGAGCTGCTGGTGTAGCTTCTAGTCTGAAGCCCGGCAGGCTCAAGACCAAGGAAGAGCCGGTGTTTCCGTTTGAGTCTGAAGGCAGGAAAAAAGCTGATGTCTCCCTTCAAAGGCTGGCAGGAAGAAAGAATTCTCTCTTACCTGGGAGACAGTCAGCGTTCGTTTTATTCAGGCCTTCAGCTGATGAATGAGGCCTGCCTGCATGGGAGGGGGCAATCTGCTTAATTCACCCACCCATTCAAATGTTAGTTTCATCCCAAATACCCTCACCCAGACACCCAGAATAATGTTTGACCAAATGTCTGGGAATCCAGGGGCCCAGTCAAGCTGACACAGGGAGGGAAGGCTCCTTGAGGGTGACACCAAGTGTCACTTCCATGAGGTACTGCTGTGGCATCACCTGCAGTGCTGTGACCTCAGCCGCCTCTGCAGTGGCCCAGGCAAGCCCTTTACTGTCGGTGGAGTGGTGCTGCACTCCCCAGCCTCTCCCTCTACCCTCCCCTTTGGGCTGCCACAGGCACCCTCCCCACTCAGGTTGGGGCTGGCCAGGAGGGCCCTGCTTAAGCTGTCTCCCTGCATGAGCCATTGTCCTGCTTTCTGCTGGGCCTGGAGGACTGAGGTCCTGAGGGGGGAGGCCACGTCTTGTTCATCTCAGCACTCAGGAAGGTGTCCGGAAGGAGACGAAGCCCAGCCAACAACTATGAATCCCACCCCCACACACACTGCCCGCTCCCTGCTGTGCCACACAGAATCACTGAGAATTTCCTCTTGGTTCTAGAAAACAGGATATCCTCTGCTTTTAAACGCCTACTGGTGCCGGGGAACCCACATGCCGGAACTGCATGTACACCAAGGGGCGTGCTGAACGGTGTGTTTCTTTGGAATCACAATTTGTTCTCATTTATCCCCTCTGGCCATCCTCACTGCTTCTGCAGCTCATCAGCTTTCAGAATCCCACTGGAAGCTGGGCTGGAAGCTGTGCTCTCTGGCCTTCTCCTGGCAGATGGTTCATTCGCAGACAGACCCGTGCTCCTCCTTGGGAGGCCTGACTGTGCTTAAAGCCTCTTTCCCCCTAAAATCCCCATCTTTCTTGGGAGAGTCTTCACATCCTGATCAACACTGGGTGGACTCTCTGTCCATAGACCACATGGCCTTTTAGAAAGATAATCTTTCAGTACAACATGAGAAATGAAAGCCGACTTCCCTGTGTCAGAGTTAAAGTTCGCATTTGGGAATGAGAGCTTTTCTTTCATGTAGACTTCATCAATTTATTATGCCATCCGTGTCAGCTATTAAACTGGAGGAGTAGGATTAGGAGGCTGGGTTGAGATGGCTCTGCGAAGAGTGTGTTGAAAGAAGTGTAGAAAGTAAAGAAGAGGTTCCTCTTCAAAGACTTTCCTCCCCATCTAATCAGGGATAAATGGTAACTTCTCTTAGAAGCAAAATTTATTCAAAGACTTGTGCTAACATTCTTAAATATCTACTAGCTGAAATAAAAAAATCAATGTACTTTATGATTTTAGCTTCCACAATTTAGCCTAAATATTTGCCCTGGTATGCTTATACTGGTCCAAGCAAGCATTAGGTCATAGCCTGTCCTTCTTCCTTATTTAAAAGCGTTTTTACCTTTCTCAGCATTCCACAAGTTACTTCCTCCTTCCTTTGTTCTCCTCTGCCTTTGCCTCTTTTTAGAAGTTCTAAGTTGCTAGCCAATCGGGACAAATACAGAATGTGAGTTCCCATTCCAGCCAATGGAAACTGGACACAGCAGTAGGGTGGACGCATCAGGTTATAAATGGCCCTGTCTCCTTTGTTCGGTGTACTCTCATGGCAAAACTGCTGGCGAGTGTACCCTTTCTGCAGGAAGTAAAAATTGCCTTGCTGAGTACATTAAATTTATGTTCAAGTGCTATTTCTTTATAGCACTGGGGAACAAGCATTTGTAACAGAATGTTAGTGTTGGCTTATGCCACGCTTCTTGCACCTGCAGTCACATTTCACCTGCACGCCTGTTATACGTCACTATTAATAATTAAGCAAATTTTTCTCTTTTTTTTTTGACAGGATCTTGCTCTGTTGCCCAGGCCGACATGCAGTGGTGCAATCTCAGCTCACTGCACCTTTGACCTCCCAGGCTCAAGTGATTCTCCCACTCCAGCCTCCTGAGTAGCTGGGACTACAGGTATGCACCATCATGCCTGGCTAATTTTTAAAAATTGTTTTTGTAGAGACAGGGTCTCACCATGTTGCCTAGTCTGGCCTCAAACTCCTGGGGTCAAGCAACCTTCCTGCTTCAGCCTCCCAAAATGCTGAGAAATACTTGTAAGGCATAAGCCACCATGCCCAGCCTTGCAAATGTTTTCTGTGATAACATTTTAATAGTTTGTTTGCATTTTTTCTTGCGAATGCAAGAGGCGTTGTGCGGGTGGGTGTATCTGACTTGCACTGAGGAGGAGGAATATCCACTTACTACAGAGAAGCATCTACTGTCGTGACAGCCTTGCCTTAAAGACGTGAGAATCCTGCGGAGGTTTTGAAGTTTACATTTACTCTTTGGAATGAAGAAGGGGGTTACTTCTTTCTTTGGTTTAAGTTACAGGCAAAATAAGCAATCAAAACAGTAATGTGCAGGCCATTGCTTGAAGGGACAGTTGGGGGTGAAGACATCAGAGGAAGGGATGACATGCAGGGGTCACAGCAGCACAGCAGGGAGCCTGGGGACACAGGGCCGGACTCTCGAGGGGCACATTCTGCTCCTTCCAGGGAGGCTCCAAGAACGGATTGGACCCTGGCTCCCCATCGAGCCAGCTGCTTTGGTCAGGCTCAGGGGTCCCCATGCCCTCACCTGGAGAAGACCCACCATCCACCAGCAGCCACACCCACCCAGGAGGGAGATTTCTGCCTGGGGACCAGGACAGTATAACAAAACTAGTAACTGGGTTGAAGCAGGAGAAAAGGGAAAATGAGGCAGGAAAATTCAAAGTTGGATAAAGGGCAGAGTGAGTAAAAGCAGAGAACAGAAGCAAGGTGAAGGGACAGGTCAGCAAGAAGAAAGACAAAAAGCAGAGGTTCGGCAGCCAAAACAAAGGTGAGATTCAAAAGTGAGCAAGGACCCCACGGCGGGCAGGATCCAGGCCAAATCAGTCAGGGGCAGCTCTACAGAGATGGGCGTGAGCCTTAGAGAGAAAAAGCATCCTTCTCATCACCCCCTATGATAATCGGCTACCTAAGGTTCATGCATAGGGGCTGTGAATCGTGCAGGTACTTAGAATTATGGGATGGAGGTGACTCACAAGCACAAAGGGGCCAAAGCAGCACACCCACCTGATCAAGAAAGGGCAGACACGACTAGAGATTAGGCAGCCTTGGAAAGAGAAGGAAAAATAAAAACACTTAAAAGGACCCAAACTACACCAAATGGATGCCGATCTCATCTTGGAGAGGTCAGTCCACTCTCCCCTCCGAGAGGGGAACACTGTGCTTCATACACTGGCCCTACCTCGCTGTGCTATCTGTGTGTGTCTCCCCCAATTCTTTGTACCAAGAGCCTGGGCCTGTGTGGCACCATCTGGTCACGGGGTGACACTGGTTTTTTAGGGCAGCACCATAGCGTGGTGGCTGAGCGTGCGTACAGGGAGCCCCAGCCCGCCCCATGCTCCTTGTGTTCCCCAGGGCAAGTCACTTCTGCTGCCCATGCCTCTACCTCACTTGCCTGCAAAGTAGGTATAATAACTGTATCCAGCTCATAGACCTTTGCAGGGATTAAATGAGCGGGGGCATGAGAAATGCTTAGTGGGTCAGCTCCTAGAATTACCTGACATTCTTTGCTTTCTTACACAGCCCCAGCAAGATGCCTTTTCCTTCACATGACAGGGGTGTGGAGTTCCACCTGCTGCAGCTGTGAGTGGGGATGGGGGTTAGGACTGCTGTAGGCCGTTTAGCTCTGTCCCTATTACTCTTGCTAACGTACAGGCTGTCTGGAACTTTAGGGTTAAAATTTTCCTAGGAAAACAAGAGTCAATAAACAATCAAAAAAGAGGCAGAACGTGAGAAGAGAGTGGGTTTTTGTGAAGGTGAATTGGCATTACTGCGCCCCTGGCCATGAGCTTAGCAGACACACTTTAATCCACCTTAGAGATCGCGCTGCACACATCCTCGGGTGTTTGATATGTGTCCATTGCAGCCGCATCTGTATGTTCATAGTTTCAGCTCCACCTCTTGGTTAACTTTCAGAGATTTCAAACATGTTTATTCAAGATGTAAGTAGAAAGTGGGAGTCAGCATAAGGACCCCAGCCTCGCTGTCCAGCTCTGAGAGTTCCACTCAGCTTCTGCCTCTGACCTTAGCACACCCTGTCAGAACCCTGACTCCGGGGCATGGAATAAAATTGTGAAAATAACGGGAAAAAGGAGAATCCATGGCTAGACTTTTCTAGTTATGCAGCACACTTGAGAAATTTATGAAACTCAAAACATAATAATTTTCATGGCAAAGTTGCAAAAGAAAAGATTTGCAAATACCTAGCAAATGTCCGTGCAGGAACGAATAGGCAGGGATTCCACGAGCGTGCCGCCTACGAAATCACAGCTTCACGTCAAGCAACTGTCAGAGCACTGCAGGGACATTCAAGGCCCCAAATCACAGCGTCCATTAGCTGGGAAATCTCTTGACAATCACAATTCTGCTTCCACAGTTGCCTTCTCTCCCGCTTGTAGAGGCCAAGATAATATCACTTGCCAGATTGCACTTACCTTGGATCTGAGCAGATTTTATTTAAATACAGGCTCCTACCCAGCTTGCTGGCACCACCTCCCTCCTGATGGCTCCAGTCCCCTGCAGGTTGTTCCCTAGTTCTGCAACCAGTGGGAGCCCCAGGCAAGTTAGCTCCCAAGCTGTTGTCCAGGAATAATTAACAACAGCATTTAGATAACAAGGTTTCTCCTGAATGTGGACATTAATTGAAGAAGAGCTCACTGTGATGGTGACATCAGTTGTGACAAATTGACTCTCACTCCTGCTCCCCGGGCTGTGCAGATAATCTCCTCTGTGCTGTCAGTTTGCTGTATTATTTTGGAAGGCAAGATAAGCAGCCTCTTATAAATTAGACCACATGTACTTGGAAGAGTTTCTCTTTAGGCTCTCTGTAGCCTCCTCAGTATTATTAAAATGTTGCTTGCATTTTACTAATGTCCATTGTGGTGATGGGATAGAGACAGTGTGAGCAGAAATACAGGGTTCACACCCAAATGTGGCCTGCAGGGTCATATTCATTTACAACAGCAAATCTCCCCTGAAATAACGTGGCCAGGTGACAGAATCTATCCAAATGGAGTGGAAACTTGAAGAGAAAAAGATCAACAGACACAGAATTCAAGTCAGTTGATGGGTATATTTTATTTTTGGAAAAACCTTTTGTCGATTATCTTACAGGTCACAAACAATTGCTAAGTAACCAAAAGTTGCAAACTTTTGGTTTAAGAAATCTCAGCCTGGAATTTGTAAGTTCAGTTTACATGTGACTTGCAACAAGTAGGGGGTGCAGTCCTGAAGGTGCCGACTCCTGCCCCATTGAGCACAGGGATTGAGCCTCCCTGGACCTCAGCTGCAGGCTGGAGGCATAAGGCAAGCCTGGCTCTCACCCAACCTCACTGCTTCACTTGCAAAGACTTCCAGGTGGGTGCTTCTTGACAGGCAGGGAGCCGGCATTGGCAACGTGGCTACTTGATGAGTGTGCACTGTGACTGTCTCCCTGAAAAGGTTTTTGCCCATGGAACCCTTGAGTTTGGTGTACACACAGAGGGGGCTTGTGGGTGACATTTCCTGGAAGACACTTTGAGAGCCAGACTAGCCTCTGTGTACTGAGCTTCTTTGAATGAGTAGGACAATACCAGGATCTGAACTCCTTCTCCTATTCTTTATAACACGACCTCTTTTCATGTTAAAAATATTAGATAGTAATAACAGGACTAGACGAGCCTAGTTGGAGATTGAAACTTGCATCAAACACAAGCTCTGGAGTCTTTTGAGGTCAAAGGGCTATCATGTGGCCTAGAGATGGAGCTGGGAAGTGTCCACAGCGGTCATATGCCTTATGTCTACTCCGTGGCGGGCTTTGTGTCATTTACCATCATAACGGTTCTCAGTGTGGATCTTGATCAGCCCAGCTTTCAAACAAATGATGAAAGCATCCACTATGACGTCTATTGGGGCATGGTGGATGGGTGCTTCTCTCAGGGCAAGGCTGAGAGTGGAAAGGTGCCCACACTTCGGGCCCACTTAGTATGGCCTGGCCCTGGACCATGAGGTGTCTGGATTGAATCAGCTCTTAAACAAATGGCCCTTTTGAGCTGCTTTGTGTCATGGCTGGTTTTGAGGCTTCAAAGTGAACTTGGGATATCATAGAAGTCCATCCATCCATCCATCCTTTCCTCCATCCATCCACTCATCCATCCACTCATCCATCCATCCATCCATCCATCCATCCATCCATCCATCCATCCATCCACTCATCCATCCACCCATCCATCCATCCATCCATCCATTCCATCCACTCATCCATCCACTCATCCATTCATTTACTTAATTCAACATGGATTTGTAGGCAGCTCCATGGGCCAGGCTCTGTGCCACATGACAAGTCTACAATAGTGAACATGAGAGACACAGTCCTCTGACTCCAGAGTTGACTGCAACATCATGAGACGCACTGCAGTTGGCTGACAAGTGCTCTCTCTCCAGGTGCCACATCCTAATCCACAGGACCTGTGTGTGTGTCACCTTATGTGGCAGAAGGGCCTTTGGAGGTGTGATGTGGTGAAGGACCTAGAGTTGGAGAGATTCTCCTGGACTCTCTGGGTGGGTCCACTGAAATCACAAGTGCCCTCATATGAGGGAGGCCAGAGGGTCCGAGTCAGGGCATGAGATGGGACGACAGATCCGAGAGCCAGAGAGAGACCTGAAGAGGCTACATGGCTGGCTCTGAAAATGGGGGAAAGGCCAGCGGCTCAGGAACACAAGTTCCTCTAGAACTTGGAAAAGAAAGAAACCATTTTTCTCCAGGGGATCTAGGAGGAATGCAGCCCTACTGATGCCTTGATGTTAGCCCATAAAGTGACTTTGCTCTCTGACCTTCAGAGCTGTGGATGATAAATGTGTGTTGTTTTCAGCTCCTTAGCATGGAGGCATTTGCTGCAGGAGACACAAGAAATGGAAACAGGGACAGTGCCGAAGACCCTTAGAGCAGGGAGCAACTGGGGCTGTGACAGGGCCTCCGGTCTCCTTTGAGACTTCCTGGAGCAATTCCTTCCCCATGCTGGAGTAGATGTGGGGTCAGGGAAGATGCTCAGAAGGAAGTAACGGGCTGAGGTTTGGAAGAGGGAGATGAGGTGAGATGTGAGCGTCTCAGCCAGAGAGCAGCAAATATTAAGGCTGGAGGTCAGATCAGGTGGAGCCCACCTGGGGAACAGGAAGACCCTCAAGAGGACTGGGATGTGGAGGGAAAGGGGGCCCAGGTCTGAGGTGGCAGAGACCGGTGGGGGTGGACCTGCAGGGCCTTGGGGACAAGCTGTGACCCAACATTTGCATACTGAGCCAGGAGCTACTCCAGGCTTGTGTTTGTATCTCAAAAAAATGATCACTTTGGCTTCGAAATGGGGAGAATTGAATTAGGGATGCCCAAAGGATCTCCATGAACACACAGAAATGCCCCCTGAATATGGAACCCCCAGGCCTCCACACCATCACCAAAGACCTTCCACAGTCATTTGCGGCAGGAAGGAACACAGCCGTGGGGACAGTCTGGAGATCAAGGGATTGCACACACTTTACTTCTGCCATTCAGGCACAAACTCACCTTCTACATGCAGCATTCAGCTATTAATTCTCAATTTCAAAGCAGTGAAGGCTTGTTGTAAAAAATAAACAAACAAACCAAAAACACACAACTCGGACGTTTCCCAGCTGCCCCCGTTTCTCTCTTTCCCCTCAGGCTGATGCCAAATCCCCTGCCATGCTCCCCACACTCCCAGCCCTGTTCTTCAGAAAGCTACAGCTTCGACGGGGGCTTTTGGTTAAACACACAGGGACTTACCAGGTCGGGGCCACATCCCCATCTGGGAGGTGGATCCTGACCATTTCCCTGAGAGCAATGGCTTCTGTTGGTGAAAAGAACATACAACTTAGAATCGGGCACCGTGGTGGCCCTAAAAGGGCTGAATCACAAGGATGTTCAGATAAAGAGAACAGAAGAGCAGCCCCTCCCCAGCCATTGCCCTTGGAGGTAACAAAGTGGCTTCGATCGGGTTCATTCTAAAGACGGAGACAGGTAGCTGCTGGCGGTGCTGGAGACCCGTGGGCTGCCCCGTTGCTGACTTCCTGCAGCGTTGGGGCTTTGACACTGTCACGACGGTCTCAGACTCAGCCCTTGTTTTGCAGACTCCCAAATGGAAAAGGCCAAGTGACCAAGTTTATCAACCCATATGCAAGCGGCAGAGCACAGTGACGGAGACCGGAGGGCACACCCATAGGAAGACTCGGTAAGTGTGAGAGGGAGGCCCACTTTAAAACATCAAAATGTCAGAGATCACAAGCCAAAGTCAAGTTTCCAGATTGCATTGATGAGTTCATGAACACGTGTTGCTGAGTCTGAAATGGATTACAGTGGAATCCAGAGAGATATTCCAAGGATGGGACTTCGTTCCCTTAGAGACCTGGCCTCCAGATGCCTGGCCCTGGGCAGCAGGCCTTCCTGAGGGGCGAGGGTCATTCTCCTTGGAGCCACGTGGGTCCCCCAGTGCCATTGTCCAGAGACTATCAATGCCGTGGCAACTTCTAGAGTGCTGCACTCAGCAGGCTGCCCGGTACACAGTGGCTGAGCTAGCAATTAGCATCAACCGCTTCTAGCCACTCCATGTTTTATCACTCAATGTGCTTATGAACAATACTGATTCAATCAGACTTATTGTCTATAATTTGCTGCTGTATTGCTTTACTGCAGAGAAAAATCCCATCGGGGCTCAGATCTCAGCCTCCTAAAAATGAACTCTGAGGAACAATGGGCAATTTGCCGTGAAGTTATTACTGGTGAGGCTGCAGAGCTCATTTTCGTTTTTTAGTGAGTACACTGAGCTTTAAAGGGCCTTATGTATCTTTAGACTATAGTAAAAGGTATGCATGCCTATAAATGCCATTGTCCCTAATCTTCGGATGGCAATATTCATGTTTCTGCCACTTCCAGCAAATGATCTGCATGATGTGAGTCGTGACTGTGGTCCTAGGGGTGGGGGTGTCGTGGTCTCAGTGCACCTCATGAAAACAGCTAAGTGGATGCACACGCTATAGAACCAGGGGTAAAAGGAAGAGTGCAGTGACGGAATTGACAGTCGTCTGATAGTTTAAAACTGTGGCTTGAACTACAAATCAATGGATCCTATCACCTACTTCATGGAATTTATTATAATGCAAAAAGATCAACAAAGCTGGTGCCTGTTATTTACGAAGGTTTCGTTCACATAAAGCCAAATCAGCAAATGCCATTGAAACGATTGTCCCTGAGCGCCGAGCTCACAGCGAAGCCTCCTGTTTGAAAGAACAAAACCCAAATAATAATACGTGGCTCTGACGTAGTTTCTGACACACTTTCCTTATCTAGGAAGCTCTTCCTAATATTTAGAATTTGGACATACGTCTTGGAAGACGGTCTCCAAGTACCTCTACTCTGGACACCTAGCCAGCACTTCAATTTGCTGATAGCTGTCTTTGTAGCTTTCAGAGGAACTGACTGCCTGGATGCCGGAGTCGGGGCACTTGGGCACTAGAATCAGTGGAGAGTTTTCATGACCAAGCATCTTGTTGTGCTGCGATAGGAGCAAAATTCACTTTGCAATCTGCTGGTGCAGCATCCCTGATGGAACTTGGGGGATGGCAGGGCATTTAGTATAGAGTGCAGCATACTCATGCCTAAGTTTGCTCAGATGCTAGAATCAGCTGTGGAGCGTGTCCACATCCACCACCTGAATCGATTCTCAGACCGAGGATGGCAGCCACGGAGAACGTGGTTCCTCAGGAAACGGAGGACTCGTCCCTGACTCAAGCATGTGAAGTGAAGCAGCGCTGCCGTAAACACAGGGGTGGAGGTATCTTTGGGGTATATTTGTTTCTTTCCTCTGGGTAGATACCTGTAGTGGGCAAGCTGGATGAAATGGTGTTATTCTATTTTTAGTTCTCTAAGAAATCTCTGTAGTATTTTCCATTGAGGTTGTGCGAATTTACATTCCCACCAAGAGTGCGGAATGATAGACATCAGAGACTCAGAAGGTCCGGGAGAGTGGGTCAGGGTGGGGAGAGGAAATTACTTAATGGGCACAATGTATCTTATTTGGATGACAGATGCACTGAAAGCCCAGTCTTCACCACTGAAACTATGTAGCCATTTAACAAAACTGCATTTGTACCCCTGAAAATTACAGATTATGGAACACCGGAAGCTGAATCCAGGGTGGGGGCCCACCCATGAGGATGGAGACGGTGCCTGCTGCAAATCGTCACCACTAGCTCACAGATCCCGGGGCTCCAGGCCGGAGGACCGTAGTGCTCAGGAGTCCAGGTGGGTGGAACTTGATTAGGAGGACAGGATGAAAGCAGCCATGATGAAGTCAAGGCCCTGTGTGTCCAAGATGACCCCTGGAGAGATCTCAGGGCTCGGGAGGCAAGAATGGGATGGGGAAGCAAGTGCCCCAGCTGGGAGACGGCATCCAAGGTCATCATTCTGTGTATCTGAGAGGTTGCACATGCTGCCGGTCTGAGCTCTGCCCCAGAAAATTTATGGGCCTGGGTCAGCAAATGTTTTCTGGGCTGCCACAGAGGCAGCTCCAGCCAGGGCCCCTGCTCTTGAAGTTGTGCTAATTTACATTCCCACGAAGCTCCTGTACCAGCACTCCTCCCTCCGCTCCTCCCTTCTGCTAATGTTGATTCAGCCGTGTCCAGGCAATGCCGTTTAGAAAGGCCAGTGGCTAGCCAGGTGACCACTGCAGTGAACGGTGGGGTCAGGAGTGCTGACCTGGAGGGGGCAGTGCTGCAGGAGCTGCCTGAGGGAGGGAGGCCTCCATATCTGCTACACATAGTGAGGGACCCAGCCACAGAGATGCCTGTTTCCAGGCATACCTGCTCTCCAGGACACTGGAGCAGATCCACGCTGGCCACGATGGAGGCCATGGGACGGCATTTGAGGACACTCCGAGGAATAAGGAGCCACTGCCAGAATAACGTCCTGCTTTCCAGAGATCCCCAAGGTGTGCCAGAAATTAATTACATGGAAATTACCATCATCCAATCGAATGACTGTTCTTCAAAGCAGCCTATGGGTGTAGGTGTAGGATACAAAAATCCCTGCGTGGAGCTGGGATTAAGTTTATCTCAATGAAATGCAAAGGCGTAGCCTAAAGCAGCGTATGCCTCACAGCCACAGATGAAATGGGGAATGTGTCCACAGCTTCCGCTGGCAATACCAACGACAATGTGATCATGCTGTCCCCACAAAATTCCCCTCACTGATCAGGGGCTGCAGGATGAAGCACCCACACTTGCTCAGCAGTGGCTGAGTGAGACCTCCACACACGTGGGACCCTTGTGGTTGTGAGTGTGAGTGGGACGCGTGCATTTGGTGAGCAGCGTGGGACGGGATGCAGGTGAGAGTCTGGCGTGGAGGCTGCATTCCTCCCTGGATGAGTTTTGTTGGGGATTCTTCCAAATGCCCTGGATTTATGATGTGATTTTAGTATAATTAAAACCTGAATCACTCAAATTATATAATTAATCACATTCAGCTTCAATCACCATTTCTAATTGATCCCAGGCTGCTGGCTCCGCACCTGGAGATCTTGGTGACACCAGGAACAGTGAGCAGGTGGCCCGGCCTCCTGCCCCCTTGCTCAAGTACAGGGGCCAATTAGAAAAGTGTTGTTTTGCCGCTGACCCCAGGGGAGGCAGGCCCGGCGAGGGCACAGGCCGCACACGACGCCCGTAGCACACAGCATTGCAGGGGCTGCTGAGGGCGGGTCAAAGGTGCAGCTGTGAAAGGAAAAGCTGGAAGACCCGGAAGACCCCACAGGTCGGCGAGTCTCCTAAGAGCCATGTGGTGTCAAATGAGCTGACCACGCCCGGCAGATACAGGGAATTGGACCCAAACTCAGTTTAGTAAGCACAGCCCCTGCTAGATCTGCCTTCTCCAAAACGAGCCCTGTGTTTTATGAGAGAACCCAGTAGAATGAGCATAAAAGACAGAAACAGTGCTGAAGAAGTGAGGGGCTTGCCATGGCCAACATCGTAGAAAACTGCGATGGTATGTGGCCACAGCTTCTAGAAAAACCTCCAAGCCCCTGACCAGACTTGTCAGAAAACCTACGAAGCTAAAGCTGGAAATCACTGCAGCTCATGGGAAAACGGGTGTGGGAACCCCATGAGACGTGGGGCGTTGAGGATGTTTCAGAATGTGGGCCGAACCTCCTCTCTCGTGGGTGCGGATGGCTTTCGTTCATCTCTAGGCTATTATCACACCCCAGATTTTGCAGATAAGCCTGCACAGGGGCATTGTTTTAAAGTATAAGGCCCAGGTGGATCCTGGGGGTATATGCACTTGTCACAGTCCGTGCCAGAGTGTGTACCAATCAGGTCACTGTGCAGATCTGTGTGGGGGCTCAGGCGCTCTTCAGATGTGTGAAGCTGAAGCGTGTTGAGAAAGGAGCCTCTTTCTCCTCCACACAAAGGCTCTGTGTTCATTCCTGGTGGCCCCAATTTCTGGCTGTTATAAATGTCAGAGTTGGTTAGAGACTTAGGTCCACACAAAAGCCTGCACACGGCTGGTTATAGCAGTTTTATTCATAATTGCCAGGGCTTGGAAGCAACCAAGGTCCCCTTGGGTTGGTGAATGGGTGAATGAACTGTGGTGCATATCAATGGTGGAATGTTATTAGTATTCACAGATACACGCTATGAATTCATGAGAAGCCACCGAGGAAGCTTACATGCATAAGTATGTAAAGAGAAAGACGCCAACCAGAAACACATTGTTTGAATCCAGCTCTAGGACATTCTGGGAAGAAACCAACCAGAAACACATCATATGATTCCAACTCTAGGACATTCTGGAAAAGGCAAAACTATAGAAGCAGGGAAAAAATCAGTGGTTTCAGGGGTTGGGGGAGGGAGGGAGGCATGGGTGGAGCACAGGAGACTTTTAGGGCAATGGAGCTACTCCGTGCGCTACCATAATGGTGGGTCCACATCATGATGCGTCTGTTCCAACCCACAGAATGTCCAACAACAGTGAGCCGTCAGTAAACCACGAACTTTAGATGATAATAATGCATCATTACCGACTCATTAACTGTAACACTCAGCAGAGTGGTGCCTGTTAACGGTGGGGGAGGCTGGGGGCAGGGAGAGGGGTACATGGGAAATCTCTGCACCTTCCGCTCAGTTTTGCTTAAACCTAAAACTTCTCTAAAAAATTAAGTCTTTTAGAAACGTCAGTGCTCAGAGCACCAGTGGTTTGCCGATGATGAGGGTAGCTGCACTGCAGCTGGCACACAGCCAGTGTCCCCTGAGGTGGGAGTGGGCACAGGGATGGCCGAGGGGAGCCCAGCAGGGCTGGAGCCCTGGGGACAGCTGGGAGGGCGCACAGGGATCTTGGGGTCTCCAAGGGAAGCCGCCGCGGAGGAGCGAGAGAGAGAGTGGGATACTCAGGCCACGGGCCATGGTTGTGCTGCAGCCAGGGAGCTATTTCCGTCACAAGAGGGAAAAACACGGCACACCGTGGGAGCCAACCCAGGTGCAGCTAAACACAGCTAAGGCTGGCTTAGAAACAAAAACACAAAAAAGAGGCCCCCTGCATGTCCTCATGCTTGTTCTAAGGGCAGGAGCTGGAGACTCGAAAAGGTGAGGACAAAGAGAGACGACCGAGGAAGCCCAGGGAGCTGCAGGCGGGCTAATGCTGGGTGGGTGCTGGGCCGGCTTTGCCTTGAAGCTCCTTCACCAGCACTTCGCCCTCTGCTCCTCCCTCTGCTCCTCCCTCAGCTCCTCCCTCTGGCTATTCCTCTGCTCCTCCCTCTGTGCCTCCATCTATCCCTCTCTCTGCTCCTCCCTCTGGTCCGCCCTCTGGTCCTTTCTCAGCTCCTCTTCACTCCTCCCTTCGCTCCTCCCTCTGCTTCTCCCTTCACTCTTTCCTCTAGTCCTCCCTCAGCACCTTTCTCCATCCTCCCTCCGCTCCTCCCTCTGCCCCACTCTCCACTCTTCCCTCCGCTCCTCTCTCTGCTCCTCCCTCCGCTCATCCATCTGCTCTTCCCTCTGCTCCTCCCTCTGTCCCTGTCTCTGCTCCTCCCTCCACTCCACCCTCTGCTTCTCTCTCTTTTTCTCTCTCTGCTCCTCCCTCCACTTTTTCCTCTGCTCCTCCCTTCGCTCCTCCATCTGCTCCTCCCTTCGTTCCTCCCTCTGTTCCTCCCTCTGCTTTTCTCTCTGCTCCTCCCTTGGCCTCTCCCTTTGCCCCTCCCTCTGTGCTTTGCTGGTGTAAAAACAAATTGCAATGACTTTTTCCAGGCCATGAGTTCTGTCTGCTCCACGGACATGCAGAGTGGAAGGAAAACCACACGATACAACCAACGATGAAAGAACAGGTGAAGTTGGTTACATCAACCATCTGCGACTCTTCTGGAACCCCTCAGCAGCAAGCTTTTCAGAATTCCTTAAGTCAAGCCAAATAGGATCTTTAAAAAAAAGGGGTTTGATGTAATCATTGGGAGAATAAAAAAGACAAGAATAATATAAGGATTTATTTTTATTTATGGGTCAAAAATCATATTTGTCATGAAGTAATTTGTTTTACTGGGACTTATACACTTGAGAACAGATTGTGTGTGTGTGTGTGTGCATACGTGTACGTGTGCATATGTTTCAGAGTATGTTCATATGTGTGTATGTTTACTGGGACTTATACACTTGAAAAGAGATTGTGTGTTTGTGCATATGTGTATGTGTGCATATGTTTAAGTGTGTGTTCGTATGTGTATATGTTTTCATGCATGGATGGGTCTGTGTCTGTTTAGACACCTGGGCTTTTAACATTGTCAGGAAAATGAAAGCGACAGAGCCCCTGGAGGCTCCTGGAATTCTCTGACTTATCCCCTGTGCGTGTTGGAGCGAAGGCTGGAGAGAAGGTGAGTGCTTGGCTGGTTCTCCAAGGCCCTGGGCTTTCCCAGCGGGAGTGTCAGAGTCCCCCACAGAGCCCCTGGCTCAGAACATGCTGCCGAAACACCGTTGTTATGCAGTGTTTTTCAATTAGAAACATTTCACATTGGTTAGCTCTAGCGAGAGTTTTAACCTTTTCCGGATAGTCATACAGGCAGGATTGAGCGGTGATGAAGACCTCAGTCAAGTTCCCAGCTTAATATGCACCGATTAAAAACCTCTTGACTCTTCTGTGTGACCTGTGAGGTGGGACAAGAATCGCCCTGCTTCCCAAGTTTGCATGGAAGAGGACTTTAGCAGAATATGAAAATATGCGGCTGGATGGCAGCTGATAACGATTGGCTATGAATAACATTAGCCAGTAATTCCAACTGGAGACTGCTATCCTCTGCTTTTACCTCAGAGATTGTTAAATAGATAAAACGAGTTTTTCAAAATCTTTTAATAGTTATACATTATTCTAAGCTTTCAATTTATATGCCTTTCTTTTCCCTTTGTGTTTATTTATATCTGACCATTTCCCCTCAACTCCAATACACCTTGTACTCAAATTGCTTATTTTTCTGCAGGATACCATTTGAGCCTCAGACATACAGTATCTGTAGCAAAGGCCTCAGACATTCTGGGAAAACCCAAATGGAATGTGCACAAGAGCTCAAGCTTGGGTGGCTCAGCTCCAAGTCTGCAGAGCTGTGTAATTGCAGACTCCAGCTCCGAGTCTGGAAACAAAAACACAGGATGCAAACAATTTCTGGAAGGAGGCACATTGCATTTGGTTTTGGTGGCTACAGCTTAAGATTAGAGAGTGTTCACTATGAAAAATTTGTACAAAATTTCTAAATAACACTGAGGAGAGAAGAGAAATGCTACTCAAAGTAAATACTCCTTCCGACACTGGCATACACACATGCACATATGAGCACCACCCTGAGTCACTTCAGTCCCTGGCCACTGCGCTGCAGGTTGAACAAACAGCAGATCCATAGCTGGCAACTGTCGAAAGAGCCGTTGAGTGGGGAAGTGAAGAGTGCGGGCTTTGGGACCAGACAGGCCCGGGCTGAGCTCTAAGCTTTGCTATATGCCAGACATGTGGCTCCAGGCCTCAGTCTCCCCATTCATGACATGAGCTGCTATGGCCTCATGGGTTATTGGGAAGCTTCTAAGAGATGGGACAATTTGCGTAGGAAGCATTTGGTAGGTGTGATCACATTTTGAGGGAGAATCAAACATTCTGTACTTGCGTCCTAATTCTCAATGTCGTGTGGGGACTCTCATGCCTGGACGAGGTGAGTGATGGTCCCAGTGTGCCTGGGACTTTCCTGGTTTTAAAATGGCAAGCCTGGCGTCCGGGAATCTGTCAGCCCCAGGCACGTGGGGATGGTTGGTCACGCTATTTCCTTGGCACTCTCCACCCGCTCGCATTTTCCCTCCCTCCTGGATCTGGGTATGGCCTGCTATCGTAAGACAAGTAAGAAGACCATGCAGAATAAGGGCTTTGGGACGCAATCTGGCTTGTTTCATTGATTGGTTTATGGTCAGGAATTATAATGGGCCAGTCCTTATTACATGTTTATAATTGCTGTGAAAGTGTTTATAATCTAAACAAGGAACAATTTATTGACACCAAAAGATCTGGACAGATGACTTTAACCTGCCTTTGATGGATTTTATTTTATTTTATTTTATTTTATTTTGGTTCATCACCTTTATTTTTAACATGTGGCATAAACCCTAAAAATACAATTGTCAAAATAAATATTTTCATTTAGATTATTTCCATTTCTTCCAAAAGTTTGCAAAAGAAACACTGAGCATTTACCATTCTACCATCCAGTTTACATTCTTCTGTTATGTTTTAATAGTTAATAGTTGTGGTGGGCAGAATAATGTCCCCTATCTAAGGTCGTCCTTTTCCAACGTCCCAGAATCTGTGAATAGGTTGGGTTCCATGGAAGTGGGGAATTTGAGGTGGCAGATGGAATTACTATGATGAATTACCTGCCCTTAAAATAGGAAGATGATCCTGGATCATCCAGGTGGGCCCAGTGTAATCACCAGGGTCCTTAAAAGAGGAAGGAGAGGCAGAAAAGAGTCAGAGAGGGGTGACCACCAGGATGGTCAGAGAGAGAGCGATGACCACCAGGCAGGTCAGAGGGAGGGAGGGGACTATCAGGCACGTCAGAGGGAGGGAAGTGACCACCAGGCAGGTCAGAGGGAGGGAGGGGACCACCAGGATGGTCAGAGAGAAAGGGGTGACCACCAGGCAGGTCAGAGGGAGGGAGGGGACCATCGGGCACGTCAGAGGGAGGGAGTGGACCACCAGGCAGGTCACAGGGAGGGAGGGGACCACCAGGCAGGTCAGAGGGAGGGAGGGGACCACCAGGATGGTGAGAGGGAGGGAGGTGACCCAGGAGGTGAGAGGGATAAACGTCGCTGCTCTGAAGGTGGAGGATGGGGCCATGAATCAAGGAATCCCAGAAACCTCTTGAAGGAGGAAAAGGTGTGGAGTGGACTCTGCCCTGGAGCCTCGACGACTCTGCCCAGGGAGACCCACACTGGACTCTGCTCTACAAGACTCTAAGGGAGTCACTTGTGTTTCTGAAGACACTGAGTTCGTGGCAATGTGTTACAGTGACAGGGACCTAATACAACACTGTGCGAGGTTTCATTTAAATTTTTTTTTTTAATTTTTACCAGTGAGTCATTAACATTAGAAATAGTGAAAAAGGAGGAGGTATTGTGCTTGCGTTACCTGTTTCAGACAGTCCACCAAGAGACTGGCCCAATACTCCCTGGGATGTTGACATCCCCCAAAGGCGGCAGCTGCACCAGCACTTTCTCTGAGTTCCTGGTAAGAAGGTGGCCCTGAAGTGCAGAGGGAGAGCATCCCTAGGGGCTGAGGCACCCGCTATCCCCAGCATCCCTGCAGCACTGACCTTCACCCGCGGCACTGACCTTCACCTGGGCTGCACAGAGAGGAAGTCGTATGGGCCTGGGTTTGCTCCGGGGAGGGGGAAGTGTGACTGCGGGGTAGGCCCTGGGGAGGCCTGGGGTGGAGGCGAGGCTGGGGTCACCAGCGTGCAGACAGGGGAGTGCCACAGCCATGGGCACACCGATGGGCACTGGAGCACCGGGACCCCACAGAAGGAAGTCAGACAGAGGCCGCCAAGACTAGGTGGAGGGTGGGCCCTGATGATCCCGCCTTGAACACACATCCCAGCGGACAGTTCTCACCTCTGTGCTGTGCCCAGGGTGTGTCAGGGATGGGATCCAGGGACGTTGAGTTGAGCTGCAGCCTAACACACCTTATTTCTGAGCCATGTAGCAACCCTTCCAGGAAGGTTTCATCATTTCCACTCTGCAGAGGGGACACAGGTGCCAGAGGTCACACAGCTAGGCTAAGGCGGAGCCCAGGTCCCAGTTTCAAGTTCAAGGGTCTGGATCCCAGACTCCTCTCCTCCGCCACCTCAACAGCCCCCCAGCGGGCCTGGACCCTGAACCAAAGACAATCAACATGGCTCCCATGTCCGTGGATAGTGACCACTCCTCAGCCTGCCCTTCACGGCCACAGGGATGGGCTCCTCCTTGTAGCTCCCGCCTGACTTCCAGCTGTGGCTGTTCTGGAGATTCTTACAGCAGCTGCAGGGACCTGCCTGTCCCAGACACCTTCCCTCCCTCCAGCCTCCATCTCACTGCCCTCATGTTCTCCCTGCCTGCCTGGACTCTGTGTACAGACCCCCATGGTCAGGGTCTTCCTGCCTGAGAGGGAACACCTGCACCCTCATCAGGGCCCACCTCCTCCCAAATGCCATGTAACACCATGGTGCCTTCCTGCTGCCCCAGGCAGCTGCTGTCCTGGGATGGGGTCCCCCCAGCATTGCAGATCCCACAGGGGGTGCTTTCTGTTTGATAAGTACCTGCTGGGAGTTGGTTGGCAAATTGGAACAAGTCAGTTAAAAAGGAAAATCACACCAAGTGCATAGCTTAAGTCTTTTAAGTCTTGGTGTTGCCATTTGGTGGGGAGCTGAGTCCTTTCCCAGGTGAGGGTCCATGGCTTGAACCTGCATCTCCTGCCACTCATTCCTGCCATTTCCCTTTTCTCTGTCACCTGTGGTTACTTGTCAAGGCCAGAGTCTCCGTGTCATGACCTGGAGGGTGATGGGTCATTCTCTGCTATGTGACAAGCTGGACGGCTCCTGCCGAAACTACAAGTGGTCCATGAAGCTGCCAGGCTTTGGGAGGTTCTGTGAGCCCCTTGCCCTCGCTCCCTTCACCTTTCCTCCCCACTGGCTGTCCTCAGACGAGAGCTGCAGACAGAGCAACACTGCAGACATTGGCATTGGTCTCATACACACATCCTTAACACAGTTGAGACATTCACAAAACGATTTCAGTTCATTGAGGCACCCCTGGACGAGATATTCACAAAACGATTTCAGTTCATTGAGGCACCCCTGGGCTTGTTTTACCGAACTCGAGAGTCAAAGCCTTATCCCACAATGGCCGATCACCTCCAATTGACTGCTCTAAACTAACTTGACAAAACCAGCTTCTCATGGAAAATTTACAAACATTCCTGCCTGAATTACTTGTGCATGAAATAGGACCCGTGCAAGCTTGGCAATATTTCTGCTCAGGGCAAGAATAATTCTCCCATCGGGACCTACAATTTTCGGGAGGGAACACAAGTCAAAAGAGAGAACAGAACTAAGAATTATTTCCTGGGTAGAACCCCCAAAAAGGTGCAGTGAAGGACTTCAGCTGATGTTCCATCCGAGCCCACTCCTTGGAACATAGAGTTTACAACGGCTTTGAAATTTACAATTACAGAATAGAATTCATGACTGCATAAAATAAGAAACTATCGCAATGGGAATGCCGCTGATGAGCTGTGAGAAAAATGAACAAACAACTTGAGCCTGTCCTGATCGCGCCCGTGTCCCATGGCGGAGGTGCAGGCATCTTGGGACCCTGGAATCCTGCTTCAGAGATCAGAGCAACCAAGACTTGACCCAAAGGGAAGGACAGGGGAGCCCCTGTCCCGGGCTGCATTGCATCCTGGGCTTCGGAGGAGTGGCCTGCCGCACCTTTAGAGCACGCAGTCTTCCCGTGGTGTCTGCTGGCTGGAGGGACCTTGGCTATGGGAGTGATCAGGTCACACTGAGCAGTGTGTCTCCACATTCATAAGCTGTGCCTCGGACTCTCTGTGAAAACCACCAAGGCACCAAGGAAATTAGAACCAGTGTTGGAAGAGGGGGGCATCTGTGCTCGAAGGAGATAAGACGGGCCTGGTGAACACAGTTCTGGGGGCCTTGATCTTCCGATTAGGAGCAGAATCCCACTGTAGCTGTGGAGCCCTGCAAGTTCTCAATGCCTGGAAAATTACCCTAAAATAATCATGTGGCAGCTCTTGGTAATCACCTTACTTTGACTTTGGAACATCTGGTAATTAAGTGTGAGCCTTCTGAAAGGTGCTTCAGTGCTGTGGGAAGTGCATACTCGTGGTAACTTTTCCCTCAGTCTGACCAGATGAATCAGGACGTAAATTAGGTGTCAGATATGGATATTACCTTTAGAAGGAGCCATCTGATGAGACTGAGAATTGAGGATGGAAGAACCAATTTTATTCTCTTAGAAAAAAATGATATCTGATGAAATTGTTTTTCTCGGTATTAAGTTCACGTGTTTGCAAAAATAAAACTGGAATTTGAATGTTTAAAATATTTGTTTTGAATCTCTACATGGAAGAT
This sequence comes from Hylobates moloch, assembly GCF_009828535.3. Lineage (NCBI taxonomy): Eukaryota > Metazoa > Chordata > Mammalia > Primates > Hylobatidae > Hylobates > Hylobates moloch. The sequence goes on from NW_026652278.1 coordinate 2,134,131, forward strand.
GAGAACATAAAGTAGAATGTTTTATTCTTAAATTATAGACATTTAAAAACAGCATTTAAATACTGTACATTAATGGCATTGCTAGTATTATTAACAAGTGGATGACTGTTGAAATTAGCTTGTGAACAGGCTGTCTGTTCATCCATCTACCTATCTATTAATTCATCTATCTATCCATCTACCTATCTTTTAATTCATCTATCTATCATCTATCCATCCATCCATCCATCCATCCATTCATCCATCCATCCATCCATGTACGTATGTATGTATATAGCTAGCTATATATGTATGTATGTATGTACGTATCTAGCTAGCTAGCTAACTAGCTGTGGGGATATTTACTATAGGAAATTAACTCCTGCAGTTTTGGAGCATGAGAAGTCCATGACCTGCAGATGGGAAGCTGGTGGCCCAGGCAAGCTGGTAATGTGAGCTCCAGCCTGAGTCCGTGGGCTTAAGAACCAAGAGAGCTGATGCTGTGGTTCTAGTTTGAGTCCATGTTTGAAGGCAGGAGAAAACCAACATCCCAGGTCCAAGACAGTCAGGCAGAGAGAATTCCTCCCATTCAGCCCTTGTGTTCCTTTAAGGCTCAGTAGGCTGGGAGGGCTGACCCTCACTGGGGAAAGTGATCTGCTTGACACATGAAATCGACTGTCACACACTTGTGTCCTAGGTTGGGGAACGGCCCTCCTGTGAGTTGGAGTGGGAGTCAGGAAGCCGCCTGCCCCGTGTAACAGCTGCCAATGCAGACATGCACCTTCTGCCTTCTGGGGATGAGTGTGGCTCCTGTCCTGGGCTTGGTCAGTATGAAGGACCCGCCCCGGACTTTGCATTAGGAGCTGGAGACTCAAAGACACCAGAGCCTGAAGAGCCTCCAAGGTGGCAAGATTGAAATCCCAGAGCAGAGCAGAAAGGGCAGTACTCAGTACCCCAGACCCCAAGGAGGTTCTCTGAGGTACCCAGTACTCAATACCCCAGGCCCCATGGAAGTTCTGTGAGGTACCCAGTACTCAGTACCCCAAACCCCAAGGAGGTTCTCTGAGGTACCCAGTACTCAGTACCCCAGACCCCAAGGAGGTTCTCTGAGGTACCCAGTACACTCCCAGGAAAACGCTTAGTGATGAGATCAGCAAGAGTACTGTATGCTTCGCTCACCTAGGAACCCTGAAGTGCTGAGCCTTCAAGGGAGAGGCCTGGGCAGGACAACAGGCTTGGCTGTGTTCCAGGATCCCTGAAGAACCTTGAAGTTATCAAGAGAAACACGTTTTCCCTCCCAATTAATGTGGCTAATTTGAAGTGAGCCTCTAAAAATAGACATTTCTGGGTGAACAGATTGTACCAAAGTGCAGCTGCATTTATTGCATCCTGAGGATCGTGAAGGGCTGGGATTGGTGACAGACGCATCATTACAGAAGGTGCAGATAATAGACATTAGAGAGGAGGATGCAGCAAGGCCCCACCCACTTGAAGAGGCTCCTCCCACGGAGGCTAGGTGCTCCCCCATCCGTGGTGCTCCCTCATCCGTGGTGCTCCCTCATCCGTGGTGCTCATCCGTGGTGCTCCCTCATCCGTGGTGCTCCCTCATCCGTGGTGCTCCTCCCCGGTTCAGGATCCTCCTCCCCTGTGGGCCTGGTGCTCCCTCATCTGTGGTGCTGCTCTTCTTCGTCCCTAGTCTGGCAAGGACATTGCTGGCTGGCAGCTGCCAGGTAGCCCCTTCCATCTAGAGCAGCAGGCCAGAAGAGAGAGAATCAGGTGCCCTTCTGGGTGACCCTGGTGAGAATTTACCTTCCTCAAGAACTGCAGGCCAAACAGATTCCAAAGCATAGATCAGGCCAGTTTGAGACCCATGTGGCTGGACTATGGGACACATCCCAAAGGGAACCTCACCCACAGGGAGAAAAGGTGAAGGGCTCTGAATCCATGAAGAGGACAAACATAAGCATTGGGGTTTTCAGTAACGGAAATACAGACTATTGTACTTGACTTTATTTCAAGCCATCCTCAGCATGAATAATCCTGCAGCCCCCTGAGACCAGATCCCATAAAGCAACCAACAGGATGTTTACAAGGTAAGTTTCTATTTAGTACCTCGAAGAGACGAGCAGAACCACAGATGGAGAAATCGATGCCTTGTCAATCAAAGTCTGCAAAAGCTCCCTGGCCCGGTAAGCACGCCTCTGCTAATCACTTGTGGAGACCAATTGACGCACTTCGCCGGCAGATTTTCTCTGCACCTGCTGTCTGCTCCCATCTCTGTTGGGCCACTTGAGTCTCACGTGGGCTTTACTGCAGCTGGCCTCCCTCTCCTGCCCCCTCATCACCGTCTGCAGCTCTGACCGCACTGATCTGATTTAAACAGAAGAAAGGAGAGGCAGCCAGGGGAGAAGAGGGTGGGCTGCTGGTGCCGTGGTGAGTATGTGTGAACTCAGTGTGGGTCCCCCCAGGGGACAGTGAGGGAAGATCCTCCCACACGTTCATGCAGGGAGTGGGAATGGGTCCATTACAGGCAGGGTGAAGACGCTGCATTTTAAGCACCATTCAGTGAAAATCATTTTGAAACACACAGAATCTTTCCAACGGGTAGAAGTATGGAAAGTCCTGCCGCCAGAAGGTTTTTAAATTAAAATATCACATAACTATTTTCCAAGCCTAAAGTAACAAGGACCCATCCTGTGGCTGCTGCAATGGAGGCATTAAATATTGCAGTTTACATCCTCGAGGGCCACAAGTTGCCTTTAGACAAAATGTCACCATTCCAGAGACGATTTCATGAAAATAAATTCCCATTTAGCCTTTCCGAGTGCGCTGAAAGCACGATTATCACAGGCAGCAAAGCACAGCTCCTTCAACAAACCAGACCTTCCCACTCCCGGGTCAGGACGATGCTCACCGTCCAGCCGTCCTCCCGGCATGTCTGCCTCGACCCCCATCTCCAGCCCAGGCACTCAGCTGGACACACCATGGCAATAACCCCCAGTGGAGATATAGCCCTGGCCTCAGGAGGTTGTAGTCCAGAGATGGAGGTAGACACTCCAATAAGCACACAGCGAAATGTCGGGTCAATGTCATGCCTGCTAGAAGGGATAAATCCCAGCTGCAGGGGCTGGTCTAGGCTCCAGGGAGGATCAGGGAAGGCTTCACGGTGGGAGTGGTGCCTAGGATGAGGTCCCTAGGAGCAGGGGATGGTGAAAAGGACAGTGTTTGCAGTCACAGAGATGCAGACAGAATAGTGTTTGCCAAGGGCCTGGGGCTGCAGGGCAGAGCATGCATGGGTGGGCAGGTGGGTCGGAGCAGAGAGAAAAAGCTGGAGTGGGTGTGAGATTCGGCTGGGGAGGGTCTGCACTGATCATTATGGAAGGGGAGGAACAGCTCCCTACCGAAGTTTTTAAATAAACAAACTGTATTTAAAATCAGGTCATTGGTGGAAAATTTGAAGTCAACTATGGTTTTAAAAGTAATTGCATTTTATCATTCATACACAGTGATCTTGGTTAAGGGTTTAATCAAAATGTAGAGGAATTCAATTATTTTAAAAAAGCCCTGCTCAAGAGGATAGAAAATCTCATTTAAAATATCAAACTTTAATAATACAAAATAAGAATATCCTAGTAATTACAAAAATCATATTTAGCAACTGGCTTGGTATATTTTTAAATTTTATTGTGATGAAACATATTTTCTCCATTTATTGTGCTTTGGGTAAGTGCTTATTGGAGGATGTGAAAAAGACATTTTTTTTTCACCACAAGACTATATAAGCTGCCCAGATTTTGCAGACCAAGACCAACTTGAGGAAAACAATCTATTAATCAGAAAGTCGCCTCTTCAGGCACTGTGGGCTGTTTGTGACTTGAATGAGGAGGGCACTTTTTAAGATGGTGAAATGAGCAAAGTTTGCTCATGAAAAATAGAAAACATCTTAAAATCCTTTGTAATATGTGGCTAGATATTAAAAATGGTAGAGGAAGAAAAAAATCTATAAATTAACTTTTTTTTTCAACTTAAAAGCCTTAAGGGACTGAGATTCCGAATATTACCTAACAGAGAAGACACCAACCCGGGGCCTGGAAGCTGCGACTTCTTTGTGCTTCTTCCTGTCCTCCTCGACACCCCAACCCCACTGCAGACATTGACTGGAGCCTTTCAGTGGGGCCTGGGCAGGGAGGGTGGGGGCTGATTTCCAGAAGGGTGTGCTTTGGTCCCGAAGGCTGATTGGCCAATGCCTTGGGTTGGTGTGTACAGATTGCAGAGTTCCAACCCCTTACTGGGGTCAGAGGATGGAGCAAGGAGGATATCCTGCAGACAGAGGTTTTTGACCTTGGCCACACAATGGAATCATCCGGGAGCGTTTGAAAACCAAGCCTGGGTTGAACCTGGAGCAACAATTCAGAATCTCAGGAAAGCCACCAGGCTTCTGTATCTTTAGGGCTCCCTGGGTGATTCCAGTGTGCACACATGAGAGAACCTGGTCATGGAGGTGATACTGGGGCTGAGTACTGAAGGAGGAGGTGGGGTCAGTGAGGCCGAGGGTGTGGGGTGTGGAGAGTGCTCCTGGCATAGGCGGGTACACATTGAGACAGGCAGAAGCTGCTGGAGCTGGTTCTGCCCCACTTTCCTGAGAGCTTGGCTGCAGCCACTTACCCCTTCTAGGAGTGTGTGCCTTGAAGCACCATAGCTCTCACTGAGGACCCGAGGGACTGCAGCCTGCAGAAGTTCCACAGGGACAGGGCCCCTTTCCAAGCGAGGAGTGATCCCGTGCCCATTCCATCTCACCTTCAAGCAGTGACCTGCATTGGACACACACCTCTTTTTCCCTTGAGATCACGCATGTGTCCCTGGGAATCGTGCCTGCCTCCTAGATCCCTGGCATCCTGGGACACAGGGTTCCTTCTGGCGCACAGGCAGCAGCTCCCTGGAGTCCTCCCAGCCACGGGGCACCCTGCTGCAAGTGGACTCTGTGGTTCTGCGGTTTCTCGTGAATCATAGTGTGCGTTTACTGAGAAGAAAGTGGGACTTTCAAGTGGAGATCCAGTGAAGCTTGGCAGCAATGAGAACAGATGATGTGCCTGAATTATGCAGATGGCAAATTGACTCAGGAAATCTCCTATCTCTGCTGCTAACACTGTGAGAGCAGAATGTTAGCACTGAGGGAAATTGAGAATCCGGTTCAGTGGTGTCCAAAGGCAAGGCCTTTGCAAAAGGGAGAATGTCAGAGTGAGGAGGGGGAATGCTGCCACCCATTGTCCACTTGGCCATCCATTTGTTCATTGGCTCCCAGTGGTGAGGCTGCCAGGATTGCCCGGGGTGCACGTGGGAGGGTGTGGAGAGTGCTGATGGGCATAAAGACACCCTCAAAGGGTCCCGAGGCGAGGGGAAGTTTTGTTGCACCTGTTTTGTTACTGCCATCCCTTCAGATCTGTAGGGTCAGACAGAATGACTGAAGTTGCTACAGTGAAGTCTCAGTGACACTGCACTTCAGTGAGATTTGCACACTGTATGTTTCACTCTTATACCTCCAGAAGGCTGCAATGTGGTTACATAGAAACGACTTTCAGCAGCTTTTCTGGAGTGACCACCAAACAATAAGCCAGGGGTCATCACCAGTAAATGTCGCATGTTAAACTACATTTTGAAACACTGTGTTGAAATAAATAAATAGTATTCTTTGTGGCAAAACTCTTCGGAGCCTGTAATAGCTAGCGTGCATTTTGGATTCCTAAGAGGGAGATCCCATAAAGTACCTTCCAGGTTTCGGTGACCACAGAACATTTCTTGGTCTTCAAGGCATCTCTTGGACTATTGTTGCAGAAAACACACTTGGGAAATAGTTTTATAGCAATTTCAGCTGTGATGTAAATGAAAACCATTGCAATGTGTATTATTATACACAGATAATGGCTGGGCGGCAAGACTTCCTCTCATGTCTGACTCCAGGGGAAACAGCTCCCACAGGTGGCTGGCACGGAGGGAGGTTTTAAAGTGACAAAGGGAGCCCTAGGCAGCTGGATGGCGCTGGGACCTGGCTAGGGGACGACCCCCTGAGTGCAACAAGTCCCACACATGCCTGGCACATCGCACCGCTGTTGCCTCCTCTTCCACCAGTGTCTCACCCCAGCTCTTCAATGACAAATGCAAGCAGCACCATCCCGACTGGGTGCTGGGGACTGTCAAAGCCTCACCCACTACTGGAGATGAAGTCCCACCTGCCCGCCACTCAGGGCCATCCAGCCCCCAAATCACATTTCAGGGTCAGCTTCCTTCCGGGGAAAGGTTTCCTGGGAAACCAGAAGCAAAGAGCTGCTTTCAGGAAGTTGACTGGGGAGTTCTCCAGGCAACACCACCTGGGGAAAGAGAGCAAGTAGGGCTGGCAGGGAGGAAGGTGAGCCGGAGTCCCCAGGGTCACTCCAAGCTGTGGCAAGGGGCCTGAGCCTCTGCACCTGCACAAGGGGATTGAACCTCTGCACCTGCACAAGGGGATTGAACCTCTGCACCTGCACAGGAACCAGCTACTCCCAGGGAAAAGGAAGGTCACTCTAGTCTGTGCACTTCCTGGGGAGGGATGAAGCTGTGAGCCCTGACAACACCCCCAGAAGCTGGGGAAAAGGTGTTTTTCTCCCAAGAGGACAGAGGACAGGATGTGGGTGGCACATCACAGCATCTGCCAACACAACTTAACACAACAGAGTGAAATGCAGAGTAAGGAATTAAGTTCTATACATGGTGTGCATGTATATAACATTTTAAATTACTAAATAAAATTTTAAATACTGTATTTCTGCTAAACATCAAAGATATTGAAATGCTAAATTTCAATAACTATGTTTTAAAATGTGGTGGTATATTCTCAGTTTATTACTTGGCAACTTGGAATGCAGATTTGTATTCTTAACGATGTTTATTTAAAATTTCATATTGTAAAGATGTCGTTTCTCCAATGATTATCCTGTAATTTAATGCAACTTTTACCAAAATCTTAATGGTGCTTTTTAAGAAACACAATAGCAGACTCTAAAACTTACCTGGAAAGATAGGGGGAGAGAACTTATTCTTCAAAACATCAAAAAATATGTTATAGCTATAGTGATTTAAAAAGTATTTAAGTAGTGCAGGATAAACAAATAAAGCAATGAAACATTCAGAACAGAAGATCAGAAGCATGTGTGTGGTTCAGGTCATTGTAGTCTGTTTTCTGCTGCTATCACAGAATACCTGAGACTGGGTAGTTTATACAGAACAGAGATTTATTTCTTATAGTTCTGGAGGATGGAAAGCCTAAGATCAAGGAGCCCTCATCTGGCGAGGACCCTCCTGCTGTGGTGTCCCATTTTGAAAGGTGGAAGGGCAAAAGTAGGGGAGGGGGGAGACAGAGATAACTCACACTTTTATAGTGAGTCCACTCCCAAGATAATGGCACTAATTCATGCATGAGAGCAGAGTTTTCATGGACTGAGCCCTCTCATTAGGCCCCACATTCTAACACTGGGGCATTGGAAGTAAAGTTTATTGGGGATTTATTTAAACCACAGTGGGGGTAAAGGCAGAATTCTAAGTCAAAGAAGAAAAGGACAGCTTATTCAGCATAGATTTCACTGGGGAGGGACATTTGTTGGACTCTGTGTCACAGGGATTTTACATATTCTACATGGATAAAACACTAAAATGCTAAAAGTAAAACAAGACATGTACCAGAAGGATGCATTTAGGCTGGGCGTAGTGGCTCAGGTCTGTAATCCCAGGACTTTGGGAGGCCCAGGCAGGCAGATCACCTGAGGTCGGGAGTTTGAGACCAGCCTGGTCAACATGGTGAAACCCTGTTTCTATTAAAAATACAAAAATTAGCCAGGCATGGTGGCACACACCTGTAATCCCAGCTACTCAGGAAGCTGAGGCAGGAGAATTGCTTGAACCTGGAAGGCAGAGGTTAGAGTGAGCCGAGATTGTGCCACTGCACTCCAGCCTGGGTGACAGAGCAGGACTTCATCTTAATAAATAAATAAATGATATGTTTAGTCTTGAGTGTGGAAGAAGCCCTGCTGGAGGACGAGCACAAGCCCAAAACAAAGGGAGCACGAGCATGAGCGTGAGTTTATTACTTGGAAACTTGGAATGCAGGTTTGTATTCTTAACAACAATTATTTAAAATTTCATATTGTAAAGATGTCATTTCTCCAATAATTATCCTGTAATTTAATGCAACTTTTACCAAAATCTTGAGTGCTTTTTGAGAAACACAATAATTGATTCTAAAACTTACCTGGAAAGATAGGGGGAGAGAACTTATTCTTCAAAACATCAAAAAATATGTTATAGATATAGTGATTTAAAAAGTATTTAACTAGTAGGCTGGGTGCAGTGGTTCATGCCTATAATCCCAGCACTTTGGGAGGCCAAGGCAGGCGGATCACAAGGTCAGGAGTTTGAGACCAGCCTGGCCAATATGGTGAAACCCTGTCTCTACTAAAAATACAAAAATTAGCCAGGCGTGGTGGCTTGTGCCTGTAGTTCTAGCTACTATGGAGACTGGGAGGTGGAGGTTGCAGTAAGCTGAGATTGCTCCACTGCACTCCAGCCTGGGTGACAGAGCGAGACTCTGTCTCAAAAAAAAAAAAAAAAAAAGTATTTAACTAGTGCAGGATAAACAAATAAAGAAATAAAACCTACAGAACAGAGGATCGGAAGCTTGTAGCTGCACCATGCGTTTCTCAGTGACATGGAAGAGCTGATGGAAGACCACTGCCTCTAGAGAACAATTAGACAAGCAAGATAAAATAAAGAAGCCATCTTCTTGAAAGCAGCCAGGTGATGGGAGAACCTTAGAGAAATGAGCTGACTCCTGCAGCAGTCTTATTCTAGGGATGTTAGCCAGCTCTGGGCCTGGGCAAGAGACAAAGTCTAGCTTTGCACCTGTTGTGAGGTATAGACACACTGGAAGAGCCTGCAGTGGAGATGAAATAGGCATTGAGAGCATGGCTAGGTTTTCCTCATGCAAGTTGGAAAATCCCAGGGCTGCCCTGAGCTAGAAGCTAAAAGCCTATACAAAAATCTCTGAAAAGGATGGGAGTTTCTGTCACTTTCATAAGCCACAGGTTAGAATTTATGACCCACCAGGAGGGGAATGCTGTGAATATACCAGACTGTCAGGTAAAAACCCTGGAGGGCCATGGTCAGATCAGCTTGAGACCTGGCTTTAGTTAAACACAGTTCCTAATTGGATTAAGGTGATCAATCACCATCTATGGGCTTAGTAAAGATGAACACTCTTAAGAAGAGGATAACATCATTAAACACTACAATATTTTATCCACAGTGTCTAGTACTTAATAAAATTGTATCTTTAGAAGGCAGTACCACAATACTGGAAATTAAAGAGAAAAAATAGACTATAGAAACAGGTCAATAGATGATGCAAATATCTGAGCTATTTGACAAGAACTTTAGTATAACTATGATAAGTATGTTAAAGAAAATAGATACAGAATTGTGGAACACACATGAAAAAATGGAAAATATTACCAAAGAATGAGAATGTATTAAGACGAATCAAATAAACATTCTGGAATGGAAAAATAATAACAGAAATTAAATTAAGAATCACTGGATGAGTATAACTGGGTATAATTACAGATTTTTTTTTGCGGGAGGCAGAGTCTCTCTCTGTCACTCAGGCTGGAGTGCAGTGGTGTGACCTCAGCTCACTGCAGCCTTGAACTCGTAGGCTCAAACAATCCTCCAGCCTCAGCATCTCAAGTTGCTGGGATTATAGGAGTGAGTCATCATGCCTGATACATAGCAGCAGAAGAAACTATTAGGAAATGGAAGGTCAGGCTAGTAGAACATATCCCAATAGAAGAACGATGATATAATTGAGTAAAAAGACAGAGTATGAGTTAAATTGGATGTGGTATACAGTTCTAAAATATCTGTAGTGGAGCCCCAGAATGAGAAGACAAAGTAAATGGAAAGAAGGAAAATTTAATGAGTAATGCTCATGAGTTTTCTAAAACAGGGAAAGGAATTCTAGAGGACTCAGGTGGCTGAGATTTGGAGGGTAGCATATGTGTAAGAAGGAAGTTTCTGAGAGAAAGCTCCAGAAGTGTGCTCCAGGATCCCACTGAGTCTTGGGCTGAATTCTCAGCTAAGGACATATTAGAGTGAGATTCCTTGAGTCGGGACAAAGACGGGGGGCAGGGGGTGGTCAATTGAGCAGGTCAGACCTCACAGCAGACATAGACGAGCTCCAACCAGTGAGACAGAAGGGACTACACTGGACATACACTGGTGTCAGCGGAGATGAAGAAAAATTTCACCTCAGAAATAGCTACTCTAGGTATGCTCAAAAATAGCATGAAGTCAAAGGAAATAGTGAAATGGACAAACGTATCACTGACCCTTAACTCACTCCACACATAACACGACTTCAAGCAAAATAGACCGAAGTGTAGATGCTTAAAAATATAGACTTTCTAGGAAAAAACAAAAACAAAGAAACAAACAAACAAAAAAAAAAAACAGGAGGAAATCTGGGATTAGGCAAAGATTTCTTAAGCATTCTTAATCATAAATGAAAATATTTGAGAAGCTGGTCTTTATCAAAATAAACACTTCTGCTCTGTGGTCAAAACCATCATAACATAAACACATAAGACACAGACTAGGAGGAAATATTCCAAATGACTTGTATCCAGAACATAAAAATGACTTGCAATTCAGTAAGATGGTAAACACCCTAATTCAATATTGGCAGAATCCAGGCATTTATCAAAAGGTGATATTTGAATAATCAATCAACACATTAAAAGATATACAGCACTTGGTGACCAGGAGAATGAGAATTAAAACCACAGTGAGGGGCAATTACCTGACTCCTAAAAAAGCTAAAATATTTTTTAAAACAATAACACTGAGTAAGGTGGGAATCCAGAACAGCTGGAAACCTCATACTTCAATGGAAGGAGGGGATGACTGTGCAAGCCGCTTAGAAAATAGTGTAGCTGTTACTTACAAAGTTAAACACACACTTGCCACCACGTAGCCCAGAAATCCTATTCCTAGGCATTTGTCCAAGAGTAATGGAAATGCATGTTCAGCACAAGACTTATACACTCACATCCCCGGCAGTTCCTCTCAACAGTGCAAAATTGGAAATGACTCAATTTTTTTTTCAATTAGAGAATGAATAAAAGTATTTTGGAATATCCATATAATGGAATAATATTCAGCAATAGAAATGAATACAACACTGATTTACATGACAACATGGATGAATCTCAAAAACATTATTCTCATCAAAAGAAGCCAGACACAGAATAGTGCACATAACTCCATTTATAGTTCTATGGAATTCTAGAACAACAGAACTAATGCATAGAGACAAATAGCAGCTGCCAGAGGGTAGGGATGGGAAGACTGACCAGAAGGAATTTGGGGACCCTTTTACGGTGACAAAAAGGTATCTGTCAAAACTCAGCAAACTGTAAACTTCAAATGAGTGTTTCTTACAATCTATACATGTTACTTCCATAAACTTGATGTAAAGCACAATGTGGTGTACTACCTACTCAGCAAAATGGCCAGAATTGAAATAGTAGATGCTATTGAGTGTTTGAAGAAGTGTGGAGCAGCTGGATCATTCATTGATATGATTTGGATGTGTCCTCTCTAAATTTCATTTTGAATTGTAATCCCCAGTGTTGGAGGTGGGGACTGGTGGGAGGTGACTGGATCATGGGGGCAGATTTCTTTTGAATGGTTTAGTACCATCCTCTTGGTACTGTCCTCATGATGGCGAGTGAGTTCTCATGAGATCAGATCCTTTAAAAGTGTGTGGCACCTTCCCCATGAGGCTTGTTCTTATTCTTGTCATGTGACATGCCTGCTCCCCCTTCACCTTCCGCCATGATTGTAAGGCTCCTGAGGCTACACCGGAAGCTGAGCAGATGTTGGTGCCATGCTTGTACAGACTGCAGAACCACATTCCAATTAAACCTCTTCTCTTTATAAATTACCCGGTGTCTGATATTTCTTTATAGCAATGCAAGAATGGCCTACTACCCTTCTCTACTGCTGGTAGGAGTGTACATTGGCACAACTCTTTTAGAAATCTATGTGGCAATCCTATTGAACTGAAATAGGATATAACCGAACAACTCCATTCACTGTTAAAGATTCCACAAAAATGTGCACATGCACATGCCATAGTGTTTATTGCAGCTTTATTAGGCAGACCTGCAAATGAAAGCCATCCAGATGCCCATGAATAGTGGGAGGATCACACAGAACACTGGAGGGAGGAGGTACAACAGCATGTAGTGACATGGACACATCTCACAAACCCAATTCCAAGTGTAAGAGGACGTGCACAAAAGAGCACACCGTGTGATTCCAGGCTTATGGGGTCCAGAGCCAGTGAGTATATGCCACGCTGTCACAGGGTCTGGCTTTCCTCAGAGGAGGTGGGGGTGTGACGGGAAGTGGACTCCAAGGAGCTTCTGCAGGTGCCGTAACAACCGTTTCCTGATCTCATTGCTGGTTACATTGATTTGTGCACTTTGTGAAATTTCAAGATGTACATTTATAATTTGTGCAGTATTCTGAATGTTTAATTTACTTAATACAAAGTATACATCAAAATGTCAAAAGAAAATACATGTTTCAATAGTGAACAAAATATTTGACTAGAATTCAAAGAAATACAAATGGGGCTGAAGCTGTATCAAGGTGGACTGTGTGGGAGCTCTGTGAGTCTTGCGAAGGTGATGGGAGATTCGGGAGGGGAATGGGGACATAGTGGGTGACAGGAGACTCTGAAGGCAGCCCTGAGTCCTGATGGACTCTGGAGGGATCTGATTACAGACACTTTTTTTGGTAGAACAATCTGGTATGTATGTTGTCATAGGTGTTCTTCTATATGCAAAACTACTTCATGACTGACATTAGAATTTTAATTGGGACTCTTTCTGAGGAGCATAACTGGCCATGTGAGGAGAGATGCATTTTATTGATCCTTTACTTATATGTTAAATATTTACCAGCCATTGACCTATCCATTTACAGTAAATAAATTCAGCAAATGGAACGAACACAGCATCATCATTCAAAATCAATAGCTCTACTTTGCATCCATTAGAGAGTGTGACAGAGACAGAACCTACACATAACAGGGGCGAATCTGAACAGACTTGAGCTTTGATGGTGCCTGTGGTGAGAACCATGGGCAGAAGTGGAGAGGACCTCACACCACTGGAGGCGCCTGACCCCACCTGTGTCCAAAGGGAGCCGCACCTGCCTCTGAGGTGTGCCACTGAGTGCCACAGCCTGTTTCCATAGTGTGCCTTCAAAACTTAGTCTATGCTATGGGAGGTAGTGGTTCGTTTCTCAGAAAAATTGTTTAAAAGCAGACACTCTGTGAAGGAAATCAAGGTGGGTCACACATGCCTCTTTTTTTCTATAGAAGCATACCATTTATTCAAAATTAGTGATGTCAAATTTTGTTTAGAAGAAAGAAATAATCCTGTCAGTGTGTGAGACAGAAATAAATTTGGAAACCCTAATGATGTGTTAAGGTTGTGCTCACCCCTGCAATTTTTGCAAGTGAAAAGGTTTGGAAGGAAAGAGAAGTATGCATGTTCATTAATTCAGCAGGTGAGACTACAGGGTGCAGTGGAGAATGAACGAGCTGGGCAGGCCCATTTGACTTAGTTTCTGCCTTCCAGACGTTTGGATTTCTAGTCACAGTGACTAAACATCTCATTCAAAAAGGTAATAGAATGAACTATTTTCACTTGTTCCAAGTCTTTCATATCAACAAGCGAGTTGAATCCTATGATAACTTTATAAATAGAAAAATTCGAGCTTAGAGAGGTGAAGTCCTTGGATTAAGCAAGGCAATTAATTTGGACATCAGTACATTGAATTCCAAACTTTCAAATTCCATGTTTTGCCTCTATTTCATGCTGTTTACTAAAAATTTTTGGTTTTTATTTTTCAACTGTGACAATTACTTGGCAAAGCAGACAACAGGTTTCATTCACTGTAGTTGGATATTTTGCTTTTGTTGAGGTCAGAGTGCTCCCTGGCCGCCTGATACACTGGAGACCTACCCTTTCTTGCTGAAGAATGGACTCTGGAACACTGTCATCCTACATGTAACCAGTGTCTGTTTCTCACTTTCCAGCATGCAAACACATCCATTGCAGTAAAGTAGCGAACTGTCCCAATGCACTATATTTAAGGTATGCAATAGGAATGCTCAGCTGAGTGCTAGAGGGGAGAATAAATGCTGTTCGGTCAATGAGTTGGCTTACTTTGGAAAAAGAATCATCAATCTGATAAGCAATGAGTACAATGTTTAAGATGTTTTAAATTCTTGTGTGGAACTAACTTTTCTACAGCATTCACTTTGTGAACCACCAGAAAAAAAATAGCTGGGGCAGAAATGATAGTTTAATTTACATGTCAGAAAAGCAGCCAAGAAAACATTGAACAGCTTGAGGATACAGTGCTGCCAAGTAGCATGACTTAGAAATTCAATTCAGCTTTGTAAGGAAAATATTTCTCTTCCCACTTCTGCAGAAGGAAAAGTCCCAGGATCCTGGAGGCTGGGTGGAAATGGCAGTCATCACAGCCTGGCTCCCCATAGCCCCAGCACAGACGCAGGACCTGTGAGTCACTGGCTGTGGACACCCATGCCACCACTGTCCACAAGGGGAGGGACAGTTGGAAGGCACTGGAACCCTGTTCTGCCATTGTCAGTCCCCAGCTTTGGTCTTGAATCTGCAGAAAGAAGAATCTGCTTCATTAACCTACTGGATCAGCGGGGGGCCACCACAATGGAGTGAAGAAAAGAGGTCCTTGTTCCCAGACCGAGGGCCAAGAAGAGGTTAGATGTGATGACCCTTGCTATGAGAGCGTGTTCCTGCCGTGAATTTCAAGAGCTGGTCATGCTTCATGTGTCTTCAGTATCTGCATGTAGCTTGGCACCTGGCACCTAATAGGTATTCCATTAACACCTGTTAACTAAATGACCCCGAAAACAATGCTGATAACAGTAAAGTGAGAGGAACCTCACAGTGAGCCATTTTGAATACACCTGTGTCCTGGGCAGACACCATACTGGGACCTCTGAGTTTGTCCTGGGCAGACACCATACTGGGACCTCTGAGTCTTCAAGACAGAGAAGCCATCTGGGGCCCCTCATGATTAAGAAACCTGGTCAAGTCACACTTTCAGTTAGAGGCAGAGTCATGTCACAAAGCCCAAACTGCTGCTTATATAGAATCTAAGCCTCATCTCTTTCCAATACTCTGTGATCGTAATGAAATTCCTGAATGTAAAAGAAGGAAAATCCTTTTTAATATTTAATTTAGCTTAGAGATAGGAAGGTCGGGAGGTGTAAGCCGCTGGTGAATGTAGCACATGGCAAGTTTGTGCATGAAATAGAATGTTCCAGTATTTTTTTTCTCTGCTATGTAGGCTCCTAGAGGCCACGTGCTTCACATGATCTTCACGCCCCATGCACGCTGAGCACCACTGGGTGCCAAGTACTGCTCCCACTGAGACACAGGTCCTAACCTAACGGGGTCCCAGTCTAGCAAGAGGAGTCAACCCATTAGAAATGGATAAGACGTGGTATGGCTTGTGCACATTAGAGGAATATCCCTGTTGTCCTGAGGAACATCCAAGAAGGACTGGCCACCCCTGTTTGGGTGTTCAGACAAACATCACCAGAGAGTTGCATCTGACCTGGAGCTTGAAGAAGAAGCAGACCTGTGGATAACGGAGAAAGGACATAGGGCTTGCAGCAGAGGGAAGCTCAGGACTGCTGGTGTGGAGTCTGTGGTAGGGGAGTCAGGCAGTGCAGGGATTCCTTTAGACCTGTTGCACCTCCACAACAGGTGACACATCAGGTGTGGTTTTGCAGAAATGGTTCTAGCAGAGAAGTCGTGTGGGAGCTGTTATGAAACAGAAGGGGTAAGCCTAGGAGCTGGGGCACCTGGGAGCATTTGCTTTTCTCACTTGCACTCACGGGAAGCACCAAGAGGAGGAAGGCTGAGGCTTCAGAGGATGGAGCAGGATAAAGCAACCAACCTGTAGGACCAGAGGTGGACAGAGAGGACTGTGCTAAAATGTCTGGAGTGGGCATTTGGAAGGCTGGGAGCATCTCAATCTGAGTGGGAGTGCAGAGGAGCCAGCCATTCCAGGATCTGGGCAAAGGATCCTGAACTTTGGGCGCGTCGACCTGGAGGTGTTTCCTGTGCAGCTGAAGCTTGCAGAGCTTGGACGGAGATCAGGGAGGGCAGGGCCAGCACCGTACTGGGTGGGGCCACTCAGGGAAGACAACCAAGAGGGAGGAGACAGCAGGGAGTGGACGAATCTGAGAAACACCAAGGGTCAGGCTTGAGTTGATGAGGAGAAGGCTATGAGATGGGGCGTGTCTGGAGCATGGCTGGAAGAGAGAAGAATCTGGAAACATGGGCACCAAGAAAGGCAGGGGTCCAGATGGGGGTACAGCCAGGGCAGATGGGGAGGCAGAAGTGAATGGCAGAGAAAATCCATCACTGGTCTTCACTGACCATCATGCTGGGAATAAAGTTTAGGCTGGGCTCCTGCCATGTGAGGCTGGGTGGGGCTGGTGATCAGCGGAGTGTGGAAGGTTCTGCCTTCCTGTCTGAAATTGGGGCTCCTGGTATTCAAAAAACAATGGAATGAATAAAGAGATGAATAAGCCTCTCTTCCCTGAAAGACCAAGGGATGAATCACACAATCCATCAAAGTGCTCGACGTGATGCCCTGTACAGATCTGCATCAATTAAACCCTCAGTTGTAATGAGATTCAGTTCATTTTGTGAAAAATTAGTTGAAAGCAAATATTACCATTAAAATTCCCAGTACCACTGCTCTAGGGTATTAACAACTTGGAAATTACCGATGCCCGAGTGTTCCCTGCACAGTAGTGCCCCAGCCAGCGATCACCATGGGGCCAGCTGTTTCCAAGTCTGTGTCCCTGTAGGGCCACCACCATGTTTCCCCTGCAGAGCTCACGGGCAGCCACTGTGCTTTCCACGGTTCCCCCTTCTCGACCATTGTGGTGCTAGGACCCTGCGGACAGGACAGCTCCTCCTCCCCGAGGACCCAGGGATATGAGAATGAGTAAGAACTGTGGCCGTGGCCTTGGATCCAGAGTTGTTGCCTGGGATTGAACTGCCACCCCTGAGGGACATCTTGGTTGCAGGGAGTGTTGACCTGGAGCAGAGGCAGAGCTGATGGGCAAAGGCACTTCTCACTTCATCTGTGGGGGTGTTCAAGGTGTGATTGTGATAAACCAATGATCTTTGAAATCTCTTCTGTTAAATGTAACTGCCACTGGAAACCAGGCCTTTTAATGGCTTCCCGGCCTTTTGGCTAA
Source organism: Hylobates moloch (assembly GCF_009828535.3). Taxonomy (NCBI): domain Eukaryota; kingdom Metazoa; phylum Chordata; class Mammalia; order Primates; family Hylobatidae; genus Hylobates; species Hylobates moloch. The sequence continues at coordinate 2,151,538 of NW_026652278.1, forward strand.
GATCAAATAGAAACAGGCCTTTCTTAAAACCTTCCCTTTCTTACCTACAAGAACTTCTTTCAAGGTGAACCAAGAGTCTATGAAACATGTTTTCTCCAAATAGTATTATTGAACAGATAAAATTGAAACGAAAGAAACAAGAGTATTTTCTACATGGAATTAACATGTTTCCCCCTCAAGGGCAGATGAGCTTTAATTTTTGCAAGATACCTCCCTCCCCACCACCCCTGCCCTGGGACTGACCACTGGCTGGATCTCACTGGGCTGTCTGGGCTGATTCTGCGCCAATGATAAAGAAGGGGGCCTTGATGCCGCCAGCAGGACCTCTAAGAAGGGTCCCACTCTGGGTCCCATTCACCCTCATAGACGCCCACCTCTCCCCAGCACTAGCCTCTCTAGATGGCTGCACCCCCTCATAACTCCCAGGCACTGTCCCTAGTTTCATACTTTGCTTCTCTTCACAGTAATGCACCAGCATGGGCTCTGTGACTGCTACTCAACAACGCCCAGCAATTTGCCTCCTTCCCAGCAAATGAATAGTCTCCCTCCCCTGACTGCTCCGTGTCAGAAGAGCTATATGACTTCCTCAGTCCAGTGGGTTGCGGGCAGGGTTGACATGTGTCACCAGCAGGCCAAGCATTTAATTATCAGCATAAGAACTTCTAGCCAACCAGGAAGCTGAGCATCCAGACTGCAGATTCTGGAAGATCCGGCTTTTGTCTCTGGCTGCTGAGTCTCCACATAGAGGACATTTTTCTTGGGGAGCTTCCAGACCCGTGGCAGACCTTATGTGAGTGAGAAACTCAGCTTAGTTTTTAAAGCCCTGAGGTTTGGGAGATTTTTATTACTGCAGCATAACGTCACCTGTGCTGACAGAGACACCTGGCTGGAGCATTATAGATATTCTTTCCTGAGTGCTGGAGCCAAGAAGTGCCCTTTTCCTCTCACACAAGCCAAACTCCTCCTCCATCTGCCTCCTTGGGCTTCCGCTGTTGCTGGAATGCAGCTCTGGCTGGTCACACCATCAGCCTCACATTCTGTCAATCCCCTCACTGCCTCCCTCTCTCTAGCATGTGCTCCATGAGGGCAGGTGCTGTGTCTGTCTCAATTATTGTTAGAGGCTCAGTATATGCCCAGGAATGTTTGTGCAACAAATAAATGAATGAAAGCTTTTTTACAAAGAGAAGAAAAATTGTATGATGCAAATGACTACTCACTGATTTATTGTTTATGTAAATTAACAGTATTTTATGTTGGATTTGCTTTAAATGGGACATGCATATTATACAGGCACTAGAATTTAATTTTAATCAAACAGACATTTCTGCTGAAGTTGTTTTGGTTTCCTCTCTTACTGTCTCACATTGTTCACGAATAGTTCTGCTTGGTACTTCTCAGCAATGTGAGAGACTGGAAGACAGCCACACTTTCACGAGCACTTGCTGTGACTTCTGCCTATCTGCCTCAAAATGTAGTCAATGCAGACACGAACAGACGCCTTCCTAAGTGGGGCTCCGAGGGTGGTGCGGACGGAGTTCTTATCCCAGGATATCAGTTGGCTCAGAGGGCAGGAAAAACAGGGTGGGGAAGGGTTTCCCTCTCACCTGGTGAGTTGACATGAAAAGGTGGCCTCATTTAGTCTTCAGTGAAAAAAACCTTGCTCTGGTTGTATTAACTGTTTCCTCACCACACAGTCGCCATGTTATTCACTTTCAGCCATTATTGAAGACTCGCCATGTGCCAGCAACTGAGATATCTTGGCAGGAAAGCCACAGCCCTTGTCATCAGAAGCTTGGAGCTTGTTTTTCTGGGCCTTAATACGCTTACTTAGCTCATCTACCCACAGCGGGTCCCTGTTAGAACGGATGAACATGCACACACAAAGATACACACATGCACAAACACAAAATGCATGCTTGTGCAGACATACGTGCAAGTACACACGCAGGCATGCACACATCTTCGGACTCAGAGATCGGGAGTGAGCTGCCAGGTCCACGGTGCCCGTGAGCCACAAGACATAGCTGGTGGCTGCTGAGCCCGAAAGCATTTTTTTTTTCCCGAGACGGAGTCTTGCTCTGTCACCCAGGCTGTTGTGCAGTGATGCGATCTCGGCTCACTGCAACCTCCGCCTCCTGGGTTCAAGCAATTCTTCTGCCTCAGTCTCCTGAGTAGCTGGGATTACAGGCATCCACCACCACACCTGGCTAATTTTTGTATTTTTAGTAGAGATGGGGTTTCACCATGTTGGCCAGGCTGGTCTTGAACTCCTGACCTTGTCATCTGCCCATCTCAGCCTACGAATTTTTTTTTTTTTTTTTGACACAGAGTTTTGCTTTTTTGCCCAGTCTGGAGAGAAGTGGTACGATCTCAGCTCACTGCAACCTCTACCCCCTAGGTTCAAGCAATTCTCTAGCCTCAGCCTCCTGAGTAGCTGGAATTACAGGTGCGTGCCACCATGCTGGGGTAATTTTTTTGTATTTTTGGTAGAGACGGAGTTTTGCAATGTTGGCCAGGCTGGTCTCAAACTCCTGACCTCAGGCGATCCACCCGCCTCAGCCTCCCAAACTGCTGGGATTACAGGCATGAGCCACGGTGCCCAGCCAGCCTGACCGCATTTCTGCGATAGCCTTCAAGGGAGCCACGGATGACCACGGACTGTCTTTAGGCAGATGCTGCAGTGCTATTGTCGTTGTGTTATGTTGACAAGCTTCTGAGCTCTGATACTGCAATCATTACTTAATGGAAGGGATGTTTTCTGCTTCGGGGAACTCTGCCACGTGCTTCTCCTTCTCAGCTTCAAAAGACAATCTCGTCAGCGTGCGGACCATGTGAACAGAAAATCGCCTGCCTTCAGGAGGTGGAGTCGCTGAGACAGGCAGCCCCCGAGAGCCGGAGCAGGGAGCGACAATGTCCGGGCCAGGAACTGTGTCCTCAGCCCGACCCACTGGTCAGCTCCCGGCCACCAGGAGTCCATTTAGCCAAGAGGCAGTCCTACCACCTGTGGGAGCCAGCTCACACGAGGCAGAGTCTCACTTCCTTAATTAAGAGAAGTGCCTCTTGTTTTCTCTGCTCGAAATTTTCTGATGTGCATACACTCCAACAACCTTACTACTAAGTATAAAATGATACTTTCTGTCACGGAGAACACAAAGAAATCAGGAAAATCCTCAAACCCTGGGCCCCCTTGTGGCACACAGGAGCGCTTGCCAAATGTTTTACTGTCTTTACTTTTGGGGGAAATTCTCTTCCTTGGTCAAAATCTCCTCTTTGGACAGGGTGGAGGGTGCACCTGGCATTGCTGCTTGCCCAGGCACAAGGACGACAGGCTGGGCTAACCAGGACCTTTACTCTGAAGGGCAATATTTTTGTTTGTTTATTTATTTATTTATTTATTTATTTATTTATTTTTGAGACAGAGTCTTGTTCTGTCATCCAGGCTGGAGTATATTGGCACGATCTCAGCTTACTGCAACCTCTGCCTCCTGGGTTCAAGTGATTCTCTTGCCTCAGCCTGTCAAGTAGCTGGGATTACAGGCACACACCACTATGCCCAGTTAATTTTTGTATTTTTAGTAGAGACAGGGTTTCATCATGTTGACCAAGCTGGTCTCGAACTCCTGACCTCAAGTGATCCACCCACCTCGGCCTCCCAAAGTGCTGGGATTACAGGTGTGAGCCACTGCGCTGAAGGATAATATTCTTTATTCTGCTCTTGCGCTTACAAATAATTGGCAATGAGAAAGAAAGACACACTGACGTGAGACATTGAGATGGTGAACCTCGTGCTCCCCAGTCCCTGCCGCCGTCCATCTCTCGGTGACATCCTGGCAGTTGCACATTTTATGTTGAAACAAAGTGAGAGGCTGAGCTTGAAAACCTTCAGTTAACAGAATTGAATATTAATCTTCAGTGATGCGGGGAGGAACTAGTTCACAATCCTGTTCCTTTTTGGGGGCAAAGAAGTTATCCCTCAGAGCCGGGGCATGTTTGTTTGTGAGCTGCAGAGTCCGAGAATCAGCAAAATATTTCTTATTAATGTGGGGGATGAAAGAGTTATGCTGAGTAGACACATTTCTCCACTGAAAACTGCAGTAATTGATTTTTAAAGCTACTGTAGAAAATGCCATTTTTCCCATTTGTTCCTCTGTCATTAAAATACAGTTTCATGTGAGCGCATTTCTGCACCTATTCCTTTATTTCTCTGTGCAATAACTAACAATTTTGTCAGATTCTTTCACTGGGATTTGCCCTCGTATTATTTCAGTGAAAGTGTCTTTATAGGCAGCCTGCGCCTGACTAAACAGCTGAAAGGAAAACATCAGAGACCGTCTTTGGAAAAAGACAGAGAAACGATGTGAATGGTGGACTGATTTTCAAATGACTGACAAATAATTAATCAAGGGAATGGCTTCAGCCTTTAATATCTCCTGACAAAGTAAAAGATGTTGCATATCCTGAACCTGCAATAGTCACTTGGGAGCCCAGACCTAAAAAGAGCTGGTTCATCTCAAGAGCTGTCAGGATTCCACATTAAACCTTACAGTGAGCTGCATGTATGATTTGGGATCATTCCAGGGCGGCCCCTTATTGAGATGTGAGCAGCTATGGCCTCTCTAAAAGCTTGTATGTGATAGCCGTGTGAGAGCCCTGTCATCCTTGATAATCATCATTGGTTCTGGGTCTAGCATCAAGCTAATAGCAAGGGCAATGCCTGGGATAACCAAGGCCCACAAAGTGTTTGGCAGGGGTTCTGCCTCCCTCACACAGAGCATCACATTGGATGTGTCTCAGTAACAAGTCAGGCTGCAAACAACCCTTTTTATGAATGTGAAAATAAAAACCCCAAGAGCAGTATTTTTGCCATTGCATTTCAGTTGAACTTGCAGGTTTTTAGAAACCATGCCTACCGAAGGAATGCAAACCCTGCGTTGTGCTTTAACTCACTCTCAACTTGAAGCTATAACTGTGCCCAGTGATTTTAACACTGGATGGACAGTGGGCTCAGTTTCCAGTGTTCAGGATTTGATTAATGAGTCCTCCTGGGATCCTTTGTGCTCTGTCCCCCCTCTCATGATCTTTATCAGGTTACTACCTATCAGAATCTTGTATAGCGAGAGGCAGAGACAACAGCTCAGAGGGAGAAGGGATTATCAATGGCAGAGGGCCAATGGCACAGCATGTTTTGTATTTTGAGCCTAAAATCTAGAGTGAAGAAGTTGCTTGTCCACAGTCCCGGAACAAACTCACGTGGGTCCAAATGGCAGAGGGAGCATGGAGCTCTGGGACGGCACTTCATGTGGCAGCCTGAGTTCAGCCTGAAAGCAAAGCTTGTGAATCAGGTGGCGTCCTCCTCTCTGTCGTGGGTCTCCCCGTTCATTCTGAGAGTGATTTCTGAGATAGTGAGAAAACAGACTATGTTAGGTCAGTGTCTGTGTCCTGGTGGAGACTCTCTTCCCGCTGGCTGTCATTATCAATTCTACACTGAAACGCATCCAAGTGAAGGGTTTCTTTGCCTGACAGTGAGCTATAAACTCCTGTGGACTGAGATGAACCAATTTGGAAGGAGGGCTATTATTCCACTACATGGCAAAGGGGAGAAAATAAGCAATCGGCTCATGCTGAAAAAAAGCCTCGATAAGTGGGAAATTCACTGCATTTGGCAAGGCTTCAAAGCAGTTTCAGCTTCTATTTTAATAAAGTGACATTGAAAATAACCCCAAATTTCTTTTTAAACTCCAAAAATGAAAAATCCTTTTAGATATTTCCTGCTATAAAAATAAGTCCAAATGTTAGGTGAAGGGATTCCAGGTGATCAGCTAGATGTTCCGTGGGTTGCCCTGTGACTTTCAGCCCCAGATCGATGCTGTGAACATGATCATTATCTTCTGCCAAGGACCAGGGGAAAGAGCAGAGCAGTGAGTCTCGAGTGCTGCAGCCTCCTTTGATTTCTGTATCATTAAATAGCAAAATGGTAAATGGAAGCTACTGGCCCAAATTTTAGGGATGCCACAAAATTGGGTTACAGTGAAAAGAACGCGCATCCTTCAATTAGGGATCTGAATCAAGATTCCTTCATTAATGAAAATTCATTGAACACCAGGGGCATGCTCAGCGCTGTCCGCGGTACTGAAACTACCTCATGAATGACCGCTGCCTTCCAATGCATGAATGAATGAATACAACCAAAATCACGTGAGCCCCACCCATACTCAGCGCTGTCCGCGGTACTGAAACTACCTCATGAATGACCGCTGCCTTCCAAGGCATGAATGAATGAATACAACCAAAATCACGTGAGCCCCACCCAAGTTGCAGAGCCATATGCTAACCTGTAGACCCAGGAACAATAAGAAATGCGTAATTTTTTAATACAAAACAAAAAACAAAAAAACCCCAACAACACATCTTTGTCTTCATAGAGCTAACAGCTTACATTCTAGTGCATGGACAGTCAACAAATAGAAAATAAATAAAATCTGTGGTTAATTAGATGATAAATGCTATGGAGGAAACCAGGGAGGTTTAAAAAAAAGGGTGAGCCATGGGCACAGCTGGGACACCTATGTGTATACCCACATACACACCTATGTTTATATCTGTGTCTTACTCCAGGGTAAACTGTAACCACAGATCCTGCACACATATACAGACAGACAGACACACACACACACATTGACATGAACAAACTTCTCGTTGTGTTTCTCTAGAGAACCCTGACTGATACAATTAGTCATAACAAAACATAGAAAAGTAAACCAACATTTTATTGTTTTATCTTGGCAAATATCCAGAGAAATCTAAACTTTTCCCCCCAAATATCTGCCCATATGTCAAAATGAATCTCATCAGCATCCAGGCACAAAGGAAGCCAGAGAGATCTGCCACCTGCTTCAGAAAGAACCACAGAACTCTGAGATGCTTCCTTGTGTGAGAGAATTTTACATCAAATTATTAATTCTGAAAGTAAAATGACAAATAAACAGATTGCTTGAGTGTTGTTGGTCCCACTCGTTCACCACTTAATTTGTTCCCTAAAAGCTGTCTCTGAAGGATTTTATTAAGCTAGCAATCAAACCATTTAATTTTTCACCAGGCTATTTTGCCATTGAAAATTCAAATTTTACAATAAAGTAAACATTTATTTAATTCATTTACTTAATTTTTATTGTTAGCTCCACTACTAACTTACATATATATATATATATATTTTTTTTTTCATAAAAAGAGAAGAAACACCAAGTCACTTCTCCCATAACAGCTGCAGGGCCCATGATGAGGTCAGGGGTCCCTCCTAGGGGGTGAAGGCTTGAGTATGGGATGTTTTGGCAGCTGTACACCTTGTTTCTGATAAAATAACCAGAAAGAAAGAAGACACAAACCAACCACCACCATTACCTAGTTCTTACATTATCGTCCTAGGAAGTTACCATGTTTGTTTCCTTTTGTACTCCAGAGTACATAAATGCCACCAATGTCAATCTAGTTTTGAATCATGGTGACTAGAACTGAGGATAGGCCATGCTGCCACTCTGTCCCTCCAGGGAAGCCAAAGTTGCTTGTGTGTTAGTTTCAGGCTTGCACAGGTAAGGACAGGGCCAACCCCGGGGATGGGTCAGTTCCATAGAGACAGTGGCCCAGCCTGACCTGGCCCTGTGTGTGATCTTGGGCCAGTGTGAGAAGCTCCTGGCAATTCCCGGCTCTGGACGCTGGCAGGCGCTGCTCCTGTGGAGTGCAGTGGATGTGGCTTTCCACATTCCGTGGCCAGGCCCTGTGCACGGTCCCTCCTGGTCAGTGTTCCTCTGCCCCACTCCCCACTCGGGGCACCCTCTAGCCCTCCTTCAGATGTGGTCCTGAGCCCTGCACCTTTCTCCACACTGGCCTCCAGCTCCTGATGGTGAGTGGCCTGCGGGATCCAGAGCCAGCTGAACTCAAGTCTCAACAGCAGCTCTATCCTCAGGGAGGGGAGGGTGCTCCATTGCTGCAATGGGAAGATTCTTTGAACTAGACCATACTTGTCTGATAATGGACTTCTCATCTGTCTAGCAAGATTCCATTTACTAAGGAAGCCGGTCTCCACTGAGCCTGGAGTAGACCTGTCACTGTGTGCGGAGCTTGTGTGCAAGAACGATTTTCGATGTCTTCCATTGAGTGAACTCACTGCGCACCAGGTAAATTTGCTTAGCTGGGCTGCGTCGATCCTGAGCTGTGCGTTTGCCCAAATCTGCAATGTTGACTTCATGCAGTTTTCACGATGTGTTTGGGGCCTGCAGTGTGTGGGATAAAAACGCAGATTCTAAGCTGGGGTTTTAATCCTGGCCCTGCCCCCACCCTGCTGTGTGACTCTGCAAAGCACTTAGCCCCTCTCTGCCTCAGCTTCCTCCACTGCCAAACAGGGATGATAGCGACAGGGGCATGGACTTCAGAGGTCTGCCCTGAGGATCCGAGACGCCGTGCAGTCATGTGTCGCTTGACAATGGGAATACATTCTGAGAAATGCATCAGCAGGAGATTTTGTCCTTGTGCAAACCTCCTAGAGGGTACTTACGCTACACTCTAGGAAGTACCGCCTCCAGCACATCCAGCCTATCTAGTGTAGTCTACTGTTCTAGGCTACAAACCTGGATGGCGAGTGGCTGTGCTGAATACTGGAAGGCAATTGTAACACAATGGTAAGGATTTGTGTATTTAAACATAGAAAAGCTACAGTAAACATATAATATTATAACCTATGGGAGCGCTGTCATCAGTGGAGTCCATGGTCGACTGAGGCATTTTATGTGGCATCTAACTGCACATGTGAAGTGTTAGGATGGTGGCTGTTGTGATCACGCACCTGCTGTTTGCTCTTTGCTGTCACTGTTTGGACCCATCAGAGTTCAGGTTCTGATCAACCTTGTTCTTCATGGCCCTTCTCTGTGTCTGAAAATTATGGTGCAAATTATGGAAGTGATTTTAATGCAAGGTGGAGCTGGTAGCCTCACCTTCAGTCCTAATGTGGGCATCAAATCCCCCATATTCCCAGAGCAACCCCAAAAAGCCATAGCATCCCCTGTAGCACATTCTCAATCATACGTCTCAGTCACAGAAACAGCAGCAAATCAAAGGTAAAAATAGCAAGGAAAGGGAATTCTGACCTTTAAGAAGCCTTCTTCCTTATAAGATGGGGACAGGATTGGGAAGGAAGGGAAGGAGGGCACTGAGATTCCATATATGTAGTCATGTACTGGTTACTCATTACAGGTGTCTGTCTCTCTAGTAGATGCTCACAGCACACAATGTCTGCCCACTGATAGCTCAATGTCTCCCACTTTATTTGGGCTCAGCTGTTGTTACCAGGTTCCAGGAGGAATAAGTGGGAGTTTGGATTGGGAAGGACCCAGAAGGCAGGTCAGATTTGTATCACAACAAATACCTGGATTGCAGGGCTCAGCTGGGAGAGAGGTGGGCTTTCCTGCAAGTCAACAGCTTCAGTCCAGCACTTTTGTCAATTGGCCTTGCCCAAAGGCCACTGCCCAGCCAGAACAAAGCTTGTGTTGGAAGTGTTTCCACCGAGCCAGCGCCAGAAGACTGTCCCTTCCCTCCTCCGCAGCCTCATCATGACAGGAATTGAGCCGTTCCCCATCATTTGGTGTGTAATACCCTCATGCCCCTACCCATTAGGGCTTCCCTGGTGGTTCCTCTGGGATGCACAGGAGCTTAGGAGACCCCCCAAAGACAGCACTTTCCCCTCCACAACCCTCAGATGCTCTGGATCCTGGCACATCTCACTTTCTCTCCTCTGGGAATAGGCAATGCCTTCAGAGGCTGAGCTTTTACCAAGAGATTATTTCTTTCCAGCAAGGACAACTGCAGTTTGGCTCTTTGAGATTTATGGACAATAAAACATCCCGCACACATAAAGAAGTGCTCACGGCAGCCACATGGCTTGTCTGGCAGGGACTGCAGAGGAGGAGAAAAGTCTCCTCCTCCGCGTTGTCGTTCTGTTATCCCGGCCACCTTTCAACCTCCGGGTGTATTGTTTGCGTCCATGGAGAAGAATGGAAATGCATCTTAATGCAGCCATTCCACTAGCTGGAGGACAATCAGAGGGCTCTGGAGGGGAACCAGCCCAACAAAACAATAGCTGAGAGTCTGTAGATAAATATTACATCAAACAGCAAATCTCTGGAGTGCAATTGATCCTTGGGTAATAAAGATTGAACACAAAGATTTCCCCCAAAGGTGACCGACACAACTTACATGAATTTTCCCTTTGCAAAACCACCTGCAAATGGGGGTTTTTGGCTCAACGCTGCTACATTTGCTGATATCTGGCCCTCACAATGGGGCACCAAGAATTAATGCATAACAAAGCCCCCAGCCTCTGCAGCTGGAAGACCCCACTGCCTTGAGGACTAAATGCATCTCTCTTCCTTCACTCTCGGGAGCAGGGGTTGCTTGAAGGGGAAATGAGAACTCAGGGCTCTGACTCCAAGCCTGTAACATCCATGACAAGTACCTGGGACTCAAATACTGATTCTGCCCCTCAAAGCCTGGGGTGGGGCCCGGAAATATGCCATCAAATGAGTGCCCAGGTAGGCGAATCTACTCCTGAGCAACAGACACACTGAGAAGTGCTGCTGCCTTAGAGGAGGATGAGGTGGAGGAGCAGTCTCCTTCGTCTGTCTTTCTGAGGCAAGAGGGCCTGAGGTCCAAGGATCAGAAGGAACAGAGGGACTGCTGCAACCCAGAGACAACCAGACCCAGGTGTCTGCGAAAGGCCGACCAGAAGCCCTGGCTGCTCAGTGAAGGTGGTTAGAAGGAGGGTGGTTGATGGGCAGCCATGCTGGGGAGTTTGGGTGGGGAGATGACAGAGACTGTCCCCGCCTCAAAGGCCACCTCAAGAGGCACTGTGAAGAGAATGCTGCTAGGAATCTCCCAAGGGTGAATGCAGCTTAGGGTGATGAAGAGGCGTTTGAGATTTTGCTGAGCACCACCTGCAGAGCCCTTTGTAGGGAAAAACTGGGGGTTTATGGCAAAGCACCCAGAGCAGGAGCTGCTGGAGTAAGGCCTGTGTGTCAGGGGTTGGACCATGGCAGAGCAAGCCCACCCTGGGTCTCCTACCTCCAGGCTTTTTCCAGAGGCTTCACTGGATCTTGGAGAAGGAGATATAGCCCAGGAAGGGTGGTGGGATGTCGCGCAGGTGATGCACACAGGTGACACACGGGAGATGCATATGCAGAGGGCACACGGGGGATACACACAGTTGGCACAGTCAGCTGGTGCACAGGTGGCCCACCCAGGTGGCACACAGGTGACACACAAGTGGTAGACACAGGTGACACACAGGTGACACACAAGTGGTAGACACAGGTGACACACAGGTGATACACACAGGTGACATGCAGGTGGAAGACATAGATGACACAGGTGACACACAGGTGACACACAGGTGAGAAGCAGGTGGCAGACACAGATGACACAGGTGACACACACAGGTGACACACACAGGTGACACACAGGAGGTAGACACAGATGACACAGGTGACACACACAGGTGACACACAGGTGATACACACAGGTGACACACACAGGTGATACACACAGGTGACACACAGGTGGTTGACACAGGTGACACACAGGTAATACACACAGGTGGTACACAGGTGGTAGACGCAGGTGATACACACAGGTGACACACAGGTGATACACACAGGTGACACGCAGGTGGTAGACACAGATGACACAGGTGACAACACAGGTGGCACACAGGTGACACACACAGGTGACACGCAGGTGGTAAACACAGATGACACAGGTGACACGCAGGTGGTAGACACAGATGACACAGTTGACACACACAGGTGGCACACACTGGCAGGTCAGCATTCCCAGGGCTCTGCTTTCAGCTGCTACTTGGCTTTCTTGGAAACAGTGGCTTCCCCAGGCCCGGGCAAGAGAAGGCTGATAGCTCACGAGAGCTGTGCCCAGAGCTTCCGTCTGGCTTGTGATGACTGAGCCCAAGTTGAGAAGAGTCAACCTGAACTCTGTTCACCTGCGATGTGTTGGGTCTTTGCCAGAACCCCTGGTAGAAGGATCCAACCAGGGGCAAACTGGCCAGTCTGGATGGAGGTGCCTTTCCTGACCATCATGCCATTACCGTGATGCTATCGAGGGATTCATTGGAGATGACCAGGCCCTGACCACAGACACATGACCCCAGTCACACTGAGCCAGTGCCTGAAGACTGTCCCTTTCCTCCTCCCCAGCCTCATCTGGAGAGCGCAGGTGAGCTTCTGCACAGGCGCACACAGTGAGGGTTTCTGAGTGCAGTCACCTGCTCCTTTCTGCCCTGGCAGCCTGGGACCATGGGGGGTGTGTGACTCCCAGGGTCTGGCTGCTTCTTCCTAATCCTGGGCTCCCCTCTTAGGAGCTTAGATGGGTGGTTGGGTCACTCAGCATTTTGCTTCAGTTTCCTCATCAGTAGAATAAGTGGAGTCTCAGCAGCTATCTCCACAGCTTGCTGGAGGTTTGCACCAGGTGACTTAAATTTACGAGGCAAAAGACAATTCCTCACATATGGTAAGACCCAGTAAATATACACAATTATCATCAAAGAGTTTTACCACTGGACTTCGAGAACTGAATTGTAGCTTCCCTGTATTACATGATTTTCTCTCAGTGAAATCAGAAAAATCCTTTATTTTAGGTGAAGTCTTCACACCTTAGGGATGAAAAAGGCCTCACCAACATCTGCAAATGTTAATAAGCTCGTTCATTTTCTTGCAGGTTCACTGATGCCCAGGGAGTGAGGCGTGGTGGCATTGCATGGGGGGACTGCGCTGTTCCTGTCGCCCCCCCGGGACCTGGGGGGCAAAGCGGGTTGACTATCCTCTGCCGATTCCTGCGTCATTTCCATCCTTCATTCTCTGGTGTGGGATAGGCCAAGGTCTGAGTGTCTGAGTGACTCCCTACGATGAGGTTAAGGGAAGGTGGTCCACGGTCCTGGAGGAGCAATTTCTATTAGGAAATCTCAAGGCTACAGGAAACCGATCAAGTGAAAAAAAAAAAAAAAAACCCACGTACCCTTAAAAGAGCAGACTCAGAATCCAGCGACTTGCAGCAAACTTCACACTCTGGGTTCTTTAAAGATGACTTAAAATAGGAGGGCAGGGGCTCTCAGGCTGCAGGGGCGTGAGACTCCCTGGAGGGCTCCAGCCTGCAGTGTCTGGCTCAGTGGTCTTGGAGGACCCGAGAATCTGCTTTTCTGACAAGGTCCCAGGAGACACTGCTGCTGCTGCTGTGCCAGGCACACACTGAGGCTTCGGTCTCCATCAGCCGATTTGCTGGTGGGAGGATTGGGTGGGAGAAAGTCTGATGGAGGAGGGAGCTTAGCCAAGCCCTTCTGCAGTGACTCCTGGCTCTGCAGGGGGCTGGCAATGAAAAGACCACCACCTTTGCTCTCCTGCTGCAAAAGCCTCCCAGGAGCTCATGGGTGAGGGTTGCAGGAAGCCCTGTCATTACCATGAAGGTTTTCTACCCTGATGCAAGGTGATTGGTCACACCTACAAGCCGTGTGCCGCCTGGCTTAGGATCCTCACCTTTCCTGTAATTCACCCACATTCCAGCATCATCTGCACTCCAGATTTTTCAATACAGCAGTTCAGTTTCCAAAGCCTTACACATTCCGGCCAGCCACACGGCCAGAAATACAGCTCAGCAGTAACCTCTCTGTTGCATGACACCTGGCTGTGGAGTGTTTCTTAAGATGCAATTTATAATCATAAACATCATTTAGAAAAAAACAAAATTCAAAACAATTGTTTTCAGTTGTATCGCCATCACCTGCCTGCTCGGTTTATCATCTGCATTCTTGTGAGCTCCTTGACTTGGGCCTGGCTCCCAGGCTGGAGAAAATGAGGTGCTGGAGGAAGGAAGGAAGGAAGGAAGGAAGGAAGGAAGGAAGGAAGGAAGGAAGGAAGGAAGGGAGGGAGGGAAGAGGAGAGAAGGAGAAATGAAGGATAGAAGAGAAGAAGGAAAGAATGAGAGAAGGAGGGAGGAAGGAAGGAAGGAAGGAAGAAATTAAGGAAAGAAAGGAAGGAGAAAGGAATGAGAGAAAGAGGAAGGAAGAAAGAAAGGAAGGAAGGGGAGAAGGAAGAAGAAAGGGAGGAAGGAGGGAGGGAAAGAAGGAAGGAAGGAAGGAGAAATTAAGGAAAGGGAAGAAGAAAGGAATGAGAGAAGGAGAAAGGAAGGAAAGAGAAAAGGAAGAAGAAAGGAAGGGAGGAGGGAAAGAGGGAGGGAAGGAGGAAAGGAAGGAAGGAAGGGGAGAAGGAGAAATGAAGGAAGGAAGGAAGAGAAGAAGGAATAAGAAAGGGAGAAAGAAGGAAGGAAGGAGGAAGGAAGGAGAGAAGGAAGAAGGAAGGAATGAAGGGAGGGAGGAAGGAAGGAGGGAAGGAAGGAAGGAAGAAGAGAAGGAAGGAATGAAGGGAGGGAGGAAGGAAGGAAGGAGAGAAGGAAGGAAGAAGAGAAGGAAGGAAGGAAGGAAGGGAGGAAGGAAGGAAGGACAGAAAAAAGAAGGGATGTTCACTGCCTGTCAGCTCTTCAAAGCCCACTTGTCACTCTTGAGGATCTAAGAATCTGACCTAGATTCTGATGCCCAGTAGGTGTTTAATGAGCAGCTGGTGCTGAACAGACAAGTTCGATGTCCGGCAAATACTTGCCAACAGACGTCTTTCTGCTTAGCTCTGTGCCTGGTGCCAGGAGGTGAGTCTAAACAAAACCAGCAGAGCCCGGTCTGGGAGGCTGGCCCAGTGCCCCTGACATCTGGGAGGCACTCTTTCCCATGAGAAAACATCAGCCTTGCAGGCTTCTGGGGTGGGGATTTTGTCACCTCGTCCCCATGCCTGGTTGAGAGCCCCATGTGACATTCTTGCAGAAGCTCCCGAGGCCCAGCAGGCAACTTGGGAAGGGGTTGTCCAGGCTGAGGCCCAGGTGCAGGCTGTCCCATCGCTGTAAGCAGCGTGTCTGCTTGGAACATCTCTGGACCAGCATTGTGGTTACACAACACCAAAGCAAACACAAACAGCAAGGCTGAGGAAGCGTGTCCATCCCAGCCTCCTGGAGGACACGGTGAGTTTGGAGGTTACAATAACAGGCTATTGATATTTTATTTGCTCTGTGTCACATGTGGGTAAAACTCCCTGCATGGCATCTAGGGAATGTGTGTGCAAATCTGTTTCTCAAAATGAGCCTAAAAAGCAGAACTTACAGCTGCCGTTTTGGAAACTGAGTAGAAGAGCTCAAATTCACAAAACCTTTGTTGAAACAATCAGAATTAACAGTGAGCAGCTGCTGAATCCAAAGGGAATTTTTCCCCCGTGATGACAGAGCCCGTGTCCCCTGGGAACCCGGGACAAGCACTGGGGGTTGCAGAGTCAGATTGGAGGATGGACATGAAGCCCCAGGTGGTGCCCCATGCTGGCGAGCTTCTTCCAGGAGACGTGTGGTTGGAAAAGGGGCCTTCACCAGCTGGTGCTGCTGTCAGCCTGGTGCCTGGCGAGTCTCCCTCCTTGCCATCCCAAAGGACAGTTGTGTGGCCTGGGACTGAGGGGATGGCTTCCGCCTAGGATTCGTCTCCTCCTGCAGAGGGTCAGTCTCAGACCGCACCACTGGGCACACGAAGCCTTGCTTCCCCCTCCGAGATGCCCTTCTTCCGTCGTAGAAGGCCTGCCTGCTCCTTTTTCCTTTTCTTTTCTTTGCTTTGCTTTTTTCTTTTCTTTTCCTTTCCTTTCTTTTATTTTCTTGTCCTCTTTCTTCTCTTCTCTTCTCTCTTCTCTTCTCTTTCCTTTTCTTTTTGAGACAGTCTCCCTCTGTGGCCCAGGCTGGAGTACAATGGTGCCATCTCAGCTTACTGCAACCTCCGCCTCCTGGGTTCAAGTGATTCTCCTGCATCAGCCACCCAAGTAGCTGGGATTACAGGCACACACCACCACATCTGGCTAATTTTTGTATTTTTAGTAGAGACAAGGTTTGGCCTTGTTGGCCAGGCTGGTCTGGTCTCAAACTCCTGACCTCAGGTGATCTGCCTGCCTTGGCCTCCCAAAGTGGTGCTCTGTATTTCTTCTCCTAAACCGTCCCTATTTCCCCAGGGTCCATCCCTCCCACCATCCCTCCTGTTGCTGAGATATGGCATCAATGTGCCAGGCTGGGCCTCTTGGCCCACAAGACAGGCATGGAGAGGGCAAGAAGCTGCGACTTTGGGTCACAAAAGCCGCTGAGTACCATGGAGACCATGCAGAGGTGGCTCGCTCACCCCAGCTCAGCTGCATCTGGCCAGGCCCACGCATGAGAGGGTGAGGAGGTCTTCAGAATGGAGTCAGCCATGGCTGGCCAGAAGCAGACCTACTGTGACGGATCTCAAAATGGCCCCATGTGCCCTCCCGCTTGTGGAACTCTCTTCTGTCAACTCTGACTCCAGACCCAGGCAGGGATGTGCCCTGGCGATGGGATGCCAGCAACTGTAGTTCCAGCAGAAGCCCAGAAAGCACGTGGAGGCTCAGCTTCCCAGGCTGTGTTCTGCCTTCATCAGCACTGGGCTCCAGGCACCTGCCAGAGGACGAAGCAGGTCCCTCAAGGTGTGTCAGACAAACCTGCTGTAGTCCCACTGAGGGCCATACAATCTCCAGCCAAGATCAAAAGAACCACTTAGCCAACCCAGGGATTCCTGAACTAAATAAACGTTGTTTTCAGCCGCTGCGTGTGGGGGCCATTCGTTCCACAGAGGTCCTGTGATCATAGAGAACGGATGCACTTATCTGAGCTGATACTTGGAACCACACGCCCCGATGCCTCTCCCTCTGGGGCCTGGCTGATGATCAAGGCCACGGGAACTGTGATGAGAGATGCCTGACTCTTGGGACCCTGTGGCGTTGCCTGCCCTGCTTGGCACGAACCGTTCCCGGCAAAAGCTCTCGAGTAGTCTGCACTTACTGGAGGAGGAGAGAGGAAACTGCCAGCTAAGCCCTTCTGTTACAGATTCAGCTTGTGGAGCTGAGAGACTGACTGCTTCCCTGCTTTGCAGCTTGAGTAAAAACATCGAGTGTTTCTGGGGAAAGAGCTGCCGGAGGAGTGGAGCTACTTCCTTGTAGGAAACACGCATGGCACTTTCTGGGGGCGAACCACACTTGCAGGGAAGAACGAAACCTGGTCCCGAATGGGGGGAAGGCAGCCACAATTTTTCTTTCGGAAATAGACTGTCTGCTCTCACCATAAATGCAGCTATGTGACTTGACATGGCTTTTGCAGACTGATGTTAAAATAATCAATACTAAGAAGACAAAATGATGCATTTGGACAGTGATGAGCCAAAAAAAGAGCAAGATTGGTGGAATTAAATTAAACAAAAACCTGAAACAGAAACAGACATCCCATTATTTGAGCTACAGAAAAATCATTTCTGTATATTTTATAAAGATTTTATCCAGTTATTTCAGGATCACAATTATTCTTAAAAATGAGACAAGCTGACAATGTAAAAAAGCTTTCTTTTAACTATTCAGTGCCAAGGGAAAATATAAAAATGACTCTATCTTAATGAGTAAAATTTACATACACTGTTGACCTTGGATGCAACCTTGCATCATTTCATGTCATCTGATGTGCATTTTCCTTTCCCATAACTGACATTCAAAACTACTTCTCAGAGTCCAGAAAAATATCACATAATCCTTACTTTTCCATAATCTAAAGAAAGGAAAAATAAAGAGCAAACGTACATTTCTCATCGATAAAAGTCAAGAAGTGAAAATTCCCATAGAATCATGATCACAGAGCATATGCGTTCCTTCAGGTAGTGCAGGGGGAGAAGAGGATGAGCCCCCATCAAACCTGCAAGGAAGCTTTGTGGGTCGGCATTCTCCTGGAGGGTATGCACCCCTTTCTTCCTAACGGTGTGTTGAGCACCCAGGCTGACACTGGTCTGCCTCAAAGGTCTGGTGTCTGCGCGGCCAGGCAGCCCAGCAGCGAGACAGCCTGGGGAGCGGTGGTTTGCAGGCATGAGGGATATCACATCTGTGTGCTGATCGTCTTTCCTCTGACTGCACCTGCTGTGGCCTTGCCTATGAGTGACCATGGGGTCCTGGCACCCAGGCTGTCCGTTTTGGCTGCATTTGACAAGCAGCCAGTGTCAGCTTTCCAACAACACACTTTGTTCAGAGACATTTTTTTCTTTTTTTACCCAGATCTCTGCCTCAATCCCTGCTGAAGTTTGTTCTCTCCATTTTGCCTCAAATTTATTGCACAGGAAGGTTGACCAGCTCCTCCTTGGATGAAGAACCAGGTATCTCTGTTTGTGCCCTTACTGCAAGCCTGTGAGCGCTGAGAGGGGGCACAAATGCACACATTCATTCACTCATCCAGGAAGCGCTGAGGGTCCACTGGCACAGAACAAAGGAGAATTCTTGTCCTCAAAAAATCATCCGAAATCACGTGCAGTGTATAATAGACACACAGTGAGCTACAGGAGTATAGTGAGGTGTGGGGTTGAGATGCCACAGAGGGAATAAATGCTTTTCAGAGGAGAAGGTGTTTGATTTAGCCCTTGAAGTATGTGTCTGCAAGGAAAAAATGGTGTGGTAGCTTTCTCAGGCAGGGTTTGCATGAGGAAAAAGTGCTTGTACCATACAATAGTGAGCAAGGAACATCATCCCCTAATTCACAGAAGACATACGGACATCCAGCTAATCAACAGCTTTGAAAAAATGATGCAACCTCAAGAAGAATCCAATATATGTAAATTAAAACTACAAAAAAACATTGCTTATGGCCAAGCAGGTTAGAAGCATTTTAAAATAACACTCCATAATGGCATAATGAGATAAACTGGCTGCACTCATATACTACCCGCTCAGTCATATGGATCAGGAATTTTAAAAGGGTCCATGCCATTCAGCCTTATATCATCTGAAGACCAAGATTCACACTCCAAGACTGTCACACAGGACTGGGCATATTAGCAAAGTTGGGTTGCCCCACGTGCTCAACACAGGAAGAGAGAATACTCATGCATGAATGATTACGTGGCTGTGAAAAATCAGGCTCATGAGAGATGTTGGATGACATGGAAGATCATGACGGTATACACAGAAAGTTCTGTTACCAAAATGCATGACTCATGTTATCGTGGCTACATGAAAGTTGTGTTTCAGATTGCATGCCTTTGGATGTAAGTAGCAAAGTGCGACTCAGAGTGTCTTACGCCGTAGGGGTTTGTGATCATCCAGAACAAGACATTTGGAAATCAGTGGCCCTAAGATTAGCCCAGGGCACTTTTGAGCACTCCTGTGCTTCCTCTCTGCTGTCCCTGTGGCTCAGCCCATCCTTGGGTGTGGTCTCTTTTGCTCGCGAGATGAATTCAGTATCCTGGACTCACATAGCCATGTCAAGATTTTACCCAGAAAATAATCATTCTTCATTCTCTCTTTTCTCCACATAGATACAAATATGACAACTCTTTAAACAGCTCCCCAGGGGATGGTCCCCTCCAGCTCAAATTTCTGTGGCCATGGTGCAATATATCCACACCAAAGCCAACCCATGGTGATGGGAAGGGACAGGACAAGGCCACCGTTGACTTTCTGATAGTGTAGAGGGGCCCCTGTTTCTAAAATGCACTGTCCCCAGTGACCTTGGACTGCCATAACAAAACACCACAGACTGGGTGGCTTAAACAGCAGACATTTATCGTCTCAAAGTCCTGGAGGCTGGAAGTCCAAGGTCAAGATGTTGGCAAGGCTGGTTTCTCCTAAGCCCTCTCTCCTCAGCTTGCAGGTACTGTTTCCTCCCTGTGTTTAGGGCCACACCCTTTTGACCTCATACAGTCATGCTGGAGGTCAAGGTTTTAACCCATACATTTTAGGGGAACACAATTGGGGCCAAACGAAAGGTCAACAATTTTGCTAGCAAGAACCGTGAGTAGAGAAAAATGCCATTGCATAGACCACAAACCCTCAGCTACACATCCTTGGAGTAAAAAAAAAATGCCCTCCAAAACTGTAACAGTCATCCTCTCTGGAATGTGGCGGCATTAGGGTTGAGTTTCGTCTTCTTCGTGTAGCTGGAATTTGCAGAGCAGAAGGAAGGAAGTGGAGCATAGAAAAACCTCCAGACAGTTTCATATTTGCCATTAGGTATTATCCTGAATATGAAGCTGCACATGCAGAGCACGGAACTTTATAAAACTGGTGAAAGAATGACTGCTGTGTAGCTGTAAAATGAACAGTTCCCAGAGCTCAAGCAGAGCTGGAAGATATTTGGGTTCTGAGCAGCCAAACAAAGAAGAGTGACCTCATTTAGCACCAGGGCATTCAGCAAACACCTGGGAAAATACAATGTTTAGGAAAGATACTGTGGAGCTTATAACAAGTAGAGGAGCAAAATGTGTTCCAACCACAGAACGGAAAGTGGAAATTGAAGCCTACCGTTGTAAGTTTCTTACATTAAATGCAAAGTTTTATATTAGTAGAAGATTGGTTGTGATATTTTAAATGGGCATGTTTTCTATAACCAAATAATGCTTATTCACATAATGCAAGTGGTTTACATTAAAAATCAGTTTGATTCACCATATTAAAACAATAAGAACAAAAAGTGGCCTCAATGAATGTGGAAAATGCATTTG
The DNA here is from genome assembly GCF_009828535.3 of Hylobates moloch. Taxonomy (NCBI): domain Eukaryota; kingdom Metazoa; phylum Chordata; class Mammalia; order Primates; family Hylobatidae; genus Hylobates; species Hylobates moloch. Next base: position 2,172,197 of record NW_026652278.1, read on the forward strand.
ATAGAATCCAACATCCGTTCTTGATGAAAACGATCAGCAAACTGTGAAAAGATGGAAACTCCTCAAGCAGTGAAAGAAAGCTATTAATACTGACCTTGCATATTTTGACCTTACTAAATTCACTCATAAATTCTCTACTGTTGTTCTTTTAAGAAAATTGTTTTCAGCCAGGTGTGGTGGCTGAAGCCTGTAATCCCAGCACTTTGGGAGGCTGAGATGGGTGGATGATCTGAGGTCAGGAGTTCGAGACCAGCCTGGCCAACATGGTGAAACCCCGGCTCCACTAAAAATACAAAAAATTAGCCAGGCATGGTGGTGTGCACCTGTAATCCCAGCTACTCGGCAGGCTGAGGCAGGAGAATCACTTGAACCTGGGAGGTGGAGGTTGCAGTGAGCTGAGATCACGCCATTGCACTCCAGCCTGGGCAACAAGAGCGAAACTCCATCTCAAAAAAAAAATGGTTTTCATTTTTCTAGGTAGTTTTAATTTTCATGTGATCATACTACCTGATTTTAAGACTTAAGATAGAGCTACCTTAATAAGAAAATGTGTAATTTGCATGAGGGTAGACTAGTAGCCCCAGTGAACAGAAAACAACGCCAAGGTAATTCATGGAGAGCAAACATTCTTTGAGCAGACTCTTCCAGAGGGGCTGGGAACTCTGGAAATCCACTGCTCCATAAAGGCAATAGAACACTCTATAGTATTGTCAAAATCAATTTTTTCAGGACTCTGTAAATTAACCACAAGCTTGCAACAATCCTAGGAGCAATTTATCCATGAAAAATGTCTGAATCTTGAAATTAAATCCAAAGCATAAATAACCTATACAACTCAATAAGAAGATAAACAACCTAATAAAAAATGGTCAAAAGATTGGAATAGACAATTCAACAAAGTATGACATTAAAGTATATGCTTTAAATGAATGCATTTTACCCTATGTAAATTGCATCTCAGGTAATTGATTTTAAATTTCGATATTAAAAACCCAGCAAAATATTTGAAGAGGGGTTTGTCGAAGGAACATGGATGAATGAGCATTAGGCACACAGAAAGCTGCCTAGTATCATTTACAGTCATGAAAGGGCAAGTTAAGGCCCCAGGGAGATAGGACTGCATAACATCATCATGGATGCAATTTTAAAATCACTTTTTTGGTGAAGATGAGAAGCAATTGAAACCCTCTTACATTTCTGGAGAGATTAAATGTGGTACAACCACTTTGGAAAACAGTTTAACAACTTATTATAAAGTTAAACTATACTTTTCACAAAACCCAGAAATTCCATTCATATCTTTTCTAAAAAGAAATGAAAACATACAGCCACACAATGAGCTGCACACAAATAATTATAACAGTTTTATTCATAATGGCCAAAAAACTTGAAACAACTAAAAAGTCGATCAGCAGATGAATTGATAGCCAAGTCTAGGTTACATATAGTAGAATAGTACTTAGCAATAAAAAGGAAGGTACCAGTGATCCGCCTAAAAACATGTCGCAGCCTCAGAGGCATTAGGCTGAACAAAAGAATAAAGATGCAAAAATGTACATACTGCAACATTGCTTTTATATGGAGTTCTGGGGCAGTAAAACTAATCAGATACAGAGCAGGTGAGTGCTTGCCTGGGACCCGGGATGGGCTAATGGGATGGAGGTCAAAGGGCACTTTCCACCAAAAGATGCATTCAACCAAGTGAAAATGTAACTCAGAGAACTGGAGAAAATATTTGCAAATCCTACATATGATAAGAGGTTAACATCCAGAATATATAAAGAACCCCTACAACTCAACAACAACAAAACAAACAACCTATTTAAAAATGGGCAAGGACTTGAATAGGCATTTCTCCAAAAGACACATACAAATCACCAATAAGCACATGGAAAGATGCTCAACATCATGAAAACATTAGGGCAATGCCAATCAAAACCGTGATGAGGTATCGCTTCACAGCCATTACGATGGGTATTATAAACAAAACGAACAGAAACGGAACACGAATGTTTGCAAGGATGTGCAAAAGCTGGAACTCCTGTGTACTATCAGTGGAAGTGTAAAATGGGGTAGCTGCTATAGGAAAGAGTTCCTCAAGAAATGAAAAATAGAATTGCCATATGATTCAGCCATTTCACTTCTGGGCATGCACCCAGAAGTACTGAAAGCAGGGTCTCAGGAAATATTTGTACACTCATGTTCATAAGAGCATTATTCACAATAGTCACAGGGTGGAAGCAACCCAAATGTCTGCTGACAGATGAATGGCTAAGAAAAATACGTGGTTTACTCTACAATGGAACATTATTCAGCCTTAAAAGGAAAGAGATTCTGACACAAGCTACAATACGGATGAAACTGGATGTGAAATGTCAGTCAAGAAATGACCAAGGCTGTATGATTCCACTTATGTGAGCTACATGGAGGAGTCAAATTCACAGACAGAAAGTAGAATCCTGGGTGCTGGGGGCTGGGGAAGGAGGGTGGGGAGTCAGTGTTTACTGAGTACAGACTGCAGTGTGCAAGATGAAAGGAATTCTAGAGATGGGAGGTGGTGATGGTTGCATAATAAAATGTGAATATGCTTAATGCCACTGAACCATACACTCAAAAATCTTTAAGACAGTAAATGTTATGTTTTGTGTATTTCACCAAAAATATTTGTAAAAAGTTAGGAAAAAGACAAATGGAGGTAAATGGAAGCATTGAACCTAGCATTTCCCCACAGAAAGATGCAGAGAGAATAAAGAAACAGAGATTGGCAAATTGAGGAAAAATGAGAAAAAAGAGGGGGTGAAGTCACTTGCCATGGAAGTGCTCAAACTCATATGCATTTTGCCAAAGTGGAATCGGTCAGCGAGTGGACAGAAGCAACTGTAAAAGTGATTTGGAAAACAGGTACACGTAATTTTTTTCCGTGTCTTTTACATCCCACCATCCACCTCCGTAAAATATTCTAAATAACTTCTAGCGATTTGAGTACCAACTGTCCTTTAATGCTGAGGCTTTGCATGGCAACCCCTACTTGGCAATTTGTGAGAAATGATGAAATAGTGTGTGGGTAGATGGTAATTAATGCCTCAGGAAAAGTCTGTCCTTGGCACGAAATAGGATTCCCTCCTCATCAGCAGAGGAAGTGTAGGTTTTGTTCAGCGCTGGTGGTGCAGCTTGGTGGGTGGGCTTCAGAAGCTTTGAACCTTTCCACCTAACACCTAGAGCAGCCCTGGGGATGGTTTTTGGTTTTGAAGTTGCCTCTCTCTGGGTTTGCTGCATTATGGTTGCAACAAAGCTGACTTATATGTGCTAGAAAGGATTTTGTATGTAGACTGACAGATTAAAAGAGGGACAGTGTCATTCTATTTCATTGTTGGAGGTATTTTTAAAGATACTTTGCATTTTTCTAATTTGCTTCGTTATGTTTATTAAAATAGAATATAGAATATAGATGAGTACTTATTTAACAAGATGATTGCATTACTAGCCATGTGTTACATGTGTTACGTTGACAGCATACCACTGTTTCATTTATTTATGTGTCCATTTAATTATTCACTTACTCACTCATCCATGCATTAATGTATCATGTGTTGATGAAATGCCTACTATATTCTAGCCCTAGGCTGGGTCCTACAGGAACTGAAAATCTTCCAGTTTAGGGAGGAATGATATTTCACAGTCACTTGTACTAGTGCTATGTGAACACAGAGAACACAGTGACCAGTCCTGCCTGGATATCCCAGGTCCACAGGAAATGACTTCTGGGCTGGGCCTTCGAGAAAGAGGAGGATTTGTCTGAATGGAGAAGACATGTGGGTGGGAGTAGCACATTCCAGGTAAAGAGGACAGCAAGACCAAGACAAAACCCCAATATTCTGCAATTTGAGAAGCAGCCAAGGCCTGGTAACCTGGACAGAGAAATTCCCTTTGGGATACCCCTGTGACCTACTTGGGAAGCAGGAGGCTTTGCTCAGGCTCTGCTCCATTTCTCTCTGCAATGGGCAAAGCTGTCCTCCTCCTTTTCACTTGACTTCTTCCAGTCTTTGCACTTCTCTGCCCCTGATCCTTCTGTAATGACATAGGTCCTCTGTTTGCCATTTAATACACCGGTGGTTTCTTGGAGGGGAACTCTTGTCCCGTGGAAGCAGACTGTGTGAGTCGGCATAGGCTGCTTCTTATAAGAATAGACACATGCTCCATACAGGTCTGGAGGCTGCATGTTCAAGATGAAGATGCAAGCAGGCCCGTTCCTGGTGAGGGCTGCCTTCTCACGTGCCCTCCTCTGGTGGAGAGGGCTCACTTCCCTCTTCCTCTTTGTGTAGGACACTAATCTCATCATGGGGGCTGCACTCTCATGAACTCATATAACCTTTCCCATTCCCACAGCCCCTGTCTCAAATACCTTCACGTTGGGGGTTAGGCCTTCAACATATGCATTTTGGGGAGTCACAATCAGTGCACAGCCCAGCCTTAGTCTGAGGAGCAGGAGAGGACGCTCCAGCTCCAGCATCTAAGTGGACTGCAGTGCTAGTTTCAAACCCACTTGGCTTCTTTGTGGCTTCCAAGGCAGGTTTCCATGCTGTGGTAACCACACAGCAAGCTCTCCACCAACATCTGCCTGAGAATCTCCTGAATGCTATGCATTTAGTGGCACCCTTCCTAAATGCTGCTACCAGGAGGTGTGGCTGCGTCCCACAGATGGGAGTCTGGGACACGCCTCACTCACATGAGGGTGATCGGCTTTGAAATAGCCTTTCTTTCACAGCAAAGCTACTGTGGTGGGCTTCCAGCAGCAGATGTGCCGCTGGCTTGGTGGCCAGGTGATTGCTGGTGTTCAAAGGTGCTCAGGCTGCCTGCATGAGGCCCCCTCTACCTCACCCTCACTCCACTGGCCAGCTTCTGCACAGCTCAGGAAGATGGGGCTGCTTTTGCATCTTTTATTCATAGGCTCTTTGTGAACTGGGCTCCCAGTGGACATCCACAATGGCATGAGTGACGTTATTTTAAAGCATCTTGCCACTTGATAGTAAAAGTGGAAGTATTCTTGTAGTGCAACTCATCAATCTCTAACTATGGCTTTTTCATACTTTTGCTAGAGAAGGTCAAGTTTGAGTGAAATAATAGGAAGGGCACTGTTGGTGACTGATTGCTGCTTTCCTTGATGTTCTTCTATGAGGGCTATGAATAAGGATTTTCCTTTTTGGATGTTGCTCAGTGGATGGCACTTCTGCTATAGCAGGAATGCAACCTAATATTCCCTGAGAGCAGGGCCATTCTGTGGCATCAACTGAAGCTGCTCTTAGACAATGTGGAAATGTCAGAAGAGCAGAGATTGGCCCTTCAGAGCATGGTGCTTCATCTCCCCGAGAAGAATCCATCCTGGCAAGATGGATTGGAAAGGATGGATGGCCATGGGGGCAGTGCAGGCCAGTGTCATGGTGGAGAAGCATGCCCACCTCTCCATGAAATCGGTGACCCACAGATGCAGGGATCTGTTTGCTGACTACTTGGTGCTTGGCATATGGACACAGAAAGATGGAGCTTTAGTCCAGGGACTGGGGAAAATATCTGAAGATGTCTTTTTAAGACATGGTTACCGAAGTTGTTCAAGGTGCTCCAGTTCACGTAAGTGTCAGGCAGGCATGTCAGAGCGTGTGACAACTAGCAGACCCTGTTCTAGACTCTGGATGGTGGTTCTGCTTTGGTCATCTTGATGACAGGTCTATTGACATGGTTTCATGGTTCTTTTTGCTATTCTCTTAATCTATAATATTGGCTTTCAATGAGGGCAGGAAGGGTTCCTCATAGGGAATATTTGTCAATGTTTGGAAAAATTTTTTTTTTTTTTTTTTCTTTTTTTTTGAGACGGAGTCTCGCTCTGTCACCCAGGCTGGAGTGTAGTGGCGCAAAAAATTTTTTTATTATTATTACTTGAGGCAGAGCTACTGGTGTGTAGTTAGTTGGTAGAGGCTAGAGTGGCCAAAATGGTCTTCACCACTAGGAATTATCCACCAAAAACGTCAATACTGTTGAGGTGTGTAAAGCCTGCTCTATGCTATTTACACGCTCACAACGCCACAACTATCAAAATAGCATAAAAGAGAAAAAAAGTGAATAAAAAAATGATTCTAGGGTTATTTCATTAGAAACTTTTATCATACCACAAAACAAGTCCATCTCAGCTGTTATGTGGAGAAAAACTGAGTAAACACATGGCAGTAGTGAATGCAGAAATAATGACACTAAAATTAAAAAATGATTTTCCAGATTTGTATCATGTTAGGTATCACTCTAAGAACTCTACACAAATTATACCATTTATATTTTACAACAACCTGGTGAAAAAAGTTTAATTAGCCATTTAATAGATGAAAAAAATTTGTCTTCTCTATCTGGGACTCCAATGACATGAATGTTAAATTCTATGTCACAGTCCCACCGGTCTCTGAGGCTCTTTTCATTTCTTTGTCAATTTTCTATTATTCAGAGAATAATTCTCATCACCATGGGCAAAATGCACCCAGGCTATGGCTGGCTTTTACCACAAGGGCATGCCCAGCTGCCTGTGGGGCTCATGGGAGTACTCAGAGCACACTGTCCTCCTGGCCAAGCACTGGCTATTCATGAGATGAGAAGGGATATCCCTAAATCTTTCAATGCAGAATAATATTTGAGGGCATTCTAAGGATGAAAGAAATTTAAAAATCTTAATAGCAAATATTGACACGGGGCTTATAGCATCCCAGAAGCTGCTCTGAGGATTTTACATTTCCTGATACAAAACAATCCTTCCAGGTAAATTCTATTATTATCCCGACTCTATAGATGAGGAGGCATGGATGTCCAAAAGTTAAGTAATTTGACCATAGTTATGCAATTAATCATTGGAAAGGCCAAGATTTGAACGCTGTAAGTTTTATATCAGCATCTGTACTTTCTATCACCCTTCTAAACATAGCCTACTTATGAAGGATGGGGCCAGATCTCCTTTAACTCATGTGTCCCTAGAATGCCCTCAAATATTACTCTGCATTGAAGGATTTAGGGATATCCCTTCTCATTTCATGGATAGCCAGTGCTTGGCCAGGAGGACAGTGTGCTCTGAGTACTCCCATGAGCCCCACAGGCAGCTGGGCATGCCCTTGGGGTAAAAGCCAGCCATAGCCTGGGTGCATTTTGCCCATGGTGATGAGAATTATTCTCTGAATAATAGAAAATTGACAAAGAAATGAAAAGAGCCTCAGAGACCGGTGGGACTGTGACATAGAATTTAACATTCATGCCACTGGAGTCCCAGATAGAGAAGACAAAGAACACTGGGTTAGAAAAGTATTCAGAAAAATAATAGCCAAAAGCTTCTCAAAAATTTTTAAAGAAGACATAAAACAAGAAAGTCAAGAAGCTGAGAAAATCCCAAATATGATAAGCCAAATGATATCTATACAAAGAAACATCATGGTCAAATTTTTGGACACCAAAAACAGAGAAAAAGTCTTAAGAGCAGCTAGAGGAAAACCAACCAATCACCACTGGGAAAACTCAATTCAAAGTAGAGAAGATATATGATTTTTTTTTTAACAAACCATGGAAGTCAGAAAGAAGTTGCATAGCATTTTTCAAGAGCTAAAAGCAAAGAACTGTCAACCCAACATTCTATACCCAGTGAAAATATCCTTCAAGAATAAAAGAGAAATCAAAACATACGTAGATAAAGGAAAATGTAGATAATTTGTCAGCAGGAGGCTAACCTCATGAGGATAGCTAAAGGAAGTTCTTGAAACAGAAAGGAAATGATGAAATAATAAATTGTGTAAAATCAGGAAGGAAGAATATGATAAGCCAATGTGTGAATATTATAATAGACTTTCTTTCTCCCCTTGAGTTTTCTAAATTATGTTTGTCAGTTGAAACAAAAATTATAACATTATCTGATGTGGCTCTACATGCATGTAGATGGAATATTTAAGACAATTATAATTTAATAGGAGAAAATGAAGAGATGTAAGAGAGATAAGATTTCTATGCTTTACCTGAACTGGTAAAATAAAAATATCGGTAGATTTCGATGTTATGTATATAAAATGTAATCCCTAGAGCAGCCACTTAAAAAGCTAAACACATATATTGAGTCAATATCACTGTAAGTAAATCAAAATGGGATTCTTAAAGAAAAATAGTTGAGTAACCCAAATGAAGGCAGGAAAAAGAAAACAGAGAAAGCTAAAACAGAGAGAACAAATAGAAAACAAGAAGTAAAATGGTAGACAAACCTTAACATATCAACAATTATATTAAATGTAAATGATCTAAATATACTAATTCTGAGACAGAGATTGGCAGAGTGGATTAAAAGATTTGACCCAACTATATGCTGTCTGTAAGAAACTCACTTCAAACATATTAGAGTCAGATTGAAAGTAAAAAGATAGAAATGCCACATTATGCAAAGATTAATCAATGGAAAGCAGGAGTGGATTTAGTAAAATCAAATAAGATAGGCTTAAAAATAAGAAAAATCCCAGAGCCAGAGAAGGATGTTATATAATGATAATAGAGTCAATTCACGAAGATAACACAGCTATTATTCTAAACATGTATGTATCAAATAAGAAAGTTGCAAAACATGTAAAGTAAAATCTGATAGAACTGAAAGGAGAAATAGACAAATCACAATTTGTCTTTAACAACTTCTCCCAACAACAGAGAAAAAAAATTAAATAAACTTCTCATCAATTGGTAAAGCAAACCAAAAGCAGCAGATAGAGAAGAACTTAACACCACCTGACCCAAACCAATTAGACTCAACACCATTGCATAACCCAATTAAACCAATAGGTTTAATATATTTAATAGACATTTATAGCATATTTCATCCAACAACAGCAGAATTGACATTTTTTTCAAGTGTCCACACAACATATACCAAAATAAACCATATCCTAGGCCTCAAAAATCTCAATATATTAAAAGAATTGATGCCAGGCAGAGTGTGTTCTTCTACCACAATAAACTCAAACTAGAGATGATAATAGGGAAATCAGCAGACTCTTAGAAACAAAACAGCACATGTCCAAATAATCCATGGGTCAAAGAGAAAATCTGAAAATAAATTTTAAAAAATACATTGAATTGAATGAGAATTAAAATACAACATATTAAAATTTGTGAGACACTGCTAAAGCAGTGATGAGAATAAAATTTGGAGCACTAAATACAAAAATTAGAAAAGCAGAAAACTGTTAAATCAATAACATAAGCTCACATCTAAAGAACCTAGAAAATGAAGAGTAAACCCAAATCCAGGAGGAGGAAGGCAATGACGAAGATAAAAGCAGAAATCCATAGACTTGCAAATGGAAAATGACAGAGAAATAAATGAAACATAGAGGTTTGAAAAGCTCTATAAAATTAATAAACCACTAGCAAGACAGACAAAGGAGAAAGAGAGAAGATGTAAATTACCAACATCAGGAACAAAGCATGGAATATCACTGCAGACCCTGAAGACATCAAAAGGATAATAAAGTCATACTAAGAACAACAGTACATGCATAAATTTGACAACTTATATCAACTGGACCACATCGTTAAAAAACACCAACTAACATAATTCACCCAGTATGAAACAACTAATTTGAATAGCCCTATAATCATTAAAAAAATAGAATTTATAACTTTAAAAACATCCCCAAAGTGAATCTCCAGGCCTCAGTGGTTTTGCTAGAGAATTCTATCAAAACCACTACAGAATTCTATCAAAACTTCAAAGAAGAATAAATACTGATTATACACAATACCTGCCAAGGAATAGAAGAGGAGAGAACACTTCTTAATTAATTTCATGAAGCTGTATAACTATTATACCAAGTCACACACACACACACACACACACACACACCCCAAACAAAACTTCCCAGAACTGAGTGTGAATTCATCAAGATTGCAAGATACATGAAAATAAATTTTATTTCTATATATTAGCAATGAACACATGGTCATCAAAATTAAAATACAATACCATTTACAATTGCTTAAAAAATAAAATATCTGGGGCCAGGCGCTTTGGCTCATGCCTGTAATCCCAGCACTTTGGGAGGCCGAGGTGGGCAGATCACGAGGTCACGAGATTGAGACCATCCTGGCTAACACGGTGAAACCCTGTCTCAACTAAAAATACAAAAATTAGCTGGGTGTGGTGGCGGGTGCCTGTAGTCCCAGCTACTTGGGAGGCTGAGGCAGAAGGGTGGCATGAACCCAGAGGTGGAACTTGCAGTGAGCCGGGATCGCACCACTGCACTCCAGCCTGGGCGACAGAGCAAGACTCCATCTAAAAAAAAATTAAATTAAATTAAATTAAAAAATATTTAAGGACAAATTAAAGAAAACATGAACAGGACTTGTACGTTGAAAACTATACGATGCTGATTAGAGAAATAAAACAAAGATCTAAGTAACCATGTTCAGTGATTGGGAGACTTAACATAATGAAGATATCAAGCCTCTCCAAATTGATATACATGTTTAATGTAATTCATATTAAAATTTCAACAAGATTTTCATAGATACACGTAAGATGAGTCTAAAATTTATATGGAAAGGATAAGGGAAATAACTAAAATAATATTTAAAAGAGAAGAAAGTGGGAGGAATCATTGTATCCGATTTTAAGATTTATTATAATTATATAGTTACAGAAGTCAGCAGTGTGGTATTGAATCAATGAAACGAAAGAGATCTCCAAACTAGATACACAGAGATTTCCCCGACTGATTTTTTTAACAGCTTTATTGAGATACACCATGCAACTCATTTAAAATGTATAATCCCTAAGTTTTTAATATATTGACAGATATGTGCGGCCATCGCTACAATCAATTTTAGACAATTTTCATCATCTCAAAAAGAAGTCCCTAACCATTTAGCTGTCAATTCCCATTACCACATCCCTGCTATCCCTAAGCAAACATTACAGATTTGCCCTGACATTTTAGATAAATGGAATCCCATGTGCTCTTCTGTGACTGGCTTCTTTCACTTAGTGAAATGTAGAATGTTTCCAAGGTTTATCCATGTTGTAATATGTATCAGTACTTTAGTATTTTCAGGGCTAAATAATACTCCAGGTATGGCTATAACACATTTTGCTCATCCATTCATCATCCGACGAACGTTTGGTTGCTCCCACCGCCTTCCACCTACGTTTTCATCTGATAAACACTTGATTATTTCCACCTACCTACTTAATTTTTGACAAAAGTACAAAACCCATTCGATGTGGGAAAGAGCGTTTTCAACAGATGCGCTGGGGCAACTGGACTTTGGTAGGCAAAAGAAACAAAACTGGACCTTGACCTACGTCTCACATTTTACACAAAAATTAATTCAAAATGAATTATGGATTTAATGTACAATGTTAGAAAGGGAAAAAAATATGAGTAAACTTTTGGGTATATGGCTAGGAAAGCAGTTCCTAAACTGGACACAAAAAGTATGAGTCAAAAAAGGAAAAGAATAAAATGGACTGCATTAAAATTAAAATATTTTTCTCTGTGAAAGACTCCAGGGGATGAAAAAGCAAGCTTCAGACTCAGAAAATATTCATACATCATATCTTGCAAAGGACTATTATCTGAAATACATAGAGGACACTCAAGACTCAAAAGTTAGTCAAATAATCTTAGAAAATGAACGGAGGTATAAAGAGACACTTCACCAAAGAGGATATAAAGATGGCAGAGAGGCAACAGGAAAAGACGTACAACATTATCACAAATTAGGAAAAGGCAAATGCAACCCACAATGAGAAAGCACTGCATATCCATCAGAATGGCTTGAAACAGTGACAACACTCAATGCACCTGAGGTTGAGGAGAAACGCTCTCTCATACATCGCTGGTGGGAACGCAAAACGGTACAGCCACTCTAGAAAGCAATCTGTCAGTTTCTTACAAAACTGAACATGTGACTATCATACAACCAAGAAGTCGCTCTTCTAGACATTTTCCCCAGGGAAAAGAAAATTTAATGTTCATATAAAAATGTGTAGAAATGTTTATAAACACATTACTCATCATAGCCAAAAACTCAAAACAATCCAGATGTCTTTCAAAAGATAAAGGTTTAAACCGTGGTGTATCCTTACTGTGGAATTCTTAGTAATAAAAAAAGAAGAAACCCGTGATGTATGAAAACACTTGGATTAAACTCCAGAGAATGATACTGAGTGTAAAACTGAAAAGGTTACATTCTGCATTATTCCATTTATATAGCATTCTTGAAATCATCAAAGTATAGAAATGAAGAACAGATTAGTATTCGCTGGGGGTTAAGGAGGGCATGGGGGTGGGACTGAAGTGGACGTGGCTATAAAAGACAACATCAGGAACTTGTGGGGATGGAAACCTTCATTCTCTTGACTATATTAATGCCAATATCCTGGTGGTGATGTGATCCTACAGTTTTGCACTGGGGAAACTGGATGAGGATACACCAGATCTTTCTGTATTATTTCTTACAATTGTTTGTGAATCCGCAATAATTTCAAGGTTTAATGTTTAAAAGCATAAGACACTTGTTTAATGCTTTTAAGTGTTAACAGATAATGTCTCCCCTGTTAAATATCTATGTTTGTTTGTGTGAGATAAAGTTTGCATAGAGTGAAAGACAGAGATTGGAAGTGGAAACTGGTGAGTTTTGAGAAATGTATGCATCTGTAACCCCCATCCCACCAAGACACGGAGAACTCCCATCACCCCCTGAAAAGTCAATCCCCCTCCCCATAGCAACCTCTGTTCTAATTTCTAGAAATACAGATGACTTTTGCCTATTTTTGGATTTAATAAAAATGGAATAATTCAGTATGTATTCTTTCAGGCTGGCTTCTTTCACTCAACATAATGTTATACTAATCTGTGTCTCTTTAGACTATTTTATTGCTGAGTAGTATTCCACTGTTTGAACATAAGACAATTCATTTCTCCATTTTCCTGTTGACAGATATTTGGGGTGTGTTATGGACTGAATTATGTCTCCCCCCAAAATTTGTACATTGCAGTCTCAACCAAAAGTACTGCAGAATTTAATGTAATTGGAGATAAGTTCTGTACACAGGTGATAAAGTTGAAATGAGGTTGTTAATAAGGTGGGCCCTAGTCTAACATGACAGGTGTCTCATAGGTAGAAGAGATTAGCACATAGGCATGCACAGAGGGGATTCTGTGTGAAGATAAAGGGAGAAGATGGATACCTGAAGCCAAGGAGAGAGGACTCAGGAGAAACAAAGCCTACTGGCACCTTGACCTTGGACTTTCAGCCTCAGAACTTAGAAAACAAATTCCTGTTGTTTAAGCCACCCAGTTTGTGGTACTTTATTACGACATTTCTGGCAAACTATTACGGGCTGTTATTATTTGGGGTCTATTAATACTAAATATGCTAAGACATTTTGTACAAGTTTTATTGCAGACATATGTTTTAATACATCTGAGCTAAGTACCTCAGAGCAGAAGAGCTCATCACAGGACAGGTGCAAGTTCAGCAGTTTAATGTTACAAGAAACTGCCAAACAGCTTTCCAAAATATTGGGACAATGTAACTCTCTCCTCTGCAATGTATAGGAGCTCTGGTTACTCCACAAGCCTCACTGGTATTGGATACCATCAGTCCTTTGTTTTGTTTTGTTTTGTTTTTTTAACATTTTAGCCATTCTTGTGGGTGTGAAATGACATTTTTCAGGGGTTTTTAATTTGCAATTTTCCTGGTGACTAATAATGTTTGGCACCTTTTAATATACTTACTAGCCATTTGAATACCTTATTTTGTGAAACAGCTAGTCGAGTCTTTTCTTATTGCGTTGTTAGTGGTTTTGTTATTGATTTATAGGAGTTCTTTCTATATGCCAGGCCCTTTGTCAGACATCTGAATTACGAGCTTTTTTTCTTCTTGATTTGTGCATTGCTTTTTTTGTTTTCAAAGCAGCGTCTTGCAAAGGGAGAAGCTCCACATTTTGTTGAAAGCTAATGTATCCGTTGTTCTTTTTACAGTTCGGGCTTTCCCTGTGTTGTGATATTTTTATCTGCTCCAAGGTTGGGAAGATTTTCAAGCATGCTTTCTTCTAGAGACTTACACATTTTAGTTTTTAATTTTAGTTCTAGGATACATTTTGCTTTACAGTCTGTATGTGGTATGAAGTAGGGGTTCAATCCTGTTGTTTCTTATATTCTCATATTTTTAGTCTAATCCCATTTGTTGAAAAGACCTTTCTTTCCCTACTGAAAAATGTGTAATTTATTAACTATTTGTACCCTTTGCACTTGCATAATGTATTTGAGAATGAGTATATCAAGTTCTATAAAAAAAACCTTTCGATTGTTTTGATTGCATTAAAGTTATATATAAATTTGATTGCATTAAAGTTATATATAAATTTGGGACAAATTGGCAGCTTTAAAATATTGAGTCTTTCTATCCATAAAATGCCTATTTCCCCACTTTTTAGTTTGTTTTTAGACAATTCAATAAACTTATAAAACTTTATCTTAAATAAATTGCACATTCTTGGTTAGATTACACTTCGGCGTCTCCCTTATCTTTTTTGTTACCATTGTAAATATTATATATTTTTACACTGTATGCTCCCTTTATTGCATGTATTACAGAAATGCAAATAACAGTTATATACTGATTTTTTAACTTGCCAAACTATTTTATTCATTATTTATTCTAGAAATACTAACATGCATATTTAATTTGACAGTTAAAATTTAATAAGTCTGTTTATCTCTCTCCAAATTTATTGCTGTTTTTGTCCAGCACTTTAGTCTTAATTTTTAACCACACAGAGTATTCCTTCATTATTGTTTGTTCATAGATCAAGGCAGATTCGTATTTTGCCATATGTAGTGCTTTCTTTGCTCACTATTCTTGCAGGCATCTAACTTTTCTCTTGGGATGATTTTTTTTTCTTTCTCTAGAACTGCATTGTAACATTAGTTAGTGAGAGTCTGTTGGAGTGAATCTCTGTTTTTGTTTTTTTGTTTTTTTTTTTTTTAACTCTTCACCTCTTTATTTTGCCTTTGCCTTTATATTCTGCAGATGTTGGGTACTGTGTTGAACATTTATTTAAAAGGTAAACTTAATTACCCTCTTGTGTGTATCTTCTGTGTACTTGCAGATGTATGTATTCATCTGGCTACACTATCTGTTATTAAGAGAGCTACATTAAAATCTACCATCATGATGATTAATTTGTCTACTTTTAAAAATTCTGCTCATATTTATTTCATATATTTTAAGGTTCTATTATTAGGTACATGAACGATTAGAACTTACAACTTTCTGTTATTTTATCATGTGCTGCCCTCTTTAATTTCAAATAATGTTTCTTTCACTAAAGTATACTTGGTTTGTTGTTAATATACATACAGCAGCTTTCTTTTCCTAGTGTTGTGTGTAGAGCTGCCCCCAGTGTTAGTGAGATCCTGTGCAAATCTTTTACATGAGGCCCCTGTCTAGAGAAATAATTTGATTTTAAAATGTGTCAGAAGATCCAGGGGTCCACCTAGGGTGTCATCATTTATCCCTGAAGACCTAGAATGAGGAGGAGAGCAGAGGGACACACCCACTGGGTGATTCTCTGAGCAGGGCATGGGGGTCCTTCCACACCCACTGGGTGATTCTCTGAGCAGCTCGTCGGGATCCTTCCACACTCACTGGGTGATTCTCTGAGCACACTCCTGGATGTCCTGCAATGGCGGACCCTCCACACCCACGGGTGATTTTCACATTGCCTGGGAGATTCTCTGAGCAGTGTCCTGGGGGTCCTTCCACACCCACTGGGTGATTCTCTGAGCAGTGTGCTGGGGGTCCTTCCACACCCACTGGGTGATTCTCCACACCCACTGGGTGATTCTCTGAGCAGTGTCCTTTGGGGGGGTCCTTCCACACCCACTGGGTGAATCTCTGAGCAGCTCGTGGGGATCCTTCCACACCCATTGGGTGATTCTCTGAGCAGTGTCCTGGGGGATCCTTCCACACCCACTGGGTGATTCTCTGAGCAGTGTCCTGGGGGTCCTTCCACACCCACTGGGTGATTCTCTGAGCAGTGTCCTGGGGGTCCTTCCACACCCACTGGGTGATTCTCTGAGCAGTGTCCTGGGGGTCCTTCCACACCCACTGGGTGATTCTCTGAGCAGTGTGCTGGGGTCCTTCCACACCCACTGGGTGATTCTCTGAGCAGTGTGCTGGGGTCCTCCCACACCCACTGGGTGATTCTCTGAGCAGTGTGCTGGGGATCCTTCCACACCCACTGGGTGAATCTCTGTGTGTGGGGATTCTTCCCAGTGTCCAGATACCATTTCCTCCTGTTCAGGTCCAGAAATCCCTCTTCATGTTCTTTATCATCAAGTGCACCATTCCTGGCTGATTTCATATCTCCCAACATGACAAAAAGGTGACCACCCTGTTGTGACTCACAGTGGCAGGGCCCTTGGGATCCTGTTCGCAGGAGACCCTGTGGGTCTCCTGGCCTCTGCAGCGCTGATGCTGTTGGCGTGGCGCCCGCTACCTCTTGACTCCAGGAGCCTCGTCCTCAGCACTGACTTCCTCAGAGCCTCCCAAAGGCTGTGTCCCTGCTTCCTTGATGAAAGCCACGAAGCATGTCTCCAGAGAATGCAGGAAATGAAACAGGCTGGGCTCAGGATGAACCACATCTCCACAGAACGCAGGAAACGGGCTGGGCTGCGGATTCTCCACACTTGCAGAAGCTGGGGCTTGGGGTTTGCATCAATTCTGGAAAACGTTTGGTCATTCTCTCTCTGCATCGGGCATGTCTCTTCTCTCTCAGCTCACCTGTGGCTCTCTCTATACATTTCCCAGCTCTTCTTACCTCAGTCGCTGTGTTCTTCATCTTCACTTTCACGTTGCCCAAACGCTTTCCCTCTGTGGGATGTTTTTTGAATAATTCCTTCAAATCTCTCGTCTAGTCCATTTATCACCTCTTCCATTGTGTCTAATCTACTTTGTAATCCACACATTGTGTTCCAAACCTCAACGCTGCGTCTTTCATTTCTAAAAGGTTTATTCTATTCATTTACAAACTCACTTCGTTATTTTTAGAAATGCTCAGCCTTCCATCCTAACTTTAACATAGTTTAAAATATTTGAATACACCCTTCAGCGAGCACACTAAAACTTTTAAACTATATTTAAACATATCGAACACACACATTGATACCCCGTGTCCTATAATCCTAATACCATTTGTCTTCTGGAGTCTGATCCTTCCGTTTTCATTTTTTCCTGTAAGCCTCAGTCATGGGGGCCTCTTTCCTCCTGGGCTTCTGCTTCCGAATATGAATGTGTCCCTTTGATCCGTTTCTATGGAGTCTCTTCGGGACTGGATTTGAAATGCGTCCCTGCAGAGGTTTTCCATTCCTCATTGTCATCTGCCTGGGGCCACTTCCCACCAGGGACCACTTCAAACCACTTTTTTTTTTTTTTCACACAGGTAGTGTGAACACTGACTCCAAAATCACATGTGGACGGTCTGTGGTTCTTCCTTTTGCAAGGAGGCTTCTCCCTCCGCCTAGTGCTGGGCATGTTTCCTGTCTTCCTTTGTGGAGCATTTTCTCCTGGCCCACAACGAGGACGCTGCTTTCCTGGGATCCTGGGGGTCTCCTGGGCAGCCTCCTGCCCTGGCAAGGGCTCGGTCACCAGGCGCTGGCACCTGTACGGATGGGGTGGGTTAACGTGGGAGTCTCCCGGGCAGCCTGGAGGTCTGGACACGGCTTCCCCGAGACGAGGGCTCGGTCACCAGGCGCTGGCACCTGAGCTGGTTGGATGGAGGCTCCGCTTCACTGCCTGTCTTTATTGTAGGTTTTCCCTCAGGATCTCCCCTTCTTGGCCAATTCAGCCTTACACTTTTTAAACATTGTAACCAAATCATTGAAAAATTGTTTCATACTGGAAAGGTTTTTCAACACATGTACCTGATAAGATCCTCATTCAGCAAGGGCATATAGGAGTGCCAGTCTGTCGTTTCCCAGATTCTGAGGACACAGCCACACCATGCCATGTGCAGCTCACATTTCAGTGATTCTCGGGGCAGGACGGGAGGGGTTTCTGGATGGCCCCCGACCCCTAGCCTATGCCTGCCCTTCTCTCCTCCCTCCCGAGTGGCAGTCAGGGGAGTGGCTGCTCCGGCACCCGCCTGGGCTCCCCTGCTGGGGAGGGGGAAGAGAAGAACAAGCCTCCCCTCCCAGCAGGGGGAAGGGCGTGCGGTGACCCGGCTGGCTCCTGGAACTGTAAAGAAGTAACTAGGACAAGGATATGGAAAAATATCTTTGGAAGTGGTGTGAGTGGAAGGATAAAAGAAATCCTCTCTCTTTCCTCGTTCTGAAAAGGTTAGGGGAGAAGCAGGCACCTGACAGGCAGGGAAGGGGCAGCAGAGCCGTGGGACGTCGGACTCACTGGAATTCAAACCCACCAAGAAAATTGATCAATTTGTCTACTTTAAAAAAACTTCTGCTGATATTTATTTCATATATTTTAAGGTTCTATTATTAGGTACGTGCACGATTTGAACGCTTACATCTTCCTGTTATTTTATTATGTGCTGCCCTCTTTAATCTCAAATAATGTTTCTTGCACTAAAGTTTACTTGGTTTGTTGGTAATACACATAAACTAGCTTTGTGTAGCTGAGGCAGGAGTTTCAGGCCCCAGTTAACTTCCTTGACTACTGCAGCCCACTTTCCTCCGTGGCTGCCTGGGCCCCGAGATGGCCAGGGTGAGCTACACAAGATGCCGTGTCTGGTGCCTGGAACGCAGGCAGTGAGCAGGTTATTGCTAAAAGTCAGAAAACTTGGTCCTGCTCAGCCCTGCGGGGCTGCTTCCAGGCTGCCCTGAGGGCAGAGGAGCCTCCCAGGAACAGGCTCTCTCCCTCTACTCATTCCCTGTGTTTAGTCAGAAGGCTTTGGGGAGAAGGTGCATAACAGGAAGGCGTTCCCCTCCCACCTCTTTATTGAGATGCAGTGTGGCTGTCGCTTCCTATGAGTGCTTTCCCAAATGCAAGCAGGCGGACTTGCAGAAAGGCGGGTGCTGGGACCTGCTGGGAAGAGGCTGCAGCCCTCACGCTGCACTCCTTGTGGACTCACCCCAGGCGGCTCTGGCTGGCTCTGGCAGGGACAGGACCTTTATGTGTGATTGTCCACAAGGGTGCCCTCTCTTTCCAAAATCAGTTTGTCCAGCAGTGACTGGTCCTCGTCTTGCTGACAGAAGGAAGAGCACTGCACTGGGCCCAGGGGCCCAGGATCCTGGCCCCACCTTAGCTGCCTGAGTGGCCTTGGGTGCCCCAGGCCAGCCCCTCGGAGCAGCAGCAGGAGTTTGTTGAGAAGCCAAGGGTCCTGAAGCTCCCGCAGCTCCCCTACCTGTGGGTGGGCTTCAATCCGGCGTGCAGTGCTCTGGCCCACAAAGCTGAGGCCTGCGGCAGCTGCCAGCCTCAGTACCAGCCTGGGGCTCGGCTGTGGGATGCATGAGGCTGTGTCTGGTTGGGTGAAAGGAACACTTCTCTCAGGATAAAGAGCATGGGGTGCAACAGGCTTCACTCTCTTCCCTGTCCTGGACATTTTACATTTTACATTTTTCTTTTCTTTTTTTCTTTTTTTTGGGGGCCTTTTTCTCTGACTGTGCCAAGGAAAAGTGGTCTCTCCTAAGGCCCCAGGGAGGTGGTCGAGGCTGACACACCCTGGACTCGGCCCATGGACTCCCGGCTCATAGCAGAGGCAGAACCTTATGATCTGTCTTGGCTTGGAAGTTGGAGCCACTGGGAATCTTCCCTCAACGGTGTAAGGACGTCTTATGGGCTGGCTCTTGTGCAGGGAGGGGTCTGGCTCTTTGCTGGAGTCCTTCCCACCCTGTCTGGTTTCACAGAAGCCACAGAGCAGGTGATTCAGCTTGAGATGGCCCCGCTACCCTCCCAGATCCCCGTGAAACCCTATTCTCTCTCAGGACCCGCGGTCTCATGGGCGTGTTTCTATTTTACCACCTAGCTCCTTAGATAATCAAAACTCTTGCCCCATCTAATTCTGAACATGGAAAAAGGTCAGAAGTCAGATGCCTCAGGGACTGGTCCCAAGGCAAGCATATCTCAATGTATTTATTAATGAGCTGGAAGAGTCAGAGGAAAGGTTAAGCGGCAGAATTCGCTGAATGCACAGAATTATTTAAGTTAACTCTTCAGGAAAGAAAAAATAGACTATCTTCTATGAAATTCTATTTTTTTCTTACCCTAAGACTATTTTATCAAGGTGAAAAATATTAAGACAATCAATGGTGCAGAGAACATACTTAGTCTCCTCTTTTTTTTGTTGAGACAAAATTTACTAGTGAGAGTAGAGACGTACAGACTGGGGTTTAAAGGATTAGGATTGCTGCATCCAGAGTTGCCACCTCTTGGGAATATGTGCAGCTCCACAGTCACAGACGTGATTCCAAAGAGAAGGGAAGAGTGGGAGCGTGTACAGAGGGCCAGTATGGACGAGTCCTTGGTCACCAGGTGTCCCCACCACCTCAGCAACACTCTGATCCTTTGGCCTTCTTTCCTAGAAAGCCTGGGCTGTGGGAGGCTGCTTGAGTCTGAATCTCAGCCCCTGCTAAGGATCAACCTTGGAGTCCTGGGCAGATTGCCAAATTTCTCTTTGCCTCGGTTTCTCATCCTTTACACAGGCACAGGAACATACTGTCTTCATGGCACTTTGGGATGGATTTAGTAAAATGATGTGTGTAATAGCTTAGGATAATATCTGGCTTCTATGTGCATGTCTAATGACCACGAGCCACATGGCCCTTCATCTGCGCATATCACGACCAAATGTTAAACCAAGCTCTTGGGGACTCCTGCACACACACAGGGAGGGCTTCATCCTGGCCTGATGAGGCCCATCGATAGCTGGGTCTGCTGAAGGAACACCTCTTCCACTCTTATTCTTTGTGCTCTGAGCTCCCATCCACAGCACACACTGTGGGCCGAATTGGGGCATTGATAATCCTATTGTACAGCCAGGCTGCACCACGGGCACTGCTAGCTTAGATGCCACTGGCAGAATGGGAGGTGTAGGAATATCTTTTGAATTCTGATCAGCTCAAGCACAGGCTGCAGAAGCTGAGCTACCAGAAATGTCCAGACCACTCTTTCGTTCTTCTGGTGCCTCTAAAGAAATGTGTTTGGGGTTCAGTCGTGAATTCAGACCCTGCGCATTGGAGATTTGCTAATTTGAGCCTGGTGGGAATCTGCCTCTCCACTGTTTGGGGGCTGTAGGGTGATAATGGTCTCCTAGCAGAATGGAATCCGTGTGCAGAGGAGGCTGATTAGCTTCCAGAGAGAAGCAGACACTTTGCAGAGTGCTTTCTGCCAAAGCTTCCACCTGCTCAGAGCAGGCACAGCAGGCTTCTCCTTGGCCACTGGGGGCCTTGTGCTGCTAGTTTTGCCCCCAAACAGTGAAACTATGTTAAAAACACACTCGATCATTGACAGTTCCCCCAGGTCGGACCAAGCCACTTTTCTTCTTGAATTATTTCCAAGCAATGGTTTTGCTGTCACCTGCTTCCCAATTGCAGCCCCTCTTAGGTGTCCGGGTGTGACATACCCACAGAGTGATGGAACCTGGAGGCAGGGAGCCACATCGCCCTCTCAGCTCCAGGTAAGACATCAGGCAGGTGCACCTTGCAGCAGGACAGATCGGAGCAGGGCTAACATAGTGGCTTCATCCGCATGGGATCTGCAGGCTCCTGCACCAGAAGCTACTACATGGAAGTAGAGATGTTTGTGTCCAAATGGGAAGTTTGTGTGTTTTCTGACTGGTGAATGCCTGCTTAACATGAATCAGTGCAGCTTTCTAGTTGTTTGCACAAGGTTTGTAGAGAAAATGCAAATGATTTCATGTCAGCAAACCCCACAAATCATGCCACCATATGTGTGCAGGGATTAGGAGGCAGAGGAACTGCATGGCTGTCAGAATGCCCCGCACCATGCCCAGTCCTTTCTCCTCCTTTGATGTCCCAAAAGTCATCTTTGGATAAGATTAAAGACCCCCGTCCCCTCCTCTAGCAGCCGGATGCTGCCAGATAGTACTGCAGCAGTAAAGGGCACAGGAAGCAGTCATGGGTGCGGGCGGCAGGCTCAGGGTGCCCCCCTCAGAGCCAGGAGCTTGCCCTTCAGCCTCTGACCTTCCTGCCCCCTCCCCACAGGCCTTTGCCCTTCCTTCTCTTCTTCTCTCCCCCTCCCACCTCCCTGCCCTCCCAGGTATTCCCAGGTCTAAGGAGCAGAACAAATGAGGGAATGGGCAGGGGCTGGGCTTTGCTAGGATCCATCCCCAGGCTGCCTTGATATGACTCTCACAAAGGTGCCCTCTAGGTGGACACATCCCCATACCGGGCGTGACTGGGCAAGTGGCCTGGCTGGACCCTGTCCTCCCCTTGGCTAGGAAGCCCCCACAGGGCGCACCTGCAAAGCCTCACTCCACTTCTGTTGGGTGGACATGGACATAACACAGTTTTCTCTTGGCTTCATCCACGGGGTTCAGGCATGAGCTTCCCAGGGATCCTGGCCTAGGTCTTCCCTACAGTACGAGGGTTCTTCTGTGCCCTTCCTTGAGCATTTATTAACTTCTTACAGTGTGCAGTGGAAGAGAAGAAGGAAGAACACATGGTTCTTGCCATCCGGAGCCTCTCCACCGAACCAGACAAAGGGGCACATATGTGGCAGGACCCTGGCACAGTGAGGGCCTTGGGAAGCGTCTTATGGAGGGTGAGGGATGGGAGGGCAGGCAGTGGGCAGAAGAGTGGCAATTGGAGAGTGGAGGGTGGGAGGTGGGGGATGAGAGAATAGGGGCATGGAGGGTGGAGGGCTTGGTAAAGAGAGGAGCTTTGTTCCCACCAGGGGCTCAATCTCGATCTGAGCATCCCGGGAGCCGCAGCCCAGGCCTGGGGTGTCTGATTTCATCACAGTCACACCAGCCCCACGCACCCTCTGCCCACTCCATGATTTGGGACATTTCTTGTATGTCTCACAGACGATCTATAGATAGGTAGACAGGTAGGGTGATTAACTTTTTTACTTAAAAATAGAATATGTAATTATTTTCACTTTAATATTCTCTGTAACAATACTTTCATGGCAGAGAGTATTTTATCATATAGATATTTTATCATTTATATCACCAGTCTTTGATTATAAATAGTTTTTATACTAGAAAATAAATATTCCAACATACTCAAAAATTGTTAACATTAAATGTATCCCTGGATACGCTGGTAACCAGCCTGTTCTCATTTCAAGATCGTTGTCTTAACTATATCTGCAAAGTCTGTTTTTCGAACACAGTTATAGAGTAGACAGTTTTTTTTTTTTTTTTTGGAGGGGGACACAGTCAATCCACCACGGTGAGTCTGTGGCCAGCACCCTGGACTAGAGGAGGAAGCGGAGAGCCTGGGCAAGTTGCCTCATGAAGGGGGTCAGGCCTCAAGAGGACCTCGATGTTGGGGCAGAGGGGAAGGGGGACGTTTTGGGGCTGGCGGCTGCTGGAGCCTGAGCATGCCACAGGGAAAGCGAGGCGTGTGAGGAAATCTGGAGCGGGCTGTTCTGTAATTGCATTTCTGAGTGCTGAAGACTGAAGGAAGTTTGGTGCCTCTTTCAGGTATGTTTGTCAGGGGAGGTGGAAGAAACGTGTTCAGAAACGTCACCAGGGTTTGGGCAGCAGCATCATGAGCAGGCAGGGACCCAGGAGTCCTGCCCCTACTGGGTCTGTCCAGGCAGCGGTGCCACCCAGAGCCTGAGGGCCAGAGCAGCGAGGGCTGCACCAGGCAGCAAGCAGCGACTGTGCGGGGAGCCTCAGGCTGGCGGAGGGACAGGGTGCTGGGAAGCGGGCTCCATGGAGCTCAGGGTCCCTCAGCCAACATGGGCTGCTCCGTGCACACGTGGGCTGGGCCCCAAAAAGGCCGGAGACCTGCTTCAGAGGAAGGGATTCCTGACGGCCGAGGAACATGCATTTCTAAACATAAAGACGCTTATGAAGATACACAGCCAAAGTGGACCTGAACACAGCATGCGAGGCCACAGGGCTCCTGGCTCCAGGCCTGTAGCTGCCCTGGAAAGAAAACACTGTGTTAGGTAACAGGGGTACCTTAATGGCGCCGGTTCCGGGTTCTTCTCCCCTCCTTGACCGGGCACTGTCTGAACCCGCCAAAGGAGGGCCAATCAGAAAGAAGCATCTCCCGCCTTCCCTTGGGCCCGCCCCCCGTAGGCCCAAGGGATATAAAACCCAGCACAGCAGCAGCGCTCTCTCTCCTCCTCTCTCCTCTCCTCTCTCTCTCTTCTCTTCCTTCCCCGCGCGACCTGACCTCTACCTCTCCAGTAAAGACCTCTTGGCTGCCACCGGTGTTGTCTCTGACTAGCCTGTCGCCCTTCACAGTGAGTGCGTGGAGGCCGAGGAGTCCCAGGACCCGGAGGGTACAAACCAGGTAGGCAGAGGCGCAGGCCAAACAGGCGAGGGGCTCTCCGCAGCTGCCTTTTTCCTGCCTGACTCCACGTGGGGGTCCTTGTCGCTCAATTATGAACACAGGCGCACATTGTTTAAACAAATAGGCCGCAAGCTACTCAGCTGCCTTGGTGAAGGCTTGAGGGGAGCGACGTGCATTAAGCGCCTGCTCTGCACCAGCTACTGGGTGGCTCTTTTCACACGTGCGGTCCTTCGAAAGTTGCAGAAAGTTGGCACAGTGGATACGAATTCACACGACAGGGTGCCCCAACCTGACAGTGGGTGCGAATTCACATGACAGGGCCCCCGACCTGAACCTCCATCTGTCCTCAGTGGGGTATTTGCTCTGCTATTGATAAGTGGGTTCTTCTAAGTTTTTTAACTAATGTGGGGAAATGCTTATGCTGTGATACTGAGTGAAAAATAAGATTTAAGGTTATATATAGTACAGGCTGCATTAAAGCTATTTATTATAAAACACAATTTAATATAAAATGTAATACTGTATTACAAGATGCAATATATTATTCATACTACACACACACACACACACACACACACACACACACACACACGTATACACGTTAGAGAGAGAGAGAAGTGAGGAGAAAAAATGATTGTAGAGAGGTCACCGAAAGGTTAGCACTGCTTCTCCCTGAGGGGTTCTTACTTATAATGCTCTGCAGTATTTTCCAGATTCCTACAGTAACACACTGATAACAAAAATAACAATAATAACAGCCTTTATCAGACAAGCGTGCTCCTGCCTGCCCGGGCAGCCTGCGGGCCCCGTGTCCCTCGCTCTCTCTTTCACTGGGAGCCTCACTTCCCATCACTTGACTCCATGAGTGGCCTCTCCTCTTCCCACTCTGTGCTTGCCTTGGGCGATCCCATCCACATCTTTGATCACAATCACTACGGACAGCTGCCACTCTCCATTTTTGTGTTAATTTCAGTTCTGTGGCTCCATCCAAGACCTTGCTCCTGAGCTCCAGGCTGAAGTTTTCAACTGTGAAGAGGGTAAGTCTTCCCAGGGGACCTTGGAGCCCTCCAGGTCAGCACGTCTTCACCAACCTCTTGGCCCATGGTGCATCCCAGAGGGCTCCTCATCTCTGAGCACAGACTTTCCAGGCTCTCCCCAGTCTCACAGAACAGGGGGAGCCGCTCTCACACCCTCCTCCTCCTCACCCTGCATTGAGTCAGGTGTCACACTGCCGATTCCTTCTCTGGGTCCTCGCTGGCATGGCTTTCATTCAGGGCCTCATCATCGTGCAGCTGGCGAGTGTTCAGAAAGAAGGAGTTGGTCTGATTGGCAATTGCTTTGGAAAGAAGTTCTGGCAGCGTGGGCGGTGGGCGGTGCAGGGAACCACCAAGGTGATATGCAGGGCCTTGACTTCCCTCTTGTTTCCTTGGTGTTTACTTTAACTCTGCAGGCCTGGAAGGAAATGTTTTCATCTCTCCCATTTTGGGATTCTATTAGGTTTTACTTAGAAAAACAAAATAAAATAACTTCCAAAAAGAAAAAAATCTTCTATGGGCTTCAAAATCTTATTCCACTGATGTCTCTGAAACCTTCCACATGATTTTTTCCTGAAAGGTAATAAACAGTCGGGAACTCATTAGCACATGTAGGTAATTCACACGTTTTCCCTGCTGTGGATCTCCTCTTCCTAGGTGATATCCTGTCTCAGCTTAGCAGGAAATTTCTGCTGGTTTTGCCCAAATAACATGGAAAGACTTAAGGTTGTTTTTATTGGATAGGAGAGCTGGAGACTAGACTGTATATAAGATGCTTTATAAAGCAAATTTCTCACTGATTTTTACAGGGAGACAAAGGGTGAGTTTATGGGGTGCCAGCCACCTGTCTGCCCAAGGCTGATCTCTGGGGACACTCACAGGGTGGGAGATGTGCCTGCCAGCACACATCTCTCTGGCAGAGAGTCTCAGCTCAAAGCTAGACATTCACCTGGCTTCTGGTCCCCAGGAAGAAGGTGGCATCCTGCTTGTCTGTGTGACA